>NC_041395.2:267908546-268283546 GCF_900747795.2 Erpetoichthys calabaricus | reverse complement strand
ATTTTTCCCTTAAGCCAACTGACTCCACCAAACCTCTCCTCGACTGCCTATCTGACATTAAGGATTGGCTGGCTGTAAATTTCCTTCACTTGAATGATTCAAAAGCCGAGGTCATTGTTTTTAGTCCCGACTACAAACAGATTCCATCTTTTGGCCTCGACTCTCTTCCCACTCCAGTAACTTCATCTATCTTTAATCTCGGAATCAAAATGGATTCGTTCCTGAAAATGGATGCTCAAGTCAACAGCACAGTAAAATCCTGTTTTTTCCAGCTCAGGCATATCGCCAAACTCAAGCCTATTCTGTCTAACCATCTCCTGCAATCAGTAATCCATGCATTTATTACGTCCCGGCTTGATTACTCTAATTCCTGCCTTTATGGTATCAGCAAAGCCACTCTTTCTAGACTACAACTGGTTCAAAATGCGGCTGCAAGGCTTCTAACAGGGAGTGGCAGAGGCCAACATATTACTCCAATTGTAAAAACCTTACATTGGCTGCCGGTTAGATTCAGAATCGATTTTAAGATACTCCTCCTAACTTATAAGGCATTAAATGGTCTAGCCCCCGCCTACTTGAGTGTTTTGCTCCATCGATACAATCCCCCTCGCGCTCTTAGATCCGCAGATCAGCTCCTTCTAACCGTTCCCAAGGCACGTTTCAAAGCTCGTGGTGAAAGGGCTTTCTCCATCAGTGCACCCAGGCTCTGGAACTCCCTACCCTTAGTGGTTAGGCAAGCCACTTCAGTTGCCACATTCAAATCACACTTAAAAATGCACTTCTTCACATTGGCTTTTAATTCTTAACTTGTTTCATTTTCTACTTGTTTTTCGCTATTTTCTCTATTTTATTGGTTCCTCTGACCTGTTTTTAGTTTTAAGTTCAAATTCTCTCTTAATGTTTGCTTTAATATTTTGTTTTTAGTCCTGTTTGTTTTAACTGTACAGCGCTTTGGTCGGTTGTAATGCTGTGTTTTTAAGTGCTCAACAAATAAATATGGTATGGTATGGTATGGTATGGTTAATACATAGAACTGGTGTTCATTTTCTTGATTTATATAAACTGAATAGGAGCAGGGGAGTGGGGGTCGGGGGGGGACACAGGGGGGCTTCATGGCAGTCCTGGTAAAATGCTGGAGAAAAGTTGCGAAGGTACAAATTACGGTCTCTCTTTTATTTAATCTCATGTTTCTGTAAGAGGATCAAATCAATGTCATATCACATAAGTGCCAAGTAAGTTATTTTTCAGCGGCACTATAACCAAAATAAGTCGCTAGTATGTCTGTATTTAACTCGCCAGTCTGCCAGCCAGCTTACAGTGCTGAATGCCCTAATATAATGACAAAATTCTACAAAACAGAAGTGTAATGACTACCCATGCCCATGGTTCAAGCTTGCAGTATCTTAACTAATTTATGCAAAGAACGCAACATAACCTAGTAAGTAATGCACATTGTCAGTTTATAAGTAAGAGCGCAGCTGCGGAGATCTTTTTTAGCATGCCAGGAGCTCTAGGTATAGGTAGAGCAGAGTTTTCCAACCATTACATATTACATACAGTAACTATTCGGAGAAAGGTCTTACTTGTGAGGTTTAACAAACGATGTGAGAAAAGTCACTGCTGACAATATTTTCAAACCACCTTTCAAGGCAATTAAGATACTTGCTCAAAAGAGAAGTATACACTGTACCCAACTGTAAACAAAAATCTTTTTTTTTTATTCTTTTGGCTATGAGGCTATGCAGCGGCCGATATTTAAATAAAAAAATGTTATTCTATGTTTAAAAAAAAAAAACAAAAAAACTTTTCTTATGTTTATTTAGTACCTTATTTTGATTTCCTTTCCTCTGAAATATCTTTCCAAAGGATAATGTAATTTCAGCTTCTTCTAGAATCTAGAAACCCATATTCAACAAAGTATCTAGAGGAGTATGGTGGTCTGTATTCTTTACGTATAGGGGTACTGTGAACAAAAACCTTTGAGAACCACTGCAGTACGCTAACAGGAGGAGTACAGGAGGGCTTAGAAGAGGAAGAGGTACTGGCAGACTGTGAGCCTGTGATGTTAGAGAACAGAGTTATATTAGTCAGGGGGCTGGTCCCATCCAGCATTGGCTGCTAGAGCTCTATGATGTCATGATGGCCTGACAATGCATTATGGGGGATTGGGGGGAAAAATGTTTGCCTAAATCGCCCACAGGGTGAACTTTCAGGAAAAAAATACAGCAGACCAGTTCACTGGCAAGCCCAGCGAAGTAGCTGTGAAAAATGCATTTGCAATTTGCTGATCTACATTTATAATGAGTTTATTGAACTAAACTGATTAACTGACAGAAACAGGGGCAGAAGGAATCAAACTGAGCAAAGAACAACCAAACTAAAATGTGATTAATTCCTATACTGTGTACTGCATTAGGAAGGTCATTAGGATGCTGAATCAACACAAAAATTACTATGAGCTTATTTTACAGCTTAAATGCATTTATAAATAAAATAAAAATTAAATTCAGAACATATTGCAAATGAGTTTATACAGAGTTTTTATCAGCATATTAGTATTGACTAAGGGTACACAAAAGTAGGTTTACCAAGGCCAGTGTCAAATGTTGACTGTATTCCCATAACAACAGCTATAAACAGAATAAACCCTAACTATTAAACATTAGCTGATTTTGAGGTAACAATAATAATAAGAACCAAACTAGTTAGTAAGCCCAAAACAATTACCAGTAAATCTGATGCACTTCTTATCCAGGACCCAAAGTTGTGATGGAAAAGTATCAATTCTTTGTGAGCGGATAAAATAAATACAAAAACAATTAAACACGTCAAAAATAGGGGAAATGGTGCATATACGTTAATAATGAAAGATCTGACTGAAAGAACCTAATATAACCTCTGCAATGGAGCGTCAATTGATACATGTTACCTTTACTATTCCCACCACACATTTAGGGTAAGTTTTTCGAATCACATGGTTTATGTGCTTGCTTGTCACCAGAAAGTATCTTTGGACATTCACTGTCTTTCCATTCATCATATAGCACATTCCTTTTGATTTGAAAATGGGAACTCAAACTCCCAAGATACCGAACATATACTTTATGTGGAAGGAAGCTTACGCTAATCTGGTTGATGAAAAATGCTAGATCAATAACTAAAAAGCATTCACAGTTTGTGTGCATATACAAAAATATATATATAAAAATGCATTTTATGCCAACTAGAAAAAATACACTGACTGAGAAACATGACAAAGGGCAAATATATTGTAGCAAATTTTCCTGGGATCCATTTGTGAATTGAAATGTAGAAAAAAAAACACGAACAAGAACATCAAAATAAGTAACAAGAAGTCATCAAACAACAGCAGTGATCAAGTCATGACCTAATCATGTTAACACAACCCTCACCAAGAATAGTGAGTTCAAAAGCTATTCGAGAAAATGCCAGTTCAAGCAATCAAAAGATTTACTTGCATCAAATTACAATACAATTGCTGGTGAAAAAAGGTGGGGGGCTATACCTTTAATACATAGAAGACAACAAATGCAATCTGCTGCAAGACACAAACAAATGAAATGCATCTTATTGGGATGATTTGTGAATGATCATCTGTGAACACTGTACAAGAAACATTTCCAGAAGTTTCATATCAGCACTTATCAGAGAAACTGAGTGATAATTAGAACAGTCCTGACCTTGTTTTACAAGGAGGGCAGTCATGTCTGAAATAAATGAAGGTTCAGTTTGGTAAAGGAGATAGCAGAGCTCATCATATGAATAAACGAAGGATTTAACTACTTCCTAACCCTAACCACTCCTTAAACTAATACAATGTAATTAAAGAAAGCAATAGGGCAGCATCTATTTTAAAGAGAGACAAAATAATATAAAACAGGCTGGATAAAGTAGAAATAATAACAATCCTCTTCATGAGCTTTTTCATGTGGCTACCATAACCTTTCTTTTTTAATCTATTGCTGAACTATAATCAGAAAAGAAAAACATTTAATAACCAACAAGAAATAACAGTTATAGTTGAAAATAATTAAGGTGGCGCCATTGCTGCAGCTTGCACTTCATCAAACAACAGCTTTGAACAGCAACTTGAAATTGCAATACGTCAGTCTGCTGCATCCGCATTATCTGTGCCAAGAAACTTGCCATCACAGAATGATGACAAGAAACTGGATGCATCTGTAAAAGCTGAAATGGCAGTGTTTCAAAGCAACAGCAAGCGCGGGCGTTGTTTAGAACAAGTGTATCAGTATCTGATGATTGTGCCGCCTACTTCAGTGGAGGCACAGTGTGCTTTCTCAGCGGCTGGCATACTTCTGCACAAAAGTGCATTTTTGCCTGGATGACTGCACGCTGGACATGTTAATAATAATAATAATAATAATAATTCATTACATTTATATAGCGCTTTTCTCAGTACTCAAAGCGCTATCCACACAGGGAGGAAACGGGAAGCGAACCCACAATCTTCCACAGTCTCCTTGCTGCAAAGCAGCAGGACGTTGTGCTTTCTATGCTCTTATTATCGCAACTAAAGATACATGTACTTATATGACAGCATGAACTGCTTGTAGATAAGGTTAGTCTTTTATTTGTGTCAACATTTTTAATAAAACTACTGCAATGTAAGTGTTGGTCGTTCTAAAACCGTTCACATGTGAGATGCCCGTGCACTGTGTCATCCCCGGGAGCCCGGGATTCCCGGGAATGAAATGCAGGATTCCCAAATTCCCGGGAATGGATTCCCTAAGACAGACTATATAGTATTTGGCAACTTAAAAATAAAAGTGTTCTCTGAGTGGTTAGAATATATTAAATTGAAAATACAGTTCTTACGCATGAATCAACTCAAGTAATACATTTTGGTAACAAAATATTTATTTTTTCAAATATTACTTATTTGTTTGCTCTATATAATTTAACATTTTTTAATATTTGCCCTGAGGGCCTTCTTTTACTGCTGTCTTTTTACCCCCAAATAATGTATTAACTAGAGAGGTAAGTTCTTCTGTTAACTGGTTTAATCACTTAACAAGATGGCCTGTTTTACCTTTCTTTTTGTAGTTTTACAAACATAAGGTTGTGTTTGCTTTAATTTTCTAATAATATTTATATAGTAGCTTTGCTTTAGTCTCCACTGTGTATATGTGTATTTTTAACTTTAAAATACATTAAATTTGCTTGTTAAAGTTCTGGGCTCTTATTTGCTTCCTTGTTCTGCATAGTTGGCAATGAATAATATTGCTACTATTTGTATTTGTGTATGTTTATAATGAAGCAAATGCTTTATAATAAAAATTATAATCTAAAAAACAGACATCATCTTACTCAATTTCTTTAAAAAGTAAAATATGCTTAGGTAGAAATTTCAGGCACTGAAGCAGCAACATATCTTATTAAATTAAAAGTTCCATTAAAATATAAATAGACACATGAAGAAGAAAACCAACAACTATGCCTTGATTGGGAACCACTACTTTAACTACACATCATAAACTTGCAATACAAACAAATGTTAAGCTACCATATCTTGCTTTTGACTTAGACAAGATCAAGTAGGTTGACTAAGAACACAAAATTTTTGAGATCAAAAGGTAAAGGTCTTCTGCATACGGTATAGGATTACCAATGTACTTGGCTTTTACTATTTAAGTATGGTGTCCGGAATATGACAGCATGAAAGCTGAAGCGGTAGAAAAAAAATCCTTCAAAAAAGGAGATGATGAAGCAGAAAGAGAGAAAACCAGAAAAACTTGGATGGCTAGTCAAGAACAACAAAAAACATTGCCTTTTATGAAAATACAAAGAATGGATGGCAAGAACCACCTGTTTGGCAAAGAAGTCATCCAGGATAACTTTGGTTTTTAACCATAGAAGGAAGATTTCCTTTTTTGCTTGGTTAGAAAAACATTTTTTAATGTGGTGATGAAGGAGTAAATTCAATATGAAAGAAGCCTGACAGCAAATAAGAAATATTAATCTTGCACATTTAAATTACTTTGAAACTTCTCCTCTAAATTAATGTATTAATATTAGAGAATACATGACTTTTTTCTTTTTAACACAGAAAAGCAATTCAGTGTGTCTAGAATGATTTAGAAATTAAACAAGCATTCAGGGAAGTAAAAAAATTTATTCTATTTAGCCATTTGTTCTTCTGAAATGTTTTTGTAATAAATATGAAAATAAAATGAAACATTTGGAAAAGATAGAAGCGTTAAAAATGAAGGCAGAATATTTAACAAATATATTCAAATAACAGGAAAAGACAGATCAACAATGCTGCTATAAATATTACATATGAAACAATTAAAAACATAAACAAGTAAAGAGAAAGAATTTTACTTCATTTAAATACAGTGAAAATTTTACTTATGGTACTGCCCTAGAACAAGTACAGTTTTTTTTAAATACTTGAAATAACCAGGAGTATTGCTATTGCCTTAATTGGTTAATATTGATCTCAAAATAAATGAGTGATGTTAACAGGTGGAGGAATAACAATTTAAGTAACCATTTTAGTCCACGCTGCTTTACCAATAGCTGAAAATGGTTCTCAGATTACATCTATTAGTAATTAGTTGTAGACACTGCATTTTTAAACACCCCTGTAGGGGCTGTGTTCTTTTCTTTGCAAAACTGCATGCCACACAGATGGCTCAAAAATAACATTTCTCTTTCAAATCTTAATTTTGTGCCTTCTGCCTCCAGACTTAATTTCTGCATAAAATGATTTCACTGTTAACAAACGCAAAATTTATATTTGCATAAACCCTTTTCAAAAATTTTAATTTGCTTTCTGACCAGTTTATTTAAACTAGCAATGCAGGAAACCAAAGCTGAAACCAAAGAAAAAGGCTTAAGGTAGAACCACAATCTGGGTACAGCGCCATTTCCAAAACAAAGCAAAGACAGCAAAATAAATATACACAGACAGAGCAGGACAATTAAGAACCGCAAAATGACCTGACAATTTCTTTTTTGTTGAAACAAGAAGGCTAAGAGGAGACCCATAAATCCACAAAGAGAACATGTAGACTCCTTGTGTAAAGCATTTGGTCTAAAATTAAATGAAAAACACTGCAAATTGGTAATACTTACGGGTTCAACATATTTTTGTTTGTTCTTCACTTCATCATGCCCCACTACTCTGTTGAGAAATTACTGTACATCTCACAAAAATAGTTTTTCTTTGTTACATTGAATAAAGTAAGTATAAATTAAAAAGTACAAAATTGCTGCAAGTACCAGGCATCTTTATCCCCTTTTAAATTAAGCAAATTTAAACTCAAACAAAAGCTATATCATTTCGAAACAATTACCTTCAGTTGTTTTAAAAGAAAATAAAATGACATAATGAATCTAGTGTTGACTACGTTGCAGTGTTATAAGTCAGGGAAACTAAATGCTAAATTATCATACTGCGACATAACAAAGATACTCCTCTTTTTGCAATAATTTTAAAGTATAATAGGATTTCTTTTCTGAAAAAGATTAACGGAAATCAAGATCAATCACAACCCCAGAGTACCTGTAGGTGGTGGAGGAAGAGTTGCTGGTACTAATGGACTTGCAGCAGGAGCTCCAGGGCCACCATGTGGGAAGCCAGGTCCAACTGGATAAGTGACTGATGGCTCTGATGCTGCCATGGAGACAGGGGTGTGGATACTTCCTGGGAAAACAGGCTGTGTGCAAGGGAGTTGGGGTGAATGAAACGTAGGGCCAGACAACTGATAAGAAGGAAGAGATGATGGGGGATTGAAGCTTGGTCCAGATAAACTGGAGCTAGGCAATCCTATGAGGCTACCCGAGGGAGCTGTAGGCACAGCAGATGGCATTAATGGATGCTGAGCAGGAATGGTTGGTTGTCCACTTGGAAAAACTCCAGGCTGGTTGAAAGGTGGTGGCTGAGGTAGTCCTGCAAAATAAAATTGCACAACAGCTTAAATGGAAAACAAATCTTGATTGAATGTGGTTCTCCACACCTAAGCCATATAATTTTCCTGGTTCTTTTTAAGGTCTGATCAAACGTAGCTGAAAACTGCTAATTCTTACTAAGAGGTAGTATAATGTGTCACATTTAAAACATCAGTGCCTTTATACGTCAATTTAGTACACTTATTATTATATTTTCCTTCGATGCAAATTCTTTAGTTTAAATTGGTTCAGTGTGTTGAGCGTGTGCAGGGAATAACTAGCAAATGCCTCTGTTCAATATGAATGCAACTCTCACCTTCATAAGAGCTCCTCCTGCACCTTGGAAGGGATGTGGAGTCCAATGGGATTTTTGTATAAAAGCTCAAGTAAGAGTAGGCAGCTGCAAAGAGCTCTGGCTGAAATGTTGTTAATACCCAGCAACCCTTATTTTGATTAAGCTAATACTGAGGATAATGTGAGAACACACTCTTGCTAAATAAATAAAACCTGAATTAGGGGAAAAAAGTCAGAATCCTCATATTCTGTAGGGTGCTTCCACTTTGCTTAAATCCACTCTTGTACTGTGAATTTCTCTCTGGATGATCAATATACATATAAGTAAACATTATTATTAAAATTAGATTTTAAACTCATTAATTTTGTTGTTTTTTTCTTATGGTGAAGTATGAAGTAAATATTAAGTGTGAGATAAACTTGAATTTAGAGTTGATTTACTTTCTGTCACCAAGTGAAAGAGATATAAGTCACTTTGAGTTGATCCCCGCCCCCCAAAAGAGTAAATTTGGCATTGATGCAATATATAACTAAGTGATAAATTAAATTTCCTGCAACTCTATAATCTTTTACTCTTTGTACTGGTAACTTTTAACTACTTCCAAGTTAAATAATTAGTCTTATGTATGCGTTTATCATGAAATCATCACAGAGAATAAGGGATGCTTATAGGGACACCTTGAGGAGAACTACTGAAATGCAATCTGCTTGTTACTGAACACAATAAAAAATATAGATGCATTTACACCTCAGTATAGAAAAAGCACACATCATGAATAACTGTACAGTAGGTATTCAGCCTATGGGATATACTTGATTTTTGTTATCAAATGTTAGAACATTTCAAATCACTGTCAGACAACAGCCCAACATGTCAGAAAGCTATATTTTCGTGAAGCTCACAAAATTGTCATAACACAGCCATAAGAAAAAAGAGAGTGTAATATAAATGAAGGAAAGAATTGTACTACAGATTACTGACCGTAAATAACCAAATCAAGCAATGATAATTACCTCAAAAACAACAAAGAAGGTACGCAGTCATTCTCCGCAATAAACATGCCAGACCCTGCTTTTTGGTTACAAACATGGATTGTCACTGATGCAGTACTTCAGACACTGTGGATATAAACTGGAAAGTATGAACAGTACTTGCACATGTGCATGAGATCTCCTTTATACTGTAATAGTACTGGATATTTTCTCCCCTAGGGCAGAACTGTTGGTTCAGATCTGCATTACATGCTATCAAACAGATGGGAAATGAGAGTTTCCAAATGGACAATTTTTATTAGAACTACCATTAAATTTAGGGCTTCCAGTAAAACAACTTGGATAAATCCACACTTTCTGAATTCATTGGGTAGTGCAAGATTGACCCTTCATCTCTTTCAAGAATACCGTCTATCAGTCCTTCTGCTATTTATTTTTAATACCTCATTCTAAAAGACCTGTGTCTGCCTTAGTCTTAACCAACATCAATTCCTTCTCAAATACTGAAAGGAGGTTGTTGACAATTGGTTAATAGCCTATCCTGCCACTGGTAATTGTAAGAAATAGAACTGGTTAAAATGTTTTAGTTTTAGAAGCACAAGTTGCTGCTTTAATGAAACAGTGCAACCATCAGTGAATATTTTTATGAATCTAGTTCCAAAAATTTTAAGCCCCATGCATATTACAAAATCTAATATTAAATGTTAGTGGAAAATACGAAAGTGCCCAAAGAAATACTCGGAAGGTAAAATTATGTTTGTAAAATCAACTTTTAAGCATTAACGACACAAGCTGTTGACCTTAATGTGTAAGCACAGATAAACATACAGTGGTGTGAAAAACTATTTGCCCCCTTCCTGATTTCTTATTCTTTTGCATGTTTGTCACACAAAATGTTTCTGATCATCAAACACATTTAACCATTAGTCAAATATAACACAAGTAAACACAAAATGCAGTTTGTAAATGGTGGTTTTTATTATTTAGGGAGAAAAAAAAATCCAAACCTACATGGCCCTGTGTGAAAAAGTAATTGCCCCCTGAACCTAATAACTGGTTGGGCCACCCCTTAGCAGCAATAACTGCAATCAAGCGTTTGCGATAACTTGCAATGAGTCTTTTACAGCGCTCTGGAGGAATTTTGGCCCACTCATCTTTGCAAAATTGTTGTAATTCAGCTTTATTTGAGGGTTTTCTAGCATGAACCGCCTTTTTAAGGTCATGCCATAGCATCTCAATTGGATTCAGGTCAGGACTTTGACTAGGCCACTCCAAAGTCTTCATTTTGTTTTTCTTCAGCCATTCAGAGGTGGATTTGCTGGTGTGTTTTGGGTCATTGTCCTGTTGCAGCACCCAAGATCGCTTCAGCTTGAGTTGACGAACAGATGGCCGGACATTCTCCTTCAGGATTTTTTGGTAGACAGTAGAATTCATGGTTCCATCTATCACAGCAAGCCTTCCAGGTCCTGAAGCAGCAAAACAACCCCAGACCATCACACTACCACCACCATATTTTACTGTTGGTATGATGTTCTTTTTCTGAAATGCTGTGTTCCTTTTACGCCAGATGTAACGGGACATTTGCCTTCCAAAAAGTTCAACTTTTGACTCATCAGTCCACAAGGTATTTTCCCAAAAGTCTTGGCAATCATTGAGATGTTTCTTAGCAAAATTGAGACGAGCCCTAATGTTCTTTTTGCTTAACAGTGGTTTGCGTCTTGGAAATCTGCCATGCAGGCCGTTTTTGCCCAGTCTCTTTCTTATGGTGGAGTCGTGAACACTGACCTTAATTGAGGCAAGTGAGGCCTGCAGTTCTTTAGACGTTGTCCTGGGGTCTTTTGTGACCTCTCGGATGAGTCGTCTCTGCGCTCTTGGGGTAATTTTGGTCGGCCGGCCACTCCTGGGAAGGTTCACCACTGTTCCATGTTTTTGCCATTTGTGGATAATGGCTCTCACTGTGTTTCGCTGGAGTCCCAAAGCTTTAGAAATGGCTTTATAACCTTTACCAGACTGATAGATCTCAATTACTTCTGTTCTCATTTGTTCCTGAATTTCTTTGGATCTTGGCATGATGTCTAGCTTTTGAGGTGCTTTTGGTCTACTTCTCTGTGTCAGGCAGCTCCTATTTACGTGATTTCTTGATTGAAACAGGTGTGGCAGTAATCAGGCCTGGGGGTGGCTACGGAAATTGAACTCAGGTGTGATACACCACAGTTAGGTTATTTTTTAACAAGGGGGCAATTACTTTTTCACACAGGGCCATGTAGGTTTGGATTTTTTTTCTCCCTAAATAATAAAAACCATCATTTAAAAACTGCATTTTGTGTTTACTTGTGTTATATTTGACTAATGGTTAAATGTGTTTGATGATCAGAAACATTTTGTGTGACAAACATGCAAAAGAATAAGAAATCAGGAAGGGGGCAAATAGTTTTTCACACCACTGTATGCAGTGCTGAGGCAGATTTATCAGTACAATATGTTGAAAATGACGATATAATTGCTATGGTAACAAGTTGCAAAACTATCAACTCAATTATTTAAAGGAATTCAGTGCTTGCATTAAAAAGATGCACATTTTTGTTCTCACTAATTAGAACACTAGAACAATCTAGACGAGAACAGGCCATTGAGCCCAATAAAGCTTGCCAGTCCTATCCACTTATTTTTTTTTCCAAAAAAACATCAAATCGAGTTTTGAAAGTCCCTAAAGTCTTACTGTCTACCACACTACATGGTAGCTTATTCCAAGTGTATATCATTCGTCGTGTAAAGAAAAATTACCTAATGTTTGTGGGAAATTTACCCTTAACAAGTTTCCAACTGTGTCCCAATGTTCTTAATGAACTCATTGTACTAATTCCCTTCATAATTTTAAACACTTCAATCATGTCACCTCTTAATCTCTTAATTGCTTAAACTGAGAAGGCTTAGCTCTTTTAATCTTTCCTCATAATTCATCCCATAGAGCCCTGGAATCAGCCCAGTTGCTCTTCTCTGGACTTTTTCTAGCACCACTATGTCCTTTTGTAGCCTGGAGACCAAAACTGCACACAGTACTCCAAATGAGGTCACACCAGTGTGTTAGAAAGGAGAGAGGAGGAGAGGTTAAAAGCACGCGCTGATACAGCGTGTTGCCGCACCCACCACATGACAAACCAACTCAGGATCCCAGATTAGGACCCGATTGCAGCCATGCAACGATGTTATAAAGCTTGAGCATAACCTCCATGGACTTGTATTCCACACATCATGCTATTTAACCTAAAATTCTGTTTGCCTTCTTAATGGCTTCTGAACACTGTTGGGAAGTCGACAGCTTAGAGTCCACTACGACTCCTAAGTCCTTCTCATAAGGTGTACTCTTGATTTTCAGACTGCCTATTGTGTATTCAAACCTAACATTTTTACTTCCTATGTGTAATACTTTACATTTACTGACATTAAATTTAATCTGCCAGAAATCTGCCCAAGCCTGTATGCTATCCAAGTCCTTCTGTAATGATATAATGGATTCCATATTATCTGCTAATCCACCTATCTTGGTATCATCAGCAAACTTAACCAGCTTGTTACATATATTCCAATCTAAATCATTTATATACTGTATATTAAAAATAGCAGCAGCCCTAGCGCAGACCTCTGTGGAACACTACTTTTAACATCGGCCAATTCTGATAAGGTTCTGCGCACCATCACCTTCTGCTTCCTGTATCTGAGCCAATTCTGCACCTATCTAAAAGCATCACTCTGAACTCCCACTAAAGTATTACCTAAATGTTAGAATAAAGTTAAGAACAGCAAAAAATGTTACCTGAAACAGACACTGGAGGTTGTGGATACGTAGGGCAAGCTGTAGGCTTTATATACATGCCAGATGGAGCTCTCTGGGGAGCAGAAGGTATTCCAACTGGTGGAAAAGTCTGTACCACAGGGGACTGTACTGACTGTTGACTAAAACCTTTAGGGTGTGAAGGCTGGCTGGTAGCAGGCACCAGAGAAATCGGTGTTGGCTGAAATGACACCTTAATATTTAAACAAACATAAAAAATTTAATTTCAATATTAGTTTTTTTATTATATATGGCTATTTAAAATTGCTTACAAAGGCATATAAACTGTTTTGAAGTCTTAAAAAAAATCTTACCGGCATATTGGTCTTTGGATTTCTATTCTGTGTGGGATCTACAGGCTGTTTAACTGCAGTAACATTGATTCTGTTATAAGGGAAAGGAGGTGGCTGCTGTCCTGCAAATGCCTCTCCCTGAGCATAAAAAAGCCTGTCCCTCAACTGCCTTATAGAGATCTGTGGAAAAAATACTTTTTGTCAAAGCTGAATAATTTAAGCTACAAAATCAAATATACAATATTTTAAAATAGGTAGGAAAAATACAAAATACTAACTGCACATAACCAAAGTACAAACTAAAACTGGACTAAAACATTTACAGTATTAGCATATCCAAATTTATAGAATTAGGCTAATCATAATCTTTAAAGGTGCAATTAATCAATGAAGTCAATGATGTCATTAGTACAGTATAATGAAAATTCTGAAACTATAATTTTTACTTACTAAACTTGAGTCTGCAGGCAGGAAGGTCAAGGCTGCTGCAAGATTACCCTGAGCTGCTAGAAGATGAGCATACCGAGTCAATTTCTCTGCAAGAACTGGACCTTGAAATGGTACATCACTACCTTGAAGCTTTTCTATAGACTTGCGCAAAATTGTCATCATCTCTACCACACCCTGCAAATTAAACAGGGGAAGGAATATGTTTTAAGTATGTAAGTAGAGTCAGCAGAACTAGTACAAATACTTAAAGATGACATTTTTAAGCTACTATGAGGAGTAGCATGGCATATTCTAAAAATGTGTCAGCATCACTCATTCATACTACAGGAAATTTTAAATGGATTTTATTAAAAATCATAAAGCTTCAACTAGTTCAACACCCTTCATATGAATGGAGAACATGCTGGGTATCTCTGGCACTGCCCTCCAGTGGTTCAAGTCCTATCTGACTGATAGGCAAGAGTTTGTTAGTCTTGGCAACAGCAGATCCAGCTCAGCGCCAGTCACACAAGGAGTCCCTCAGGGCTCTGTCCTCGGTCCTCTGCTTTTCTCTATTTATATGCTTCCCCTTGGCCATATTATCCGTAGTTATGGATTGGGTTATCATTTTTATGCAGATGATACTCAGCTCTACTTCAATGTTAAAAGTGGAACTTCATCAGAGCTTTCTCAGCTCACAACCTGCCTTAGTGAAATTGAAACCTGGATGGAGCAGAACTCTTTAAAATTAAATTGCAATAAAACTGAACTCCTGCAAATTGGGACTAAAATGCAACTTAATAAAATGAGCTCCTTCCCAGTCCATCTTGGCAGTGATCTCATCAGACCTGCCTCTACTGTAAAAAATCTTGGTGTCATTTTTGATTCCTCCCTCACTTATTCCGCCCACATAAATCACATTAAGAAACTTTCTTACTTTCACCTCCGTAACATATCCCGTGTTCGCTCCTTCCTCTCCTTCTCTAATGCTGAGAAACTTGTCCATGCTTTTATCACATCCCGCATCGATTATTGTAATTCCCTACTGGCAGGTGCCCCTTCTAATCTTATATCACAGCTCCAGCTTATTCAAAACTCAGCTGCAAGAGTCCTTACTCGAGCCAGCAGCAGCGAGCACATCACACCCATCCTGCTCCGCCTTCACTGGCTCCGTGTCCTACAGAATCGAATATAAAATCCTACTAATAACCTACAAAGCTTTAAATAACCTCGCGCCAAACTACATCAGTGACCTTCTCCATCACTATGTGCCTGCCCGCCCACTAAGGTCCTCTGATTCTGGTAATCTTGTTGTGCCCGTCACTAATCTACACTCCATGGGTGACAGGGCCTTCAGCTGTATAGCGTCCAGACTCTGGAATGACCTACCAAAATTAATCAGGTCAGCTGACTCCATGAATTCTTTTAAAAAACAACTCAAAACTCATCTGTTCAGGAAGGCTTTTAGCTCTACTTGACTTTATTACCTTTCTCTCAGTTTACTTCTCTGTCAAGATGCTCATGTAACCTGTATGTGTGTGCGAGACCATTAATTATGTTGTCTGTTTTTTTTTTCAGAATTTACTGTCTTAATCTTCTTTGTTTATTTATCTGGTTTGTACAATGCTATATACTGTATATTCTGCCGTTCTTTATTTATTCTGTAAGTGCCTTGAGCATGGGAAAGGCGCTATATAAATAAAATGTATTATTATTATTATTATTATATGGCATTACCTAGTGCACCTTATCACATAATCATTACCTACCTTTCTCTCCTTATACCCAAAAACCACCCATACCAGTCTCTCCCCAGTAAGTACTTACTCCTGGTACTATTCCTTCTAAATTTATTTCATATCTCCACTATTACTGGCTAGTAGCTACTAGTGTTGATTGACAAAATTTGCAAAAACATTTTTCATCATAAATCTGCCGGATTCACCAGTTGGCCTTGTTTGTTAAATATTGTCCTGGAAATTTGCCCTGCAGATGCCTTAGTTGGACTTTTCCCCCCCCCCAACTGCCCCAGGATGCTTTGCGAGATCAGCATGACACCACAATAACAGCTAGTGTTGGATGGGGCAGCCCCCAAAATAAATAAAGCTGGCCCTAGTAGCGGCCTAAAATTAGCATATAAATTGCAAATAAATTTAAACACAAAAGACACATGCAGAAGAAAACTGAAAATGTGTTGGTAATGACTTTTTGTATGGACTTGTACTATATGTGACAAGTATGTAATATGCCAGGCTATGCTGTGAATAGTATTAGAGCTGTTCAGTTGATGTAAACAGGAATGAGTGAAAAATGCATGTGCTTTCGTTTTACACAAATTTGGTAATAGAGGTGGTAAGTAAGTAAGAAAAGGGTTGATGTACTTTTTGGTTTGAGAGTTGAATACCTGCTATTGAATCTGTGAAGGTCAAGCCTTAATGCGTTCATGCTTCCTGTCTACAAGTAACTTTACTGTTCTGATATTTCAATTTATTTTATCCCTGTGAGGCACAGTAGCGAAATGTTTGGCACTGCTACTAAATAGCTAAAGCTATGTTTTTGCCACAATAATCTCTGTGGTATAGTTAGAAGGTGTTTCCCTAGCCATCAGGGACACATTACACCATTTTATACCACTCAACACTAAGTTCAGGATCTCCTTTTCCATTTACTTAAATGCATTTTAATGAGTGTGATGAAGTTCCTGAATATTTCCATGGTTTCTCTAAACTCACAGCAAAGCAAATTCAGCTGAACACTACAGGCTACATATCACTCAAAATGGTCCTATTATAGCTTGTATAGCTTTTTCCCTTCAGTGAAAGAGAGCCTCGTTTATGAATATGAACAAAAAACAGATTCAAGAACTTCTTTCATGCACTGATTCCTCCTTGCAAGCACTGAAGAGTCAGGAACTCCATGCTGATTCAACATATCTCAGTAAGTAGCAAAACTTTACTTTCTCCAAAACTACTCTAATGCAAATGTCCAAATCCATACATACATAATTACCCAGAATTTAGAAAGAAAGAAAAATGAATGCCCTTTTCTCTAAAACCCGTATATTTACAATGTTTCAATGAATCCACAAGAGTTTATAACCATGCAAAGAATGCCAATCCATCAGACAGCATTTTCATGCACATACTGTACTCATGCTTGTTACCTGCACAATTATGCTATTTTGAAAGTTAATCATACTGCATACAATCAAGTTAACCTATTTATTACTCTAGTATAGGAAACAAAATTTATCCTGGCCCAATCAATTGGATGGCTCAACCAAAGCCTAGACATTGAGCCAGTTGACTGCAAGGCACACTCCCACATTCATACAATTTCGGGACAATTTCAGACCATATTACTATAGGCAAGCATTCCACTTCTGAATTATTTGTAATCTATTACCCTAGACACTGAATTTACTCTCTAAAATCCCTTTTGTGTGATTTTGTACATATGAAAAGTTCACCCGATCTAGAACTGACAATAAGTACTACTTCCTTGCAAAATACACTGCAAAAAATATAGTAAAGCTTTTGCAACTTTTGTTTTGTTGTTGTTGATATGCATTTGAAATGCAGGTGACATGTTTTGTGAAATTAAGTGCTGTACTGCTTTAAAGTAAGCATATTAAGTATGTTTTAAAGCTTGTGTTGTTGGTGTGAACTAATGCTCTACTTGACGCATATGAAAACCACTTGGGGTGGTGCAAGATTAATAAAATTACTAAATGCAGCCTAACTTAACAAAGCAAGTATTGTAAGGGTTATATACTGGAATGAAACTTATAAAGGTGTCAGTCCAGTATACAGTACTGTGCAAAAGTTTTAGGCAGGTGTGAAAAAATGCTGTAAACAAAGAATGCTTTCAGAAATATAAATATTGATTGTTTATTGTTATCAATTTACAAAATGCAAAGTGAGCGAACAAAAGAAAAATCTAAATCAAATCAATATTTGGTGTTACTATCTTTTGCCTTCAAACCAGCATCAATTCTTATAGGTACACTTGCAGTACTAGGGTGCTGTACCGTGTTAGCCATTATGAATGTAGAGAAAAGCCAAGCAAAATGACACCTTTTATTGGCTAACTAAAAAGGTTACAATATGCAAGCTTTCGAGGCAACTCAGGCCCCTTCTTCAGGCAAGATGTAACATCTTGCCTGAAGAAGGGGCCTGAGTTGCCTCGAAAGCTTGCATATTGTAATCTTTTTAGTTAGCCAATAAAAGGTGTCATTTTGCTTGGCTTTTCAGGTACACTTGCACAAAGTCAGGGATTTTGTAGGATTATAGTCAAGTGTATGATCAACCAATTCTACCAAACAGGTGCTAATGATCATCAATGTCACACATAGGTTGAAACACAGTCATTAACTGAAACAGAAACAGCTGTGTAGGAGGCTTAAAACTGGGTGAGGAACAGCCAAACTCTGCTACCAAGGTGAGGTTGTGGAAGACAGTTTCATGTCACAGCAAGATTGAGCACAGCAACAAGACATAAGGTAGTTATACTGCATCAGCAAGGTCTCTCCCAGACAAAAGATTTCAAAGCAGACTGGGGTTTCAAGATGTGTTGTTCAAGCTCTTTTCAAGAAGCAGAAAGAAACGGGCAACGTTGAGGATCGTAGACGCAGTGGTCGGCCAAGGAAACTTAGTGCAGCAGATGAAAGACGCATCAAGCTTATTACCCTTCAAAATCGGAAGATGTCCAGCAGTGCCATCAGCTCAGAACTAGCAGAAACCAGTGGGATCCAGGTATACCCATCTACTGTCCGGAGACGTCTGGGCAGAAGTGGTCTTCATGGAAGAGTTGCAGCGACTCAAGTATACACGAAAACATAGGAACTGGGGTGCAGAAAAATGGCAGCAGGTGCTCTGGACTGATGAGTCAAAATTTGAAATATTTGGCTGTAGCAGAAGGCAGTTTGTTTGTCGAAGGGCTGGAGAGCGGTACAATAATGAGTGTCTGCAGGCAACAGTGAAGCATGGTGGAGGTTCTTTGAACATTTGGGGCTGCATTTCTGCAAATGGAGTTGGAGATTTGGTCAGGATTAATGGTGTTCTCAATGCTGAGAAATACTGGCAGATACTTATCCATCATGCAATACCATCAAGGAAGCATGTGATTGGCCCCAAATTTATTCTGCAAGAGGACAACGACCCCAAACATACAGCCAAAGTCATTAAGAACTATCTTCAGCGTAAAGAAAAACAAGAAGTCCTGGAAGTGATGGTATGGCCCCCACAGAGCCCTGATCTCAACATCATCGAGTGTGTCTGGGATTACATGAAGAGACAGAAGGATGTGAGGAAGCCTACACCCACAGAAGATCTGTGGTTAGTTCTCCAAGATGTTTGTAACAACCTACCAGCCGAGTTCCTTCAAAAATTGTGTGCAAGTGTACCTAGAAGAATTGATACTGTTTTGAAGGCAAAGGGTGGTCACACCAAATATTGATTTGATTTAGATTTCTCTTTTGTTCATTCACTGCATTTTGTTGATTGATGAAAATAAATGATTAACACTTCCATTTTTGAAAGCATTCTTTGTTTACAGCATGTTTTCACACCTGCCTAAAACTTTTGCACAGTACTGTATAAGAAGTACATATAAAACAGACAAAAAAAATCTATGCTGCCACACACTTATGAATTAAAGAAAAGATATGGCTCTAGCATTTATTCCAACTGAAACCTTTATTTGTATTTTGATTCTCTGTCACAAAAGCCAAAAATAACCAAGAGTGCTTATCTGTTATTTTGTTTGTGTCGCAACAAACAGCACATTTGCAATGAAAACTAGTAGCAAGCTGTAAAACCAAGGTCCTAAAAAAATTAATTTGATAATTAAGTAATTAAGCATCTTTGTAAAACAAAGTAAAAAACATAAAAAAATGTTAATTATAACAACCAATACTACAATTGGTCTTGCATGGTAAAAAATTATAAAATTTAAAATTTTTCCTTTAAATAATCACATTTATTTTGTACATGCTGCTTTGATGCGTAAAACATTTAATTTTAACAAAAGAAGATTCAGC
Source organism: Erpetoichthys calabaricus (assembly GCF_900747795.2). Classification (NCBI taxonomy): domain Eukaryota; kingdom Metazoa; phylum Chordata; class Cladistia; order Polypteriformes; family Polypteridae; genus Erpetoichthys; species Erpetoichthys calabaricus. The sequence continues at coordinate 268,263,727 of NC_041395.2, read as the reverse complement.
TCTCTCTTTCAAAAGTAATAAAATGAATGAATAATAACTGTTCTCCATTAGTAATAAACAAGATTTAAATAGCATATAAAAAGGTACACTATTGTTTATATACCAAAAAAATAAAAAATATTGTAGTAAAATAGTGATTAAAAAAAAATCTATCTATCCCTACGATTTCATAAATTGTTAATTTGCTTTTTAGCTTTATTATTTCAGGCTTCCACCGACTGACTTGAACTAGAGATGATATCAGTTTTGAAAGTGAGGAACATGGTCTATGCAGATGGAAAAAAATTGTGTAGCTCTGTCAAGAGAAGCCAAGTTAAAAAAAAAACAAAAAGAGTAATTAAAATGGAAGCAGGAGTTCAATGTATGAGAAAGCAAGAACGTGTAAGCACATGTCTAAAACACTAGAAAAATACAGAACCATGAAGCTCCAGTGTCCAAAACACTACCCCAAAGGCATAAAAAAACAGCTGAACAAAATGTCAAAAACACTGTACTTGGAAGTCCAAGAAAAACTGAATTGCAAATTAACAAAACTACGGAAAACAGAACCAAGCCCAGGTGTTTCTTATCCTATGCTGACAGAGGACATTGGAGGCAAACCCAGCAGTAATGAGAACTGGAAAGTGCACGTGCAAACTGTTACTCAACCACAGCTACTCACGCATGCAAGGGGCAAATCACAGATAAAAATAAACTTAAATCATGAGTGTTACAACTACAGGACAAATCTGATCAAAACCACAATTAAAAGCATATAGAACACTGAATATTTTTATTTATTAGCTAAGTCTGCTGACTGTGACCCTGTGTTAGGATATGGCGGGTTGGACAATGACTGACTGACTGACTAAGTCTGCTGATATATTAGTTATATCATTTTAATTTAGTAAGATTAAGAAAAATGGCTGGTGCCTCGTGAAAGATTCATGAAATGATGCTTTAAACACTTGCTATGATTGTTACTTAATTAGTATCACCAGACAACTTGTTAACCCAAGCTTTGTCATATGGAATATACAAAGCCAATATTCCTACAATTAACTTGCCAACAAAAACATTAAATATTTGAAATATTTTGTGCATTTCCAAGCCAAGAAACAACTCTCCACTTACCTCTAAAGCAAGTGGTGACAAACATTCTTGTTTCTGAACCCAGCATTCAACTAATTTCTCAACATTTCCAGAGCAGATATAGCACAAACATGCCTCAAGGCACATTGACTTTTCTCCCTCAAATTCCAAGCGAGATCCCAAGGTATCTGTAAATATACAGAGCACACATCTAATTGTTTACTAAAGATTTACTAAAAATACTAAGAAAGTGTATCAGAAACTTTAAGTTAATTGTATGTTAATTTAATATAACAGAAGGACACCTATTAGGAGTATTATGTAACGAGCAGCCATTTTATCAGATACTCATCTTTCCATACTACTGACTGTTCACTTAGTGACAGAATGCTGTGTACAAACAAAGCAAGCAGGAATGATGGTCCTATAGTCAGAGACAGACCAATGTTGAAAAGGAGTAATGAAGCAAGGGATGGCATGTGTACAAGCAACAGATGGGCCATGGGTAATCAATAAATAGTAGAGCAACAAGAGATACACTATATCATAATGCACAGCTTATCAACTGTTGTCATATATGGTGTAATGTCATACAAGATGATAAGAGGGAAAAATCTATTCCAGCTAAAGATGCATCACAAGATCCCCTGTGATAGCTATTGAAAATGATGGGACATGATGGAGGTGTCATCCTCATGCTAAACTTTGAGACCTACAGGAGAAATTCAGGGGAAAAATAAAAAAGAAAGAAAATGCCAGACTGTAATATTTGTATCAGCATAAATTCTACCCAAAAAACAACTGGGCTTGTGCTTCTGTTTCAAACACATATAGTTAGATCTAAGCATCTGGTTATATCAATGAAACTTTTACTTTAATTTACAGTATACAACTCTTGATAATTAGCAATTAAATAGTTTTTACGTGAGCAATCTAAACTTCTATCAGTATTAAGCATAACCACCATTTGAACCTTCACATACACTTTCAAATAAATTCAGGATGAATAAATAGTTGTGATTTGTTTTTTGGCAGGGGAACTTTAATGTAGCAACCCAACAAAACTGACATCAAATTAGAAAAAAGTAATACAGTCTAAACACAGACGACTGGTTTTTAAAAAAGTTGTTTTTTCTTTGTTCTACTAGCTGCTTCTGTTGCTTGGATAAATCAAGCAAGGTGATTGCTGCTATTCTTATATTATTACATTTAAACCTGTGTGCATTGTTGGAACAGCCAATAACTATATAAATTAACAAAGATTCATAACTTCAACTTGCAAATATTAATAAAAATGCCATTTGACTTTTAAAATTACCCAGCTAATACTGAATTTCTAGATTTCTTGTTCAATTAAAATAAACAGAATCCATGAAGTAACATATACAGTATTTTTCTCATGCACAATAATAAAAGTTCGGAAATGCCAATAAATTTTAATAGATTTCTAATGCTAATTTAGAATGCTTTTAAAAAGTACTCATCTTTAATGCATTTGGCTTGAGTTGCACAAATCTGACCTAGGTTTGCAAGTTTCCTGTGTAAAACGTTGTATAGAAAACCTTTTTTTTCCCACAGAATCTCTTAAAAACAAGATAAAACTTTATCAATGATTGCACAAAACAAGTAGCGCTGGGGGTTCACAACCAGACATTTTAAATATTTAAAATCTGTTTAAATTTGAGACAAATGAATTATCTAAATTAAACAGTCATTAGATTGACACTCCCTGAAAGGAATGAGGGGGCATGATTATGGCAGTACTTTTCTTTTTTAAATTTGAGATGATTTGCAAAACTTGGAAACAATATATTTAAATGAAAATTGTACAAAGACAACATATCAAATGATGAAACTGAGAAATGTATTTTTTTTAATATATGCTCATTGGGAATTTGATGCCATCAACACATTTCAAAAAAGTCAAGAATGGTCATGGTTACCACAGTACTTTACTACACCACTTCTTCTAACAACACTCTGAGGAGACCAGGTTCTTTAGTTTTGAAAGTGAAATGTTGACCCATTCTTGCGTGATATAAAACTTCAGCTGTTCAGTGGTTCAGGATCTCCTTTGTTGTATTTTTCCTTTCATAATGCAACAAATGTTTTCAATGGGTGACAGGTCTGGACTGCAAACAGGGTAGTTTAGCACCCAGGCTATTACTACGGGGCCATGCTGTTGTAATACGTGCAGAATGTGCCTTGGCACTATCTTCTTGAAACAAGCAAGGCCTTTCCAGAAAAACACGTCTTTTTATACCCAATTATGTTCCAATTAACCTAATTAACTGTTAGGGCTCATTTATACTTCATGCTCAGAATGCGTACACGCCCGCATCATGGCTGACACGTGTTCCCAGCGTTGATTTGACGAGTCCTCTGAGCAGGTCCTCAGGAATTAATGCGACGTGTGTGTGCATTGCAGTACCAGCAAAAAGTCGGGGGGCGCAGTGTGATAAAGTTTGGAATGTGGCATCAGAGTCTGTTTACTATCTACATGTGACAGAAAGCCGCTATGCGGATCCTAGTAGGTTCGATGTGTGCGCTTCGATGTTTGATGAATGGTTCGATGTGGTGAAGCAAAATGCCAACATACAGATGCATTCATGGTGCTTTTATATTCAAGCGTCGCATATTCCCGATCGTAATGACACGATACATTTTAAAAGTCTCACATACCATCTTTTGTGCCGTCTTTTTTTTTTTTTTTTTGCAACTTCAAAACAGGAACATAATGTACATCGCTGTATTTGAGCCACAGAGAAAAAAAATTAAGGACATGGTGAAAACGTGTATTTTGTGATTTAAGTGGAAATTTCTGCGTAAATCTCGAAATGTCCACTTTAACCTCGTAGTTTACTTTATCATTAAAGCAGACCGTCATAAACGTCATCCCAGTTTTTAATCGCTATGAGCTTCTTGGACCTGACAGCAGCGGGAAGACAGCTATAGATCACCACACAGAATACATTAAAGGTATGATAGTCCAACTCTGCAAATTTAGAATCTAGATTTATACTTGATATCACTTTCATGATGAAATGCATTAAAGTATGTATGTTACATTTTACAGATAAATCGTTAATTTCATTTAAATAATGAATACTGTTAATAATTACACACATGGGGGTGACACGGTGGGGAAACGGTAGCACAGCTGTCTCGCAGGGAGTCACGTCGCAGGTATTCCCTGCTTGAATTCCACACTGTACTCCGGTTTCCTTCCAAAGATAAGCAGATTTGGAGATTTGGTGCCGCTAAAATGATTCCAGTGTATGTGTGTGCTTGTATTCACCTTGCGATGAGCTGTAGCCCCATCCAGGGATTGTTTCTGCCTCGTGCCCAACGCATCTCGTGCCCAACACATCTGATGGATTTAATCATTAAACATCCTTTCAGAGATATTGCGGTAAGGTGTCATCGGAATTTAATGAGTGTTCCAGGCAATTCACAACATAGAGAAGCCGAACCTGTTCTCACCGTGATGATATCTCACACTGCCACCTACTGGAGTCCTCCAGATTTACGTAAAGTACGTGTGCAAGTATAAAAAGAAAAAGGCTTGCGTAGCACGAGCATCTGCTGCAGCATGCGTCGCGTGAAGTATAAACCCGACCTTAGATGTTTCACCAGGTGTTTTTTTTTTTTTTTGCATTATACAACTTTTCTAGTCTTTTGTTGACCCTGTCATTTTTGAAACACCTTGCTGGCATCAAACTCAAAACACTACAATTTCTCAGATTCATCATCTGCTATATTATGTTTGTTCTATTTTCAGTTAAATATGGATTTAAATGATTTGTAAATCATTGTTTTCCTTTTTATTTACATTTTAACTGTCCTAAGGTTTTTGCAAACGAGGGCCGTATTTCATATTACGTTGTCCATGATGCAAAAATACACAATATCCAAATTTGTCTTATAAGGCTATATCTTCTCCAATCAGCCAAGCTTCTCTGAAAGCCACAGTTAAACAAAAGGGCTGCAAAATGCATTATATACTACAGTCCAGTTGTGACATTTTTCATAGTGACCACACCTGCATTTCCATCTCTGAATTGTGCAATTCAACTTCATATTGATCCAATTTCAGACTTCTAGCATAGAATATTTCTGAGTAATGCATTTTGAGAAATGTGTATTATTTAGATAAAACAGACTTGTTCCATACATGTCTTGAAACATACCAAAGTAATATATCAATTGCTATGAAGAATATAAACAAATTCTTCCACTACATCAGCAAACTGTACTATTTATGTCAGAATATAATGCATGTTTGAAAAACAACTATAAGAAGAAGCACATACAACTTGTCACTTTAACTTTTGACAAAAATTGCAGGCAAAAAAGACTACCATATAACAAAAATAAACACAAACAGCATTGGTGTTGTGTTTATTGAGTACAGAATTAAGCATGTGAGGTTTAGTTAGTGGGATTAAGGAAGTCATGGGAATGCATACAGACAGCATGTGCAGATAATGAATACTAGCCAACCCGCGGCATAGCATATGCTGCATAATTATGTATTGATGGGAGAACACTTCCTGAACGACACAGTTGTCCAAATAGGGTGGGTTTGTGGATACCACTGTGAGTGAATGAAAAGATAGACCTCTGGAGAGAGCAACATATAATTGTCCGTGACTGAAAGCGGGATCGTCTGTGACGAAGAAGGCCACGCTGGTGAAAGTTACTTCGTTGGTAGGGATAAGTGTCAGTACTTGTAGATTAAGGTGTAGCGAGTCTTCGTTGTTGACGCTTAATATAACTTGCGTACTGAGATGTTCCGGAGTCACAGTTAAGAAACACTTTTTTAATGTCTTTTAAGCACAGGGGAAAAAATGAACATGTGAAACATCCGTAATGTAATAAGCCACCAAGAAAAGTTACATTGCAACAATGCTATCTACGACCCAATCTCTGTAAACAGAAGTGAAAACAAAATCGAGCCCGGTGTATTCTTTAACTGCCTTGTGGCGCTGTAGTAGTGCTGCTGCTTTGCAGAAAGGAGACTGTGGAAGATTGTGGTTTCGCTTCCCGGTTCCTCCCTGTGTGGATAGCGCTTTGAATACTGAGAACACCGCTATATCAATGTAACGAAGTATGAACAGGAAATTGTGTTCGTGTAATAGTAAAAGGCAAATTATCCGCGACAAACAAACTGTTTTACACGCTGCATACCAACCCGCGGCGTAGTATACGGCGCATAATCACACCGCTTTTTAAATGTTTTTTAAGCAGAGGAAAAAAAATGAACATCTGCAAAATCCATAACGCTGCTTTCAGTAAGTACAATGCACACGCGTTTAATTTGTCGGCCACATTTTGCCAGCCATCTTTTCTGGTTTGGGCTGCTTTTGCAGTGTTACCGCTTGTGCATATTAAATCTTGAAATCCTTCGAGTAACTAATTAACTAACTAACACCAACCCACCCACACACACAGCTTGTGTGAAACAAATGCGCCCGTACTTTCATAATTTTGTTGCAGCCTATAGTGGAGTCAGGCACAGAGAAGGTCAGCTGCTGAGAGAGCGTCTCGACTGTTGCAGGGCCTGCATCGGTAAAAAGGTGAGACACTAATGAAACAGAGGCACAGGGCTTATTGGATTTTAAAGACTGCTTCCTTCATTGTGTTTTAACCTCAGTTTTAAAGTATTGTTTTAAGGATCCCATGGGATACCCCTTGCAAACTGTTTTAGACGCTGCATTCAGCAATTCATCTTACATGGTCCTGCTGCGTCCACCCTCGTTCTCAAAGCATACACACCGCCTGGTCATGTGCCCGCTCGTAAGAGCAACTCACGGAGACCCGCCCACCAACTCTAAGACCATGGGGTGTAAAACAGTTTGCGATGGTGGTGCGTGCGTCATAACCGAAAAGAATAATGAAAAGTCAACGTGGCTCAGAGGTGCATGTGGACTCCTAGCACAGACGAAAACGACTTACGGGGTGGTCGGCGAGCTGTTGTGTCCGGGCACATGAGCAGGCAGTGGGAATGCCTAGAGAGCGAGGGTGGACGCGAGCCGGGGAATAAGGAGTGTTGGTGGGCGGGGAAACGTTTTCCGTGTTCCTGCAGGACCATCTAAGAAGATGCATGTTTGTCGCGGATGCGGTGGGCGCGGACCGGGGAATAAAGAGTGTTGGTGGGCGGGGAAACGTTTTCTGTGTTCCTGCAGGACCATCTAAGAAGACGCATGTTTGTCGCGGATGCGAATTGCTGTATGTAGCGTGTAAAACAGTTTGCGATGTTGCACGCGGTCGTGTGTCGTAACCGAAAAGTCAACGTGGCTCAAAGCTGCATGTGGACTGTAGAACAGACAAACAGAAATGATGGCGTGTTTTCCGAGGCGTCGCGTCCGAGTTGGTGGATGTGGCTCTGCGAGTTTTCGTCGTATCCAATGGTCTTAAGAGTTGGTGGGCATGGCTCCTTCCTGCGTGCTTTCATGGGTGTCTTGCCTGCTCTGGCGGTGGCTTAGAGAATTATATATATATTATATATATATATATATATATATATATATATATATAGATAGATAGATACCATAGATTACATGGAATTTCATCAGTTACTGGGAAGGTGTGGAGTGGGCATGCCAATCACAGTCTTCATAAAGTAATTGATAAATAAGCAAAAATAAATATATGACATACAAGAATCTTACTCAACATATAATCTTCACTATTTTAAGAAAGAAATAACACGTTAAAGGAATATTTATACTGTTAGTAGAGTAAATGAAGATTAAAAACTGATTCTGATGCATATTCTTACCACACAGTTTTGAGAATTCATCTGGGCGAGCATAGGTTAGCAATGCAGCCAAAGCTTCTTTCCAGTTCTGTAAGTCACATAACTGTACTATGTCTGTCCAGTTCTGATTAACTACAGAAGACATGAGCTTCAAAAACACAATATATATTAATTCAAAAATAAACAAAACAATCAGATCAAAGTGTGACTTGTAATGTCTTTGGTTACCATTGAAATGCTGCTCTTCTGCTTGGCTAAGTATCTCTTTTGTGTCTTTCTCAGCAGTTCTTCCCCTCCACTTATTGCCAAGATGATTGCATCTGCATATCTGCCATCATTCAAGCAGAGTTCCACTGCTCCTTCAAAGTTACCAATCAAAAGAGCTTGGCTGATTAACCCATCTGTATCTATAGAAAAACAGTTAAAAATAAAGTTCATTTCCAAATTAATCCATCTGTGGCTATAGGAAGAGAGTTAAAAATAAAGTACATTTCCAAATGGTACTTTATGTATTTGTCATTAAAAATTCATTCAAAATAGCATTTTGGCATGTTCAGGGCAATACTAATCAACAAGAAGTATGTATTAAGAACATACAGTGGATAAAAAAAGTATTCAGACTCCTTCACTTTCAGCATACTTTGTTGTAGATTTAATTTAAATTGATGAATTTGCCATTGTTGCCCAACAGTCTACATTCAATAACCTATAATGACAAAGTGAAAACATGCTTTTAGAAAGGTTTGCAAATTTACTAAAAATCAAAAACTTAAATCTTTCATTTATTCAAGTAATCAGTCCCTTTGCTATGGCATTCGAAATTGTGGGGAGGTGCATCCTGTTTGGTTTAATTATCCTAGAGATGTGTGTCTAGAACGTGACTGGAATCCACATCCGGCAAACTGAATTGATTGGACATATTTAAACAAATGTGTGAATTTTTAAACTAAGGTCCTACAATTCATACTGTATGTGAGGAAAAAAAAAACGAAGCCATGAAGTCCTAGGCACTCTCCAAAGACATCTATGTTCAAAGTGTGGTGTGGCAGAGATCAGGGCAAGGGGATAAAACAATTTTAACACTACAATTACCACAGCCTACGAAAAAACTCATAGATCCGTCCCACCTTAAATCGCTTCTTAAATCCGTTCGCACCTCTCCGCCAGCGTCTTTTGTCCTCTAAATGTGCCAATAAACACAAGCTGCAAGCAGCCGGCTATTCCATCCCCCCACCAACTTAGAACGTGCACGAACGTCTCCCAACTTATGCCTTGATTGATTATCTGGGAGTGAAGTGGAGTTTTAGAGTTGAAATAATAGATCATTATTTGGAGCACACGCATTTCATGTGTGTTCCGTTTACACAGATTACTGTAGAAACACATTGTTAAAACAGAAACATTTTTTCATATTTTAGTAGTAAATGACAAAATGTAGGCATAAACTATATAATGTATATAGACATGAAGTGTATAATGTGTGAAGCCTGATGTCCAAATATCAAAGAAACACTTTCACAAAAGGTACAAATATAACAGAACAAGTGTGCTTTTATTCAAAAATATAACTGCAAAAAAGAAAAGTCGCATTAGCATTCGCCATTGACACGCATGGTGCAGTGGTATCAACCCCTGACTGGTAATCAAAAGGTCACGAGTTTGATCCCGTACGATTCCGTTTTGAGAAGTGAGCTGCTCTTATTCTTACTAATTTAGAATATAAAGATACATTTGATTTCAGTCCGTAACCGCCGGTGTAATTTATGATACTTGTAAAAGTTAGTTTTTTTTTTTTTTTTATTATTATTCAGTTTTATTATCTCAGCCGCGTTCACGAGCCCAAACGACATCTGACACTGCTGTTTTCACATAGACGCGCTATAACAGAGGTAAACTCAGATCATGACGACCCTTCTACATCAGAGCAAGAATGCACATCGCATTTTTGCCATCACTGTACTTTGTATATGTTCACGGGAAGCTCTGCAGTCTACTTGTGACTTTATGCTATAGGAAGTAACTAAATAAATAAAGGTAAATAACATTCGAAAGCAATGGGGGTGGGGGTGTTTGGGATCGTGAACGCGGCTGAGATATTAAAACTGAGTAAAAAAAAAAAAAAAAGCAAAACTTTACAAGTATCATAATTTACAACGGCTGTTACAGACTGAAATCAAATGTATGTTTATATTCTAAAATAGTAACAATAAGAGCAGCTCACTTATCAAAATGGAGTCGTACGGGATCGAACTCGTGACCTTTTGATTACCAGTCAGGAGTTGATACTGTTGCGCCACGGAGGTAGTTGTAGTAAACACCTGTCAATGTCGAATGCTAACGCGGCTTTTTTTTTTTTCTGCAGTTATATTTTTGAATAGAAGCGCACTTGTTCTGTTATATTTGTACCTTTTGTGAAAGTGTTTCTTTGATATTTGGACTTCAGGCTTCATAAATTATATAGTTTATGCCTACATTTTGTCATTTACTACTAGAATATGAAAAACGTTTCTGTTTTAAAAATGTGTTTACACAGATTACTGTTGAAACGGAACACACATGAAATGCGTGTGTTCCAAATAACAATCTATTATTTCCACTCTAAAACTCCACTTCACTCCCAGATAATCAATCAAGGCATAAGCTGGGAGAAGTTTGTGCACGTTCTAAGTTGGTGGGGGGATGGAATAGCCGGCTGATTGCAGCTTGTGTTTATCGGCACATTTAGAGGACAAAAGACGCTGGCGGAGAGGTGCAAACGGATTTAAGAAGCAATTTAAGGTGGGATGGATCTACGAGTTTTGTCGTAGGTTCTGGTAATTCTAGTGTTAAAGCTTTGAGTGTTCCCAGGAACACAGATGCCTCAATAACTGAGAGACTGAATAAGTCTAGAACCACCAGGACTCTTTCCAGAGTTGTAAGTACAGCCAAACTGAGAAGGGCCTTGGTCAGGGAGGTGACCAAGAACCCAATTGTCACTCTAATAGAGCTTGAGAAAACCTCTGCTGAGGATGGGAGAATCTGTCGGAAGAAGGATCATATCAGCAGCAGTCCATCAATCAGGTGTTTATGGTACAGCGGCTAATTCCCACTTAGAGTCATTTAAATGACATTTGGTAAAGTCCAAGTGTATGAGGAAACAGATTCTATGGTCTGATGAGACAAAAATTCAACTCATTAGGCAGTACTCCAAGTACTATGCCTGGCCATTCTTAACACCTAATACATTCCCTGTGGTGAAGACAATATTAAGCTATGTGGGTGCTTTTCAGCATCAGAGACAGGGAGACTGAGAATTGATGAATAAAGACAAATAATGAGTGGTCCTTGTAGAAAACCTGCTCCAGAGTCCATGCAGCCTAAGACTGGGGCTATGATTCACCTTTCAGCACAACAGTGAATAAAAAAGTATACAATCTTCCTACCCAATCTAAAACAGCTTGAGAGGATCTGCCATGAAGAATTGGTTAAACTGCCCAAATCCAAGTGTGCAAGACTGGAAGAGACTTACCCAAGAAGACTTGAAGCCTCAACTGCACTCAAAGAGGCTTTAACAAAGTGCTGAATTAAGGGTCTGAATACTTATATGAATGAGAGATTTTTGTTTTTCATTTTTAACAAATCTGCAAACATTTCTGTAAACATGTTTTCAATTACTTATTATGATATGGGTTATTGAGTATAGATTGATGGAAAAAAGCAAATTTATTCACTTATATTTATATCTGCAGCACAATAAATTGCATTGAATTGAAGGGGTCTGAAAACTTTCTGAATGCACTGTATATGATGTAGTAACACTAAGTGCCCAAAAATAAGACAAGTAAATAAAAGGCTATATAAAACAAGTACTAATAAATTTTAAATATCTGGTAAAAGCTACATAATTTATGATAATTGCAACCATCAACAAATGTTGTACTACAAAATTATGAGACACTTTTTACTATCTATTAGTCCAATAATTAGTAGTGGGTCACATATTTAAAAGCAGTACTGCACATCTTATGTTAAATTTGATCAAACACAGTATGGGGTACCTGAAGTAATGGGAATTTGAAATTTTGTCTTATCATTGGGAAAACTTCCATAAAAATCTGAAGGTGATGATGATGCAGGGGAAGACAGGGTATCTCCTGTTGAACTTGATTCATCTAATTGCTGCATTAAACAAACAAGCAAAAAAAAAAAAATTACCAACGATGTATGTTTGAGTAAAGTTTATTATCATTGGCTCTTTCACATTTCTATGAGAGCTGTTTTCTTTAATACTAAAACACACAGAGGAGTTGCAAACAACATACTAAATCGTTCTTCTCATATCGGAGCTAAAACAATATTGTATCTACTGTATTTTTTTTTTTTTTTAATTGTGCAATCTAATATCTTGGATGCTGTAGCAAGGGCCTATCCAGACAGAATCAGGTGCCAGGGAGGACATAATCTTGAGCAGGGTGCCACTGAATAGCCAGGTGCCCTTTTATCATGCAAATTAATTTGTCATGAATGTTTTTGGGATATAAAAATATTACCAGTACCCTGATAAAAACCTTATATTTGTACTCCGTTGTCTGAAGTTGTGAGGCAGCTACACTAATGAGTACACTAAGTTGCCATCCACACCAGGGCTCCACAAAAAAAAAAAATTACTTGGGAACCATTGGCTTCTAAAATGAAACATTTAGGAGCCCAATAACTTTTTAAGTCTGCATATATTAGAAACAAAATAGCTTGTATTAACATAAAGACTGTGTCCACTATTCTGTAACTGTAGAGCTCTATGCCCTTTTATTGTCAGATTCTTGCAATCTTCCATCATGGCTGAATACTGATTGGTCTTTTGTTCAGACTTTGACTTGCTGGAACAACAAAACTAAGTACAGTCAAAAACTGACAGTTTATTCATCAGAATCTCAGCCTGTATCACAGAGCAAAAAATATACTCCTGTTCATCTTTTTGCAGCTGAGCCAAGTTCAAGTGGAGGACCTTCTCAGGATATCCTGATTAAATCCTTCAATGCTGAGACATTAAGCGAATTGTGTAGTTTTGAATTTATTCTGTTTTTTGCAGAAAAGCTTTGTTGACAATGTGTAGCACAAGCATAAGCTCAATCAAATACAAAACATTCCTGAAATCTGTGCAGTAAGGCTGTTTACCGGATAACCTTCATAAACTTCTGTAAGTTCTGTGTGGACAATTTCTGTATCACACCCATTGTTTAATATGAAGGTTTTGTACCACTTTACTGGTGTCAATCTCATCCTCTCTAGGCCATTAATAACAACTGAATTGGAGACAAATGTCAAATGATCTCTTCCTCTCCTGAACTACCTTGTTGTTCATCACATACCATACTTTCATATCTTTTTTCTAGTTCTAGAACTGTTCTTCCACTGTTTTTTCAGTTTGTTGATCAAGGTTATCTATAAATCTTAGCTGACTGACAGCCCTTCCCTTGAACTAGGTATTCTGAAATGTCATACAATGCAGCTGTAGCTACCACTCACTGTTTAGCCAAATATTTTAGTTGTCTGTCTGTCCACTTCCTGTACCTCACCCTCCTGAACAATATCCTCACTTTGGGTATGTAGTTCTATTACAGTGAATTGTATGAATTTCTGAAGATTTCCACTTCCCAGTGGATTTTCCTTTATACGTTCATACTTTCGTACATAGTCATGACTTTTTATTGTAGCTCAAGCTTGAGGGAAAATCAAGGAATTCTTCTAAAGTGTAAGACTGAGATATGAGATTTCTCCGCTCTGTCCTCTTATCAGTGTACCTATTCAACCAGATGTACCCATGTTACCTCTGGCTTAATCTGCCCCAAATGCACAACTTTTATCTTGCTGCCAATTAGTCTGGTCTGCATTATTAAATATACTGTACATTATATTGTGTTTAATATTCCCAGAGCACGACGATGAAGGGACATGAAGGCATGCCTTTAACCCCTACACCACTGACAGATAAAAGGTTTTCTGAAACCATTTATTTTTAACAAAATCAAATATGTCCAACATGTGGAGAAAAGGGGAAAAATAACTTTTAGTGACAAGAAAAAAAAAATCAAAAATATGCTAGGATAAGATGCATCATGTTGTTGTTAACCACATTTCTTTTTAGAGCTTCCAAGCTAGTGGCTAGTTAAGACTGACCTAAGTGTGCAGATTCACCTTGTAACTGGGGTTCAGTAAGGGGTGTTGTAAGAGTCATGGCTCCATGGTTGTTGTTCTCAGTCACAATTATGTCTTGCATGAAGTCAGTTATGAACAGGTTTAAATAATGAAGAGATCATCTGAATCCAATACATACGCTTTCCTTATTAAACTAACATTTGTGTGGTGCTTATGCTTCAGCAACATTAGAAACATTAGTAATTGTATCTATTCTCAGTGTTGCCATTTGTGTAGAATTATTTCCTCACACAATTCATACTGGTCATTTTCTCCCACTGTGTATTCAAAATCAGTTCTGCCATCTACCAAACAATTATTCGATAAAGCAGCTGCTATTCATGCTGTGATGCAGTAGATATAAAAAGTCTACACAACTCTGGCAAAATCACAAATTTTATAGAATAAAAAAATGAAACCAAGAGAAATCCTGTTAGAACCTATTGCACCTTTACTGCAAAATTGCAATCTATGCAAAGAAGAGGAAAACAGATCACAAACTGTTTAGAGAAAAAAGAAAAAAAAATCCAACAAAAACCAGACTGCATTAGTGTGCATACCCCCTTAACTAATACTTTGGTAAAGGACCTTTTGATTGTATTACAACACTCAGTCTTTTTGTTTAAGAATCAGTCTGGCACATCTGGACTGGGCGATTTTTGCCCATTCATCCTTGCAAAGTGTCAACTGTCACTGCATAATTACATTAATACTGGGTGTAACCTACTAATGCAATTCTGTACACTGGTATGCAAATAATTGGTCATTGTTCATCTCTGGTGTCCTGGTGAAGGAAACACAACATTTAATCTAGTCCCATACATGCTAAATCAGGGAGAGATCTGTTGAGTGTGTTGGTCAGGATAGCCTTCAGAGCACAATAAATTCTACAAGTGGAATGTGGGTGGACATGGTCTTGCTGAAATGTGATCAGGACTGACAGGACAATGTCACCGACATCGGTAGTGCTTGGTCCATGTCCCCAACACAAACACCAGATGTGAACAAAACACTACTTGAAAACACCCCAAACCATGACACTCACTGTGGACCTTGTGTGTCAGGAGTACATAGAATAGACACAGCCACTTATGATGTATTCATCGGACATGTATGTGACCATCATTCAATCACAGCTAAATCACTGAAGACAACAGCCTGTTCCTCCTTGCTTGAATCAGCCCATTTGAGGCACCCCCGCATCATGCCTTGTGGTGACTATGAGTGAATATCATTCATGCCAAGGAAATATATGTCCACAATTCTGCTTCAAGCAGATGACTGCATATGTTCTGAGTGGACAGTTCTGATGTGACAGTGGCTCTAAAGCTTGACTGTGGACATTTACTCTGACATAGCCTCCTTTCCGGATACGCACCGATAACTCTGAGCTACCCAGAACTATGCCTCCATCACCAACACTGATGCACTGCATGCATCTCAGTAAGAATTTCACAAAGGGACCATAATGCTTTGTGAAGACGATTGAGCTGAAACTCCATTAACTACCATGCAGGAAAAACACTTCACAAAGTGTATGTGACTGTGAGATCAACCTATTGATAGCAATAGTGTGACTTTTGCCATACTCTGTATCACCATGGGGTGGTCCACAAAATTTGGGGCTTGGATCACATCTTCATCTACACCTAATGTTTGTTTATTACAAAGTGTTTCAGTTCATATTCCTAAAAGAACGGTGACTGCTATGAAAAGTGTGTACAGCAGATTGAAGGCAACTGGTTTTCCAGTGCTTTGCAGATTAAAGATATAAAAACCAATATGGAATAGGGGATATTTAACATTTGAAAATAAAATACTAAAAAAATATGGGTAGCTTGACTGTTGAGTGAGTTTGCATGAATGATTTGAGATTATAGTCCTATACAGTGATCCCTCGCTATATCGCGCTTCGCCTTTCGCGGCTTCACTCCATCGCGGATTTTATATGTAAGCATATTTAAATATATATCGCGGATTTTTCGCTGCTTCGCGGATTTCTGCGGACAATGGGTCTTTTAATTTCTGGTACATGCTTCCTCAGTTGGTTTGCCCAGTTGATTTCATACAAGGGACGCTATTGGCAGATGGCTGAGAAGCTATCCAGCTTACTTTCTCTCTCTCTCTCTCTCTCTCTCGCGCTGACGTAGGGGGGTGTGAGCAGGGGGGCTGTGTGCAGCTGTTTCCTGAAGGACATGCTGCATGGAGCTTCGCATACTTAAAAGCTCAAAGGGCACGTATTGATTTTTTTTATCTGTCTCTCGCTATCTCTCTCTCTCTCTGTCTTCCTGCTCCTGACAGAGGGGGTGTGAGCTGCCGCCTTCAACAGCTTTGTACCGGCGGTGCTTCGCATACTTAAAAGCCAAAAAGCCGTATTGATTTTTTTTTTGACTGCTTGCTTTGCACTCCTTTGAAAAGGAAGATATGTTTGCATTCTTTTAATTGTAAGACAGAACTGTCATCTCTGTCTTGTCATGGAGCACAGTTTAAACTTTTGAAAAAGAGACAAATGTTTGTTTGCAGTGTTTGAATAACGTTCCTGTCTCTCTACAACCTCCTGTGTTTCTGCGCAAATCTGTGACCCAAGCATGACATTCTAAAAATAACCATATAAACATATGGTTTCTACTTCGCGGATTTTCCTATTTCGCGGGTGGCTCTGGAACGCAACCCCCGCGATGGAGGAGGGATTACTGTACTACTATTATGATCGAATTAACACATACGACACTGCATTTATTCATACAGTATTTAACTGCAAACAACAGCTTTTTATAATTGCACCGAGTGTGGTGTAAAGGAGGCTTTTCTTCAGTTAGTCTCCATGTTTTCTTTAACTTTATAATGTCTGTGAGAGTAGTTACTTCCAAGGAAGGCCTGAGAATAATTTGAACACTGAAGAAATCTTATATATTACAGTATATTTTATATTTTCATATGACCGAATAAAATAAGGAAATAATACATATACTGCTGATAAAGTCAATTATTGTGCACGTCTGCATTTGTTCAAAAGGTGAATTCCATTTGCAATAGACTATAATGCAACATGAACATTTTGCATGAACTTTATGAATGGTATGACTGTACAAATGCATTCAAAAACTTTTTTTTTTTTTTTTTAAATTAAATTGTAAAAATATAAGTCTGCAGACAATCATGTTAATCATGTTTCAAGGTTACAGTGTTTGGTAACACATAGACCATTGTAAAACCTCTGTAAAATTAATATTTTTTTCCATTAGAATCATATACTTTTATATTTTAACAGCATATAGGTCAGATATTGCATTGTTATTTTTCATTATCAAGCTCAACACACTTCTAACTAAAGTACGATTTTTATTTATTTATTTATTTTTTTTAATTCTCTCATGTACTATTTTGAAGCTGCAACTAAAACACGCCACTACTTTAACAACTAAAAACTGGCAAAAAAGCAATCTTTTTTTATGAAAAACATTTACTTCTCCCTTATATGAAGGGTCCAAGTTACTTGATCACAGCCAGTTTGTATTTCTAATGTATGTCTACAGATGCTGCATAAATCCATGTGTAGCAGTATATTATTTCTTAACAAGTCATGAAGTACTACACTTGCAACCTAGAGAAAAGCCAAGCAAAATGACATCTTTTATTGGCTAACTAAAAAGATTACAATATGCAAGCTTGAGGCAATTCAGGCCCCTTCTTGCCTGAAGAAGGGGCCCGAGTTGCCTTGAAAGCTTGCATATTGTAATCTTTTTAGTTAGCCAATAAAATTATATATAAACAGAAATGTCTTTGTGAAATTAAAACTAAATTAAAACTAAAAAATACATTGTGAAAACTAAACTGAATTTCCAAGTAAGGTCAGAAAAAAATACAGAAATAAAAACTAATATTAAAAGGCAAAACTATAATAACCTTGAGAGTCACCATGGCAGAAGCAATTATTATTTTTTTTTAATATATAAAAGGAGACATCATGACTTTGCTGTTCAGTCAGTCATCTGAGGACTTGCAGTGACTCCCACTTTACATCAGAGTCCAGTAGAATGTTTCTAAAGATGCTGTTACGTCACCAATTTTCATTTCGCAATCTCTCAGTCATCACTTCTCTTGGTCATGAGAAAGACATGCAGAGAGCAATCCACTCTTTTCTAGGACTGAATGATGACCATAAGTCTAAAGGTATTTATTATCTTCTTTACTGCATTACACTGCATTGCAAACTGTTCCACAGCACACCAAAACACAGTCTGATGAGGACCAAAGAGCACTATCATCTCTCACTTTGAACCAATTTTTCAAGTGTAACATTTCAAAAGTTTGAGAATCCTGGCTATATATCTATATAATTAGTCTTAAAATGCCATAAATCAGTATTCTAAAATTCAAAATTAATGACAAAATGACTACTAATAGAATAGAGTAAGTACTTTAAATTTTGAAGGCATAGTATTAAAAGCAGTGATGTAAAGTAACAAAATTTACTTTTGTTACTGTACTTAAGTAATTATACAGGGAATTTTGATTATAAAAGTACTTTTAAATGTAAACTGTTTAAAAAATTATATAACTTCTACTCTTACCTTTTCAAGGTGGATGATTACTAGTGGGGAGTGAACCCAGCGGATTTGCTTCACCGCGAGTTCAGAGACATTCTGGAAATGTTTGATAATGTTGGCAAACTTGATGAAATACACTAAAGTCAATGGGGACGGAGGAAAAGAACTAGTTTCTGGTGGATTATAATGGTGCAATGGGCTAGGGAAATGTCTATCAACTATGCTGGAAAGATTACTGTGGACAAAAATGTGACATGACCTGTGAGGTAGCAGTGCTAACCACTGCATCACCACTCCTTAAGCAACAAACAATGCAAACAAAACTAAATCCACAAACAAAATACAACAAAAAGCCACAAACTAGGAAGAAGTCTAAAAATATAGAGTTTGAATCTTCCTGGCACTGACTGGCTGTGCCACACAGCATTTTTTGAAGTTGCACTTCAACCAGCATTAGCCACATGGTGAGGGCCTGTCCATGCACCTGGCATATCCTTTTTTTTTCTGTTCTATCTGTACAGATGTTTCACACTTTTTTCTTCCATCCAGAAGACAGAAATGCCTAGTAAATAGTAAATATTGTGTTATAATTATTATTTCACAGGGTCCTAAGTGTTTTCTGACACCGGGAGCAGGACGGGAAGGGCTCCTTTAAGGTTTGTTTTGTTGGCTGCATGGTTAACTGCATATGCATTCAGCCAGCATACAAAATTAGCACGCAACAGGATCAGTATTATTATATATTTGGTAGAGTTACCTGAACACAAGATCACTTCCTCTCACTTATGAAAACACATGGAAGTAAGCCAATTTTTTTTTAACTAGCAGGGTGTTTAAAATAATACAGCATAAATGATAAAAATCATAGCTGAAAAATACCACAGTAAAATGCTGATAGCCACATATTGCTGCAAAAGAAGCAATGCAAGGTTGTCCAAAGGGATAAGCTGTGATTAAACGCAGCATTATTTTAAAAAAGATGTTCCTTTCAATGTATGATGCATAAGAGAGGTGCATTTAGCACACACCCATTTCTAAAATATCTGCATATTTATTAATATACATTGGTATATTTGGTGTTATTTTCTGTACAAGAATATTGACGATTGGAAAGTTTTTGACCTCACCTTCTGAGTAATGCATTAATTTTCTTGACTGCAGCAAAACGTTTCTCACCGAAAGTTGTGATGGCGAGTGTAATCCGGCTCACTGCCGTACTCATATGGCTCCTAAAAACTGGTGTTGCATTCTCTTACGTTGACTTTATATTGATGTGACATAACCAGTAGCTGACATAGTGCTGCATGCAGCTAACAGTACTTGTATACTATAAGCACTTCAGATCAACAATAATCAACAACTCTTTGTTTGAAAACATCCCTGCTCCAACTGCACCTTCATTTTTTATTTTTTAAAAAAGTACTAGGGCGCCTTGCTTGCCAACCCCTCCCCCCACATCAGCGGCCACTTCTCCGAAAACCCTTCTTAAACTATGATACAATAGGAAACAAATGCATTGTTTTTTTTTTTGTTTAACTCCTCTTTGCTTGAGCAGCTGCTGGCGTGCTGCTGCCGTCATGTGTGATCTGTAATTTGCTCACTTACCCCTTCCCCCCCACCAGCGGTAGGCGCCATTGTGAAGAGGGGGGGCTGAACGCTCCTCAAGGAGACGCGGCCGCTCCTCCGAAACCCCTCTTAAACGGTGATACATTGGGAAACAAGTAACAAGTGTTTTTTTTTTTTTCTTTTACCTCCTCTTTGCTCGAGCAGCCGCTGGCTTGCTGCTGCTGTATGCCACAGTGATCTACATTTCGTGTATCACTTTGAATGTTTAAAAGCCTGTACAGCACCTGAATATTCATTCTCTTTTTCACTGTTCCGTTATTTCCCCCAAATAATATTTTCAGTTTGTTTGCGGTAATGCGATCTTTACTCTCATTTTTTGAGACTTTCGAATTTTCCCACTTCCATTATCTCTAACCTGCTCTGCTTGTTTATTACGGGACTTGCTTCTGAAGGCTGTAAGTATGACATGACTTGTCTGTTTCACAGGAAGTGAAAGTGTCTCTGTCTCTCTTCAAAAGATCACGTCTCGTTGCAAGTTTTTTTTTTTTTTTTTTACAATAGAGAGATCTGAGGGAGCACAGCACAACCACAAGGTTTCCAATTTTTGAAAATTTGCTTCAATTTGCTGATGCTGTGCAGATTCTACTTGCCAAATGTCAACATGATTAAAAGCTCTTTTGTCACCTGAATGTCAGTACCACTACACCTATTTTGGAAAACTGAAAGCTTCTCTTTGTAAATATTAATACTCTTATGGACTGTACTTTAATCTTAGTCAGTTATGCAGGTTTATTTTTATTAATTACTTGCATAAATTAAAAATTTATTTTTGTTTTCTAAAAAAAGAAAAAGCTGAAAATTGAATAATTAAAACTTTTTAAGTTAGTGCTTTATATGAATTATTGGTTGAGAAAGGAAAACACAAAAATAAGCTAAATTTATCAACTCATAAAAATGACATACCTGGGCAGATAAAACCTGGATCTTTTCAGCCAAGTCATTCGCATCAATCCCATGACTAGTTAGATGCAAAACTTTTCCTAAACACATTGAAATCTTAAGAAAAAAAACACACTGTTTATTTTTCTCTTGAATAAACCTTTTCCTTTTTAAATTGCATCATTTTCAAAATGGAATATTAATTGAACATGTTTAAGGATCTTAAAAAATATCCCAACAATTACTAAGAAGATTTTCCCCATTTCATACTATATATAAACTGTTCAAAAAAATCAAATAAATGATGATTTAAACTATAGTATTCACCTTTTTATCAAGTTCTTCTCTGCTGTAGCCTAAAAGCTTCAAGAATTTAGTTCTAGGATTATCTTCAAAATTGACCTATTTTAAGAAAGAAAAAAAAAGAATGGTCTACATAACATTAGGTTTGCCAAGTTTTGTCCAATTAAAAACTTTCTGTATATGGTAAATTCCTATTAAAATCAAAATGGTGTCTCTTACTTAGTCCACATATTGAAAAATATATATATTTTGTCTGAAAGAAGATTTACATGGAAAGAAAGTATCTCAATTATGCTTTATTTTTGCTTTTAACAAGGGGTCATTATATTTAAATAATTTTTGTGTTTCTACCTTTAGGAAACTCCAAATGCTTTGTTCGGAATCTGTTGTTGCACTATGAATCTTGCCTTGGCAAAAACTTGAGAAGCTGCCAGTACGAAGTGCAGTTTGCAAGTCACTGGCTTGCTGAAGAAACTCAGTTTCTGTTGTGATCTGGCTAATGTACACATGATGTGGAACAGAAGTCTGGGCCTGCTGGTGCTGTAAAACTTTAGGATTTTCAAAGGTTATCAGCTTCCCGCCAAACTGAAACAACACAGTATACAAATACATCTTAGAAAAAGTATTAATAATGCCCAACTAACTTTATTGTTCCAAGTAACAAACATACAGCAAAAACAGCTCCAACTGGCCTTCTAATCCATTTTGGAGGTTTCTTCAATGGAGGGATAACTGTTGCATGTGTCACCTTCTGTGGAATCTGTAATGGTGGCAGAGAGAGACCAGTTCCAAGATGATCTGTTGTACTAAAAGATGAAGAAATCTGAAAAAATAATCATTTTAATAAAAACATCACTTGGTACAGACAATACAAGAATGCAACAGGAGAAAAACAAAGCAAAAAAATTAAACCAATACAGTATGCTGAAAGTTATAATTTTAAGTACTGGAACGAACATTTTACTGCAGTTAAGAATAACCAAAAGCTTCCATAAGAATATTGAAATGTATTTATTTAATGTACACATTAAACTAATTTAGACCTTATAACGCATAAAAATGTTTAAATAATAATTAGTTACATGTTAAAAACGTAAAATTAACTTTCTTATGATGTCTATCTAGCAAACAAAAATTTAAAGATTTGATATAAAGGTAGCAAATTAAAACGTGATTGCATTTTCACTGCAAGTGTACAGCGGATATATTTTATTGCAGGGGTGTCGAACTCCGGTCCTGAAGGGCCGCAATGGTTGCAGGTTTTCATTGTAACCACCTTCTTAATTAGTGACCTGTTTTGCTGCTAATTAACTTTTGCCTTAGTTTTAATTAACTCGGTTCAGACCCTTTAGTTCTTTCTTTTTCCTTAATTAGCAGCCAAACAATAATGTGACACAAAATGAACAAACAGGTGACCAAATAAGCACATTACCTGAACATAAAGAAAGGTGATGGTCTTGGTAAGGTTGATCTCTCAGGTCAGTAATCAGAAACAGAAAATCAACAGTTTGGGAAATGTCTGCTGTGGAAGAATGAGAGCAGCAGCAAGCCATGGAATTAAACAACAGGTTTAATTAACAGCCAGAATTGGCTTCTCATTAAGGAACTGGTTGGAGTGAAATTGGTTGGAGTTTGAAGCCCCAATTTAGCTGGTCATCTGTTGGCTCGTTTCACATCTCATTTTTGTTTGGCTACCATTTAATGAAGAAAATAATTAATTGAGAGGACTGAATCCTTAAAAACAGGGCTATTAAAATGAAGGGAAAAGGAGATAATTAGCAGTGAAAACTGGTCAACTGTTAGAATGAAAACCTGCAGCCACTGCGGCCCTCCAGGCCTGGAGTTCGACGCCCGTGTTTTACTGCATTTTCAAATTTGTAATATTAATAATTTACAAAAATACAATGAAATGTTGACTGACTATCTTATCAACAACAACACTATTTCCTGTTTAGCTAAAAAGCTGAAATTTGGCAGGATGGAACATCAAGGACAGTAGGTATTTCAGAGATAACCAATGCAGAGCCCCTACCCACACCACATCAATTGAAAAACTAAACACACCAAAATCTCAAAAAAGCCTTAATAAATTTGATAGAAATTTTCTGGCATTGCATAAAAAAAAATTATGACACTTTTTATATTTGTTGTTATTAATGCTGTAGCAAGTGGGAAATTCTAACACACCATGTCCCGCTTATCTCCACAGCATGGCAGCAATATCAGAAAGAAAGTGGGTGTGCTGGTATATGCAAAGGAAAGCCATCTATAAAAGCAAAGTAAAAGGAGCAACGCTAGGCAAAGTTCAAAGAATATGTGTTTGTTGTGAGTACAGTCAATTTCACTCAACTGAACCAGTAAGAAAGGTATTTAATATATATAACCCACCCCAACACCATTTTATCTACAACCTTGTGCAAATACCGAAGTGGGGACTACAATTTCCATCATGCACTGAAAACAATGAAGTATGACTTTCTCTATAGCTGATAAAAATACTGTTTTTTTAGAATGTGATAAGAAGTGAACAAGACAGTGCTTTTGAGTGAGTTAAAGTAAGTAGTAACTTTTGTTTTTTCGGTTGATATATACAGTATTTATTCATATCCACTGAATATTGAGGCAGTACTAATTTTAGGCTTTGATGCTAAAGGAGACTTGAGATTTTTAGCAGTTTTTAGCCTTGAATGGCTCAACTTTAAATCACCTTTATAACATTACTGAATACCACTTTAAAACGGAGATCTGGTACAATCTCTTTCACACTAATACCACCAAGGACTGTGTGTAGCATGTTCAACAGTAGGCAGCTTAAGTGAACTAATAATATTAGCCCCAGTACAAAGAAAAACACAAGTATTGTACACAGAAAAGTACTTAATTGCACAGTACTTCTGATACATCTGATTAACCAATGGCATCATAACTTAGGCCCACTAACTTTAAAAAAAATTCCCAGTCAAAACTGGCTGACGGCTAGTTTAAGATAAACTGTAGAAATTACAAAACAGAACAGAAAGTTTAGAAGAGGAAAAATAAAAAAACACAAAACTCATGAGACTGGAGAGCCAATATGCCTTTTGCTCATAATGTACTTTTCTTGGGTACTGTATGTCATTACTATATCATAGTGCACAACGTAAATTTCATTAGCTTGTCACACCATCAAAACAACTGAATGTTAAGAAAAATTGTGACTGTGAATTAGTTTAAAAACAACAAAACCTTTTTCATTCAGGATACAGAATAAAGTAATGAGTGTTTAAAATGACAGATGCTGATTGTTTTCGGTTGTAATGAAGCATAACCTGCTATGTACTAGGAAAATAGCTGGGGCTTGAATATAAAATAGAAACATTCAGATTTTACATTATCAATTAATCAAATATCTATCACGGTGCACTGTCCTGATACTGGTTTGACTACGGGACTGGTCATCATCACTGTAGAGTGCGCATATCCTCACTGTAGTATCAAGGGTTTACAAAATGTACTCCAATATACGCAAGTTAATTTAACTGATTCAGTGAAAGTGAGTAAGGGTTTATGGATAAGTTTTCTCCATGATAGACTGGTATCTTGTTCAGGGTTAGCCATATGCTCCTATTTGCTTTAACCATGTAATGGAAAAAGTGGGTTAGGAACTGAATGGACTGTCAGGGAAGGTTATATATGACATTAAGCTGAATTAACTGGTTTTAAAAGCAGTTAGTTTTATCCTCCCATGTTCACTGCTGCTTTGGAAGTCTCACGCTTACTGTTCAATGACTAAGAGTATACTTTTAAGGAAACATCAAATTGGAATGGTATCATATGATTAAGTCTTATTTTCTTATGGAACAATATAAATCTATGTAGTAGTTTATTTTGCATGTTTTTGGTAGAAAAGCTGTCTTCATTATTTACTATGTGCATGTTCTCCATCATTTACATTATTCTCTAGCACACAGGTATTTTTAATTTACATGCAATAATTTTAACTAAAGGCTAATAGTTAAAAAATGAATGTACTCACAACCGATCTCACTACAAGACACTGATTGATGTCTTAGTAAAATGGCACACTGTACAAATTCATATTCGAGTGTAAATTAGAGGCTATAGCTATATTCTGCTCAAAAACATCTCTCACACCTACTTTTTAGCCTTAGAACTAAACATACCAACATTTGCCTCTTGTAATCTCTTGTAATCCTTGTTCCACGAAAAAAATTACTTCAAAACAAAGCTGTGTCTTTTGCTTTCTTCACTCTTCAAGTTCATTTGCTGTCAGACATCAATCGATTGCAACAAGTGAAGAATGCAGCTGCTAGAATCTTAACTCGGAAAAGAAAATCTGAGCACATCACCCCAGTTTTGATGGCACTACATTGGTTACCTGTGCCATTTAGAATTGACTTTAAAATAGTGGTTATGGTTTACAAAGCCTTAAATAATGTCGTTCCATCTTATATTTCGGAATGTCTTACACCTTACACTCCAAATCGTAACCTTAGATCTTCAAATGAGTGTCTACTTAGAATTCCAAGAGCTAAACTTAAAAGTGGTGAGGCGGCCTTCTGCTGTTATGCACCTAAAATCTGGAATAGCTTGCCAATAGGAATTCGCCAGGCTAATACAGTGGACCACTTTAAAAAAAACTGCTGAAAACACATTACTTTAATATGGCTTTCTCATAGCTTCATCTTAGTTAAATCCTAATGCTCTGTATATTCAATTAATTATCATTATTTTTCATGATGGGTCCAAAATCTGTACTAACCCCTACTTTCTCTTCTGTAGTGGTGATCTGCGCCACCACCACCTAATCAAAGCACCATGATGCCCTTACATTGATGGATTAAAGGCTAGCCATCACCATCAAATTCTTCCATGTGAACCCTGAATACAATGAGGACTGATTGAGGTCATTTATGTTAGGTAGAATGCCTAGAGGGGGCTTGGCAGTCTCGTGGCCTGGAACCCCTGCAGATTTTATTTTTTTCTCCAGTCGTCTGGAGTTTTGTTTTTTTTTTTTTTTTTCTGTCCTCCCTGGCCATCGGACCTTACTTTTATTCTATGTTAATTAGTGTTCCCTAATTTTAATGATCTATTTTGTCTTTTTTCTCTTTCTTCATCATGTAAAGCACTTTGAGCTACATTGTTTGTATGAAAATGTGCAATAGAAATAAATGTTGTTGTTGTCAGCATTTTTTTTTCTTTCTTTTTTACTTGTCTGTATTACATGCAATTATAACTGCTATAGGAAAAAAAAAACTATACAAAAAAAGATAGGTCAGCTGGCTGTATTTATGATAAATAAAATATTAAATGGCCTCTTTATAAACTAACCAAAACTAATATTAAAATCAGCAAAACACAGAAAGGATTTTAACACTGTATAAGTTTAACATTGCTAAAATGATTATTACAATAAAGAAACTCATAATTATACTACATTAAATAATGTTACAATTGAAATTGATCAAACTAGGAATAAACAGAAACATTATTACAGACACCTTATCTGCGCTGCTTTGTTCTTGGGCCATAAGACAGCCACCCATTACAGAATAAATGCTGATCCGACCATCAAATGAAGCAGCAGAAAGAATGGCAGGATTCCTAGGACACCACTGGACGTCAAAACACCACTGGCTACTTGTTGGAAGCTCATAAATAACCTGTTAATATATACATAGTTTGATGAGAATAAAAGCAAGACAGTTATGTATAAATTAGATAATATATGTGTCATACAGAAATCCATAAATGATTAGTCATCTAACCTCTCCTGTGTTTGGATTCCAACATAATATTCTGTTGTCTTTTGCACTGCTTAGGAGTAATTCTGGATCAGCATTGCTCCAAGAAATAGAAAGGATTCCCCTTCGAAAAATACAGTAAAAAATTATAAAATGCAAACATATTAATGCCGCAAGTAAAATTAAATAGGAAACATATTTACTGAACAACAATAATTTATTGCTCATTTAATCAATCAATGTTTATACAGCCCTTTCAAACTGAAACCTTTTTCAGAGATACACACTGATGAAACTATTTCTAGTTTTAACTAAAAGAAGGACAATTAAGCCATTTAAGCTTAATAAAAGTGTTTTATTACCTAGTGTGGTTTTCCAACACTTTGAGAGGTGAAGTGGCAAATCTCAGATCCCATATCTGAATAACTGGCAACCGATCATCTTCAGATGCTAAGACCAGTTGTGTTGCAACTTCAGGGTGCCATAACATTCCTGAACAATGCATCTACAATGTGCAATTTTACAAAAGATGACTTACAAACAGATAATACAAAATTAAATATATAATAAACGCAAATTTCACCAGGAACTTAAGGCATTGGTTTTGATTTGACACTATGAAGTTAATATTTTTTTCTAAAATATTTATTATATAAATTCTTCTGAACAATACCTCATTATAATTACTGCTTTCATATATTCAGGATACTTTGATTTAGCCAAAATAACAAAACGTTTAAATATAAGCTGTAATACAAGCTTTCAAACATACATTCCTAATAATCAGACTGCAGTCTGACTGTTCTCCATGCTGTACTGATATCTGAATAAATTTTGTTTTTCTTAAAAGTAACGGTTTGTTTTCTTTCCCAGTGTTTTAAATCTTTACATATTTTAATGCAATTACTTAAAAAGTAAAGGATACCTGAATATACAACACACAAATATTTTGTGATGATCAGTAAAATTCGCCAAAGCATTTTTGGATATTCACTGCGCAGGCAGCTTAGACAATCATTTATTTTTCTCCAATAACCCCATGATGCTTGGTGAGGCCAGCATGACATCATAGAGCTGTATCAGTCATGCACAAACTTTCACACATGCTTATTGTATGATTACTGCCTGATCTGCTTTAGGCATGCATGATGTCATGACCCTATCCAGCTAGATTTGAACCCACATGGGACTTGCAATATATTTATTTGAAGGGTACAGCAGCTGACTATAATGAGAATATTATGACTACTGCCACCATGACACTGATTCTTCTTCTAGCCTCGTTCTGCCCTTGTGAGTTAAAACAAGACTTAAACAAACCCTCCTTATCTCCCTCCTCCAGTCAGAAGGAGGTCCTGTGAAAGAATAATAATGAAGGGTGGATTACTGTTTACAAGGTATTTCTAACTTCTTAATGAAAGAAAAATGTGCAAAGTACCTGCACTGATAGATTGGAAACAAAGAAGACATTAGAGCTATGCCCAGAGCCCTGACTTTAAACAATTGAATGAGCCACTCCTATGCTGTCGCTTCGTGGCATGGCTAATGTGTGACTCAAAGCTGGAACTCTGCGAGTGCAATATAGGTATTTCTAACTTTTTAATGAAAGAAAAATGTGCAAAGTACCTGCACTGATAGATTGGAAACAAAGAAGACATTAGAGCTATGCCCAGAGCCCCGACTTTAAACAATTGAATGAGCCACTCCTATGCTGTCGCTTCGTGGCATGGCTAATGTGTGACTCAAAGCTGGAACTCTGCGAGTGCAATATGGTATACCATACATATAGTTTTGTGAAGTTCCTGAACACTTCTGTGCTTTTGCCAAACTAACGGTGAAGCAAACTCAGTGGTGTTTGCTTAACCCTATAAATATTATTGATAAAAAATATATTGATTCAAGAATCAGTAAAATAGTGTTCAAGAGTTAAAGAGGAAGTCGTTAGTTCCAATTCAACAACTGCAATTAGTAAGGTCTTGGTGCCTGGTACATAAATATTTTTTAAATAGGTGGCCGATTTAGGCATTTGTTCTATATAAATATAACTTTTTGGTTGTAATTAAGCAAATGTATAAAAATAACTTTGGAAATGTATCTTATCACCTAATTATTAAAAAAAAAAAAAATCGGATGATCCCAAAGACACTTCGCTCAACAACAGCAATTTGTTTAATGTTTCTGCTATGTACTATGAAAAGGTTTTTTTTTTCTATCACTGTTTTAGATGACCAGCCCTTGCCAAGTACATAAAATCAGTTATTCCATAATTTAGTGATTTAGTGAATTGTGATTGGTGACAATACACATACACTTTACCAAAAACAGACAAGCAAATACAAACCTGAGGCAAGATTAACATTAATAAATATTGTAGATTTAGGTGAATAGTTTCAGATAAATGTATTAACTCTTGAGTAAAAAAAATGACATGAAGCCATGGTACAAGAAAAATTTTTTAGTGGAAACAAAAGGACTGATAAACATTAACTAATAATACAGAGTTCCATTAACTCATACATCATGCTAATAGAAAACCCAGCCACCAGGAAAAAATGGTCCAGCTGACAACAAAGTACAAACCAACAAGAACTCCTCTTAGCAGCATTCCTGTACAAAATAAACCCCAATCCTTTGCAATAAGTCTTATTTCAACTGCACCCAAATTTTTGCATATGCCATATTTTATGCGTGTATTTAATTTGCTACATATTTTTTTACATGACACAAACGTTATTGATAATTACTTTAAAAAAAAGTTAATTTGAAACTTCAGTTCAGCCACTTACTTTGTTGCTGTGGTCACTGATTTTAATTATTGGTTCATTTTTTCTGAGGTCCCAAACAACAGCCTTACCACTAGGATGGGCTGATGCCAAGATGTGCTGCACCTGCCTGTTCCATGCAACAACACTGACATCTTCATAAGGCTAGTATAAAGATACACAAAAATGTTATTTTTACAGTAATATAATATGAAATTTAACAACACAGGCATAAACAACTATAAACATTTTCTGCATTTTGCTTTCATAGTATATTGAATTAGAAAGGGATGCACATCACCATATATGAAGAACTGAAACAATGATCAATGCAGAAGGGTAGTAGAAAAATCGTACAGTGGAAAAATTAACTGACCGGGCAAATGGCAAAGTGACAAATTGAGACTATTGCTTAAATGGGATACAAGTTCATATTCCCTAACCCTGTAAAGATTTGATACAAAGCTGCATCTAAAACGTAATATTAAAAAAAAGACATCAACCTTAATTTTTCTTCAGTACTTTTATTTTTATTTCAACTTCCCCCTGAAACATAGCAGGAAAAAATATCCTCCAGCTCTGGGGAATTATCTATTAATGTTCAATCTAATCTGAAGATTGATGGAACTCCAGTTATACCAATTAGTGAAAAAAAACTCTCTTCATCATATGGTTGATACAGGAATAATCCAAAGTAAAAATATTATGAAGACTTTGATTTATAGAAAACACACCACATACAGAGTAAAATAACTTAGGAATGGATTAGCTAATACAAACAAAGATACGTTTTCAGATAGCTGACTGGAGATCCTTAACATAAACATGCTTATAGTTCAGTATCCTTATGCTCTCTTGCAGTCATCTACTATATACAGTAAACCCTTGTTTATCATGGTTAATCCATCCCGGACTCTACAGCGATAAATGAATTTCCACGAAGTAGGAGTCTTTATTTATAAAACAAATATTTTTGCAGTTAGAGCATAGAAAACCTGTTTAGTGCCTTCTAAATATGTTTTTTAACATTATTAGAGCCTTCTAGACATGAAATAACACCCTTTAGTCAAAAGTTTAAACTGTGCTCCATGACAAGACAGAGATGACAGTTTCGTCTCACAATTAAAAGAATGCAAACATATCTTCCTCTTCAAAGGAGTGCACGTCAGGAGCAGAGAATGTCAAAGAGACAGAGAGAGAGAAAAGCAAACAATCAAAAATCAATAGGGCTGTTCAGGCTTTTAAGTATGCAAAGCACCACCGGACAAAGCAGCTGCAAGAAAGGAAGCAATGTGAAGGTAGACTTTCAACATTTTTTAGAGGAGCGTCCGTATCCTCTAGGCCACTGTTTGAACAGCCCCTCTGCTCACACCCCTTCCGTCAGGAGCAGAGAATGTCAGAGAGAGTGAGAGAGAGAGACAGAGAAAAGCAAACATCAAAAATCAATACGTGCTGTTCGGGCTTTCAAGTATGTGAAGCACCGCGTGTGAAGCATATAGTATATCATTGAGGAGTTTTATTTAATACGTAATACATGCTCTGGTTGGGTAGCTTCTCAGCCATCTGCCAATAGCGTCCCTTGTATGAAATCAACTGTGTAAACCAACTGAGGAAGCATGTACCATAATTTAAAAGACCCATTGTCCGCAGAAATCCGCGAACCAGCAAAAAATCCGTGATATATATTTAGATATGCTTACATTTAAAATCCGCGATGGAGAGAAGCTGCAAAAGTCAAAGCGCGATTTGGCGAGGGATCACTGTACCGTACAATTCCCTTATCTTGATACTACCTGTTCCTGGAAGTCAACTAAGTGAGCATAAGGTTGATCCAACAAGTAGGACATTTCCTTATTGGTGCATAAACCTACATTATCTATCATGATAGCACAGATTAGACAATGGATCTGTTTCTCACTTTACCCAGTATAAAGTAGGGCTGCAATGATTAGTTGACGTAATCGACGACAAAAAATCGTCGACGTGGATTTTTTTATTGTTGACACATCATAAACAGAACCTTCAATAGAGGCTTCAGTCACAAAGAACCACATTGGTTTTTGTAACTGCAGTGCACTACATGAACGTCTGGGGGGCAGTATCGTTTGTTATTGTTTGTCAAGACTGCACACAGTATACCAACGCAAGCATCCTGGAGCTGTGATGCCACTGCCGTCTCTCGAGAGGTAAGTTTTAGCGAGTAAAGTTAGTGTCACGTGTTAACGTTGATGTTTGTACTATAATGTGTATATCAAGGTTTCAACAATGATAGTTAACCCTTAAACCGACACATACTTGGGGTTTAATGCACCCCTGGACACCAAATACTTTTTAGCTGCACTTTTTAAGTAAACGTCACAATTCACAAAGAAATTGTGAAATTTTAACAAACAAGTGTTTTTTTTTTTCATGCAAAGAGCATCACAATTACTGCAACATTGATCATTTTACACACTGCAAATGAACTGTAAACACTATAAAAAAAATAATAAAAAAAAAACCACTGCAACAATCTATTATATGTTCAAGGTGCAACTGACGGCATTGAAAATTCAGTAAATCATGGTCATGAAATGGCTGCTCAACGAATATACGGCACCGACTGATCAGCTCCGGCGTGCTAGCAAATTGCTCTGTGAAGCAAATATAGCCGGCTGCAGGGTTTAATGAATGTACTTCGCCGAATATACCTGGCTCCGGCGTGCTGGCAAATTGCACTGAGAAACAACTTTAGCTGGTTGCGGAGTTCAATTAATGTACGTCGCCGCGTATACTTAGCTTCGTCGTGCTGGCAAATTGCACTGGAAACCGACTCTAGCTGGTTGCAGCGTTCAACAAATGTACTTTTCCGAATATACTCGGCTCTGGCGTGCTGGCAGCAATTAGCTTATTACATATTTTAGTCCGTTATTTTTTTATTTTATTAACACTTTTCCTTCAGAGTGTGACGATTAAAACATCTTTCTCGGTCTGCAAAATCATTCTTGTGTATTCCTGCTATCTCTACTCCCTCCAAGCGTCTCTTCTCAGCAGCTGGGAACATTGTCTCAAAGAAGAGCGACAGCCTCACACCAGAGCATGTCGAAATGCTCACGTTCCTGCACTGCAATCAGGAATATATGAACCGACTCTTTTATAAACTGTACGTTATTGTTTAATTTTATTTGAATTGAAGCTTTACTTAAACTTTTGGACTTTAATACACAGCAGTGGCCATTTTTGGTTAAGTTAAATGCACTTTTTTTGTTTAAAGACTATAGTTTGAGTTTATAGACTTTAGTTTGTATTGTTTAATGTATTTCTTTTTTATTGTGATGGTCACATTAATATAAAACATCTGATTATTTCCAAATTCATATGTTTCACTGGTTATTATTTTAATTTGATTGTTATTAATTTTAATTGTGTTAATGCAGAGACATCAGGGTGACTTTCACACGTGGACAGAAGCGAGCAGATGAGGTAAGACATGTACTGGAGCCCAGAACAGGATGTGCAACCACAGGTCGCAGGCATCAAAATAGTCTGGCATGAAATAATCGTGACTAATCGAGAAAAAAAAAATTGAACGATTAGTTGACTACCAAAATAATCATTAGTTGCAGCCCTAGTATAAAGTATTCCTATATTTGTTTGTGCAGTCAATACTGACAATGCAAAGTGAGACTGTGGTATGTCTACACTATAGTGCGTCATCAATACCTCGAAGATGAACAATATCTCTGCAGTGCATGTGTTAGTTAATGGAACATATATGAGAATGTATATTAACTGCCTGGAGTTTATATGCACTCGCTTTTCCCTTGCATAGTAAGAACTTAACGTTTAGTGCATAGCTTTATGAAATTAGAGATTCACATGGAAAAAAAGGATTTGTACAACACAGTATTCTGCACCCATTCTACCAATGAGATGAACAATTGTCCGATGACCTTATGTGTTTACCAGAATCATTATTGTACACAAATGCCCTTACTGTCCTTCTAACATCTAGTGTTTTTTTTTTTCTCTGACCAATGCAATCAATAATGAACAAAATAACGTAAAATAGACCGAGACAAAATTCTGTCAACATTTGTGGAAATTTGTTTTTTGTTTTGGAGATAATGTTATCCTTAAAGAGAACTTGGAAAATGTTGAATCTGTTGTTATGGTTAAAGTTTATTTTTATAACATAGACCGCAAACTGGGGATCAAAATGCAGCGTAATCTAGTCTTATGTCTTTCAGCCGGAGCTATTTAATAAGGGATTTTCTGCATCACAAATGAGGTAAGCTATGATGCATCTCATTCTCGGAATATAATATCCAATCTATTTTTATTTTGTGTTAATTCATGAGACAATATATCTGTGTAATGCATCTGCCAGTTTTCTGGGGAGTATTACATTTGTTAAGTAGATGTCCAAACATTTACTGCAACTAACCACATAGATCAGTCTCTTCCCGAATGCTTCACAGCAAGTAAATGTAATCTAGGAACTGTCCCTACAAATCTAAAATAATTAACAATGGTTACAATTACGATTAACAATGGTCCATGATTAAAAGATACTTAAAAAAAAAAAAAAATTAACTATTTAATGCATGACTATCAGAGATTGTGTCATTATCATCTTGAAAATGTGCTTTATTATAGCCTGGAAAGTTTAAATTATGATTTAGTAAATTTTGCAATGGATATAAAAATATTTCAGCAAAATAACCGTGTAAGCAAGCAAACTAACACAATTAAAACAGAAAAGCTGGCAAGAGGAGGCACATTAGAAATTCACTGTTTCATGTCATATTGTACTAATTTAAGAAAACCCATCACCTTAAAATGACAAAATGTGAAAACAGAGATGACCACGTATAAAAGCCAAACAGAAGAAATATAGCCATGCATAGCTTAGCCAGATCTTTAAAACACATTCCTTTTAATAGAGTAATGTATTCTTAAATCAAAAAAATAGAACACAAAAGACATAAAACAGTTAGGAGCTGTCAGTTCAAATTACAATTATCTGCAACATTGGTTAGTCTATATTCTCAGTGTCTAAATAAAGTCTGTCTACTACTTTACCCAAAAAAAGCTAAACAAAAATTAACATAATCTGACCCGACATATTTCCTTATCCGTTCACTCATCCATTTAATGAACCGGCTTTTCTAGTACAGATTCATTGGAAGTCGTAGAAAAAATAAGGATAAAATAATTTCTTAAACAGTTATTTGAATTTTAAAATATAGTATTGAAAAATGAATGACATCTCCTCAAACTGAAAATATATGTAAGCATACAAAAAGAAACTACAATCTTACATAAAACAGAAGAGTTGGACTAATTCAAAGACTTTTTTCAAAGACATAGAATTATGTATAATAATATGCTGCAGGTAAGACAAAATTGTTATAGAACATATATAATATTGTTATCAGTATTTTACATTCTAGAAAACTGGTATTGTTACAAGCCAAGTAGTAACTACTTACTAGTTATTCTTATTCAGTTGAAATACACACAAAAGAAAACAGTCTGTTGTAAGAACTTTTTTTTTTTGAGGAAATATAATCAAAGTATATCCACCTGTGATTTTGTTCCAGGTGTCATTGGGTTGCAGAAATTATTTAAATCCCAAATGTAGATCTCAGAATCATTTGCTCCAGAAGCCAAAAGGTTATTCTATTAAAAAAAAAAAATTATGTATTTAATTTTACACAACTTGGCTAATTCACAAATTTTCCCTCAATGTTTGTTTTTCTCCCACTCCTTATACTGATTCGTAACTGTGGTACAATAGATTAGGAAAAAAAATGAAGTTTTTTATTATTAATAACAATAAATTGATAATCCAGGATTAATAAAATGGATACAAAGTTTGTGAAACAGCTTGATTAACCGTAAATGAAGTTATTACTAGTAACTACTACTACTACTACTACTACTAGTAACTGCTGACTGAAATACAAGGAACTCAAGGATTTTATTTAAGTGCCTATTTACATAAAGGTATCATAGCACTTTACATATATTATACATAAATAAAACAATAACTAAAAACAATTACAATGAAGAAAGTACATAAAAACAAATATAGCTAAGAATAAGTTTTACATTTAATTACATAAAACATTAAATATGCTAAATATATATTTGTAAATAGATCATAAATATGTTGGAGGAAACAAGTGAAATGCTTGATCGAATAATTAAGTCTTTAATTTACATTTAAATAAGTCAAATAACTAAATTTGATGAAGTGAAGGGGGCAAAGAATACTATAGTTTTGGTGCAAAACAGTTTAAGGTATAGGCTCTAAAAGTTTTACAACCGTAAAGTGATCATCAGCAGAGCAGTGAGTTCTGCTTGACGTATAAGACAAATTAAACCTGCTAAATAGGTCAGGGAGCCACCATGTAAAGGTTTGAAAATCAACAATTTTAAATTGTATCCATTGATCAATAGTGAGCCAGTGCAAATGAAACAGTACTGAAGTACTCTCTGACAATCGTGTGTGTCAATAAGCAAGCTGCTGAATTCTGAACTTCACCTTAGATACACTTTATTGTTTTGTAGATTTAATTTAAATTGATAAATTTGAAATTTTGCCCATTACCCTATACTCCATAACCCACAATGACGATATGAAAACAGGTTTTCAGAAAGGTTTGGAAATTTATTACAAAAACCAAAAACAAAAATTTCTCTTTTATATAATTATTCAGACAATTCAAAGCCCCACATTATGGTCAGGTGCTTCCTATTTGGTTTAATTGTCCTTGAGATTTGTCCAGATGTTCATTGCAGTTCATTTGCAGCAAATTGACTGGACATAGTTTAGAAAGGCACACACCTAAAATTTCTAAGAAAATCTCTATAGATCTCCGAAATAAAATTGTTGTGAATGGTTAAATTAGCAGGTAGAATTGGGACTGTTGTTATCATATCTACAATTTTAACCGTTAATTTAACATTGGTGGTTTGCTATGCACAGAAAGCAAAGTGCTCTTTAACCAATCTGATGAACATGCAACAGTTCATATTCGTTTACATACATCCACTTCAAAGTGATTACTTTCCACATCTTAAACCCACTAGACAAAACAAAAGGGGAAAAAAGTCACAGGGATCTCTTTAAACTCAGTTTTAATTTTCGTAATATATATATATTTTAGGGATCACCAGAAATTGGTAGCAGTAAATATTCCAAAGAACGTTTCGATCGCTTTTCTGTTTTATTCAGAACAGCATTTCATTTTCAGTCAATTACAAAAAATAAAAGAAAAAAAAACTTTTAGTTTTCAAAGTTATACAGATTTGGAGTTGTGGATAATAGACTGTGGACCAATACATCATAAAATGATGTCTTGTATACATCATCTGGTAATCTTTAATTGCAGAAAGATTGAGGGTTGTGTTAACAAATATCCATTTATAACCTACAAATCAATCTCATTAACTGTAAAAACATGTATAACCCACAGGTTAAATTCAGGAAGACAGTAGTTGGTTTGTATTTGATAGCCAACTATTTTGGAACTCACTGGTGTAACGCCCAAATGATTTTCTGTTTTGCTATAAATTTGGAAAGAATATGGGACAACTGGCCCTACCTCACATTTCTAAGTCTACATATTAAAATTGGCATAAACAATTGCATCTAATTTATAGCAGAGAGGCAAGAGTAGATTCAGTGGGAAACCGAGCTGGAGAGACAGAAGTGTTAACACAGTTCCAGACAGGACATTGCACACATAGGCAATGATACAATTACAAACCCGAAAGCAAGACAACTGTGCCACACCTATTACAGATTACAAAAGTGTTTCAGCGTTACAGCTCTTGCCATTTGAAATAAATTTGAAGAGCAAACACTGAAACTCAATGAGTAAGAAGGAAGGGTAATGGGAAATCACAGAAAGTATAAAATTGAACCTGGGAACAACACTTATGTTTAAAAAATGGCTAGACAATTCTTGACACACAAATGAATATTCAATCACCTCAATATCAGCAAGGCCATAACAGAAATGTAAATTAGTGATTTTACCTATAGAGGAGGATACGTCAGTTATCAATAGGGATGGTATTTGCCAAAATGACAGATCAACCAAAAGAGTTGAGTGGTAGTAGGGAAGATTTCAGCCCCTTAATTTATTGCCTGGCATGGCTTCAAAGAATATGAATAAGTCTAGTATATGTCAGACATCCTTTGAAGTGTCAGAAACAGAAGGAAGTCCATATAAGAAAAGATAAACAGGCTTTATTATAAAGTGAGACAGATTTAGCCAAATCCAGTGATAAAATTTACTTTTTACAGAAAGCTGAACTGAACTGAAGAGGAGAGAGAAGAAAAACTTTTATTAATACCAAGTCCAATAATAAAGTGCAATGCAGATAATAAATAAAGTCAATTAATAATTCAAAGTAAAAAATCGTTCTTGTGGCGATTTTAAAAAAATTAACATTTTATTTCAAAAGATTCTAAGGCATCATGTTTAAGCTTCTTCACAAGTCATCTGCAACTCTCATTCAGTCTCCCAGTTCACCCTTGTGGGTCCTCCCAGCTGGAAACAACGCCAACAGCAGTGATCACCTTCTCCCAACTGCCATCCCACATGCCCGAATCACGAAACACACCAAGAAGCACTTCGCCGGGCCTCCATCTTCCCAGACGCACTATCTGCATTCCCTGGATCATTCAACGAGAACACCAATAGGAGCGAAATTAACTACACCCCCACGCAGAAGCCTGACCACACCACCTCCTCTCCTCCTCCGCACCAACCTGATTTTGCCTTGCTATTTCTTTTCCAACTGTCCTCCAACTATTCTCCTATTGTTTCTCCCGGTACTGCTCGAACTCTTCTTTTTAACTGTTCATCAATACCCAGAAGTCGTTCCGTCACACTATGACACACCAGTGCCCTGCACCTCTGAGTTTAACTGCGCTTTTTTTTTTTTTAAGCATTTGAAACCTTTAATATTTGCACTGCCATGGACTTCATCTCATGAACACAGGAAATGCCTGAATATGCGAGAAGTGCTGCTGAAGGAGTGATGCATTTTAAATCATGCCTACCAAAGCTTATCCTGCCAAAAAATAACAACATATTTTACTTATAGAGCGTATTTGATGTTGAGGGATATAGAAAGGAAGGCGTTTCATGAATGATATGAAGATTATCGGAGGCTACACAGGAAATTGATGTAAAACTATAGCAAACAGGTTTAACAATCCAGATCATGTTCAGGAATTCTAATACTTCCCTTGTTTTTACCTTGTTTTAATAAGAATATGACAGTTACTGTGGTGTAGGAACTCATAACATTTAAAAAATGTGAGGAACAAAAACAGTTGATACAAGTCAAGTGGAATGCAATCAAGTCCAATTTAGGCAATAGGCAGCAAATGCCTTTTCACATTGGTAAAAGGCCATAAGTTTACTGTGCTCAGCTGTTTGAAACACAACAGGCCTGATGTGGTGGATCTCAACCCCCTCCCACTGCAACAGAAGAGCATTCTTCTCAGCTCAAAGGCATTCAATTTTAACTTCATTATTTTTATCGCATTATTTTTTTAGCCATTAAGTAGGGGCAATATTTTCCAACAGAGACGGCTAAGACTCAAGTTTAGCAGTTTTTAATTTTACAGTGGTTACAACAATATGTGAATCAAATTTAAATGTTTCTAGATACTACTCTTTTTAGCTTACCAAAGGATTTCTGTATCCTCTACTGAGCTAGTATTATCTCCAAATTTGCATTTAGTGTAGCCAATAACTGATTGCAAAATTATTTATTATTTTGAAAGAGAACACTGAATCTCCAATTGCATGCAAATGTTTGCAAGCAACACCGACATATAATAGGAAGAAGAATTAGATATCCTGAAAGGGGGGATGGAAAAGGGAATCAGTAATAAGAGGGACCAGGACTAGGATTTGTGACCAGGAGAAAGACATAGGCATAGATTAAAGTCTTCACAGAATTTACAAAGAGAATGTGCTGAATCAGAAAAGCAATTGCTAAGTGGTGGGGGAAATTTATCAATAAACTAATCTATTACTGCATTTGCATCCAGTACCTATGTAAGTTCGTAGATTTAGGCTCATTTTTTTTTTTTTTTTTAAAGTTCAAGTAGCTTAACATATCTTGGCTCCATTGTTAAAAAGAAGACATCAAAGGATTCTTCCATTTGAACAAAATAAGATGGCAAAAAACATTACCATACTAAAGAGAAAATTACTGTAATAGGATTAAGAATTATGGAACTCCAACAGTGAAGATTGTGTTGGGCTGAATGACAAAGACGTAACAAGCCATTAACATAATCTAAAGAAGCAGAGTTTTGGAGCATGCCCGGATAGCACGTTGCTGCACCCACCACATGGGATCCGAGTGCAGTGGGTGACACCTCAGCAACACACTTTTTTTGTTCCCCCTCTTTACACAGTGGCTGGAGTGCCAATCCTGCCACCAACCTCCATGTTTTCCCTTTAAGTTGGAACACAAAGTAAACACAAGTTGAGGGCCTTGCTCAAGAGCCCAAAGGAGTACAGTCACTTCTGGCATTTATGGGATCTGAACCAGCAACTTTCTGATCGCTGGCGCAGATCCTTAAGTCTCAGAGCCACCTAAAGAAAACTTGACCAAAACTATAATAAGCAGCTTAGCTTGTTTCCAATCTTTACTCCATAATGCAAGAAGCAATAGAAAGAAAATGCACAAACTAGAGACAAAAGTATTTACCTGAGACAATACTTTTGTAGGAATTAGAGTCATGGACAGGAATATATTAGTGGCTATACATGCTTCAGGAAGAACAGATAAGAAAAGAAGCAGTGTAGCACTATATGTGAAAAATAATACTCTGGCCCATAAATTCAAAAAGGAAGAACAGAAGTCATCAGAATTAAATAGGAACACATAATAATTGTTTTATTGCTCCTGGTTTCAAATCCCAACCCAGTCACTGAATGTACTGAATGTGCAATAAAGAGGACTTAGTGATTATGGGTGATTTTAACTTTCCAAACACTGATTGGGAAGCTCCTATCAGAATTACAAAAAAGACAACTTAAATGGTGCTAATAGCAAATGGTGTCTTCTCACCTAGTTTGTTTCAAGCACAACCTGTGGTAATGCCTGTCTAGATCTCATCTTTTCAAACAATAAAGACAGAATAATCAAAACAGAAGTTACTGATACTTTAAGCAACAGTGATCACAACATGGTAAAATTTGAGATTCTTTTTAGAACACACAAATGTACACCAAAACAAAGAATTATTTTCAGAAAGCAGACTTTATGGGGCTGATGAAGTATCTAGAAAACACAGAATGGGGAAAGTAAACAAATTCACCAACTATGAATGAAATGACATTCAGAGACATTTTGATTCAGGCTCAAACTATGTTTATTCCTAAAACAAATAAAACAAAGAAAAAAAAAACCACTAAAAAAAATAAGCAGAAATGGATAAAAAAGAAGAGAATTATTAAAGAAGTAAACTGAAAAGATACCAGACACTACAGCATTTGAAAAGTCAAAAGTGAAACTGGAAGAAAAAAATGCTTTTGAAGCCAAAACAAACGGCGAGCATTTACGTTTTGAGTACTACTCCAGTAAAAAGATGGTAAAAGAAGCACAATACCTGAACAAACTCCATCAGATGGTGAACCCTGGACACATTGGAAGCTGTTGTGGAAAATGGGATGATGGCAAAATTGGATGCCATCATGAAAAACTCCCTCCAGGAGGTGCTCTCTAAGCACTTTTAGCCATCACAGGCTTATTCCATCACAGTGTGTTAAGAAGAGCTTCTGAGGTTCTTTTCTGGCCACTGATATCAGGCAATTCAATGAAAAGTGACTCTTACAAACAGAATCTAACCATGCATACATTTTTGAATGCCTGGGTACAGAGATAGAGATGGCTTACAAGGTTTACATGTCAACCCATTGTTCGAAGATCAAATTGTAAAATTGCATTCCCAACAGTGTTTCAAAGCATTTAAGGGAGTGTAGTTGTGAAACCAGAAACTCCATCGGTTAGGCTGTTTTCATTTATAGTTGTACACAAAAGTATAACAGCAGTGAATTGAGTTAAGGAAAATTACAAAATAATCTGACTTTCCCACAAACATGCAGAAAAAGAAAAGCAACAAACATATCCAAATTTTGTCACACAAAGCTGCTGACTTATAATATATATATATATATATATATATAATGTCAATGTATATTATATAATATATAAGACAAATTGTAATCTTGCAAAAGATTTCTAGAACAGAACTGCTCAAGTAGTGCAAAAACGTTATTGGTATACTAGTTTATCCATAACATAAGAGATTCCATATCTTAGATGGTAAAGACATGTTCTTCAATTGTTTTTTAAAGCAAATAAGGAACTCTTTCATGTTGTTCAAATTAATTCCAGTATTCTCACCTGAAAGGGATTAAAGTCAAGAGCCCTTACAGGTCCTTTGTGTTTCTCGCATTGCCCTACGATGGTTTCCTTTTCTGTTGCCAAAATATTTGAGGGGCTGTACACAGTGACTACACCATTATCTCCACCACCTATAAGCAATCCAGGAGCTTCAACTTTGTCCATCTCATAATTAACCCAGATCAGACTGTGAAACCTACAAACAGAAAGCATACATATCATGTGTTAAAATTTTAAACAAATAATATTCAATACCTGTGGATTTCAGTTTAAATAATCAGAGTAAATTTGTGTTTTTCAAAATCTTTGGTTAGTTTTTAGAATAAAAATATTGCTGGAGATAAATGAATGAAAAGCACTATATGGCAGATTTATTTTTCCGTTGTTAATGGGACAAAAATTCAGTAATACTTTACCTCTACAAGAACTTTATTAGTTACAGCATTTTTCATACCTATTTGTAATGGAAAGGGATCCTCTGGGCTTCATGTCTAGCGATGGATCCGAAAAATCCAACTCAAAAATCTCCAGGGCTGAAGTTGTGCTGAAAGATGCATCTAGCTGCTGTGCTGAAGTACCTATACAAAACAATAAAATAAGAAGCCATAAAAGACACATACTACAAAATCCCAAATAGTAACGGCTAAACAAGTATTAAGTATTATATTTTTACTTTTAACGTAATATTGTAAATGAAAAAAACCCAGCAAGCAATGTTATGCATTTTGTGGAAATAACAAAACTTAGTTCTGGTTTCTTTATCAAAGAGTGATTTAGATAGTAATATATACTGTACAATATACAGTATACATACACTGAACATACTATAAAAACTACTGGCCTGCACAAAACTGATATTTTAATACCGCTTTCACCAATGTCCTGATGGTTTAATTCTGCCTTCATCCACTCACAAATCAGAAAACAAAAAAACAAATTGAATATGCAAAAGCAAATCATAAAACGCAAAAACATATTGAATACACAAAAACAAATCAGAAACAACAAATACAAATTAAGCAGCACACAAAAAACAAAAAAAAAAAAAAACTGATGAAACCCCAGTTGGCTCTGCACTTCTTTGGATGAGACTGCGTGATGTTAAGCAAACGTTATCATTTCTGTATATAAAAATACATATAAAAGATACAAGATCTCTTTTACCTTTCAATGTTTTCGCTTCCACTACACCACTCACTGAATAGCTAGGATTGGATCATGATGTATGCTTATCTTTCACTGTTTTTTCCACCTCAACTTTGGTTATTCGCTGCTCTTTTGTTTTCATACATCTCAGTTTGTTTGCACAGTCACCGTTTTATTTGCATACTGTTCCATTTGCATTTGCTGTTTGATTTTTTGTTTTCGCGTATTTTAATTTGTTTTTGCTTTTCCAAAATGTTTTTCTGTTCTCTCATTTGTTTTTTCATTTTATTATATCATATTCAATGCGTTTTTTTTTCCCACTTCACCTATTGGTACCTGCCAACTGCCTCAGGACTCCGACAAGCTTTTGTGCATTGTACTTCAGGGCCACCAAACCCAGCCTGAAGAGATACAACTTAACTCCCATGCCACAAACTTTCAAGTCAAGCCCTACAACTCCCAAAGAACTCCAGTTTCATCCCTGGCACATACGTCAATCAAGTCCAAAATAAACTGAATAAAGCCTTTGCCAGAGGCCAGGTTATATTGCTGAATATTCTAACACACACAATCTATACTTTTCTGATATTTAGTCACTTGACACTTTTGGGTTATAAATGTCAGTTTAGTTTGTCCTTGATAATGATTAATGAGTAACATTTTAAGTCTTGAGATGCTGGACTTGCTGCTATTATATGCTAAAACCAAAGCATCCATCAAAGCAAACAAACAGCAATTGATTTCTTATCAACAAAATAACTGGCATTTACCTGGACTTAATAGGTTTAAAACTGCCTTTTTAAGTACTTTTTCATTTTATGTACCTCTTTTTACTGTCTCCACCAACATGCAGCTTCATAGCAAGCTACATGTAACTTCCTGAATGACAGGAAACTGCTCTTTTGTCAGTGTTCTCACTGGCTGCTATATGGACATACAATACAGTAACCCTAATTCTGGATTATATGAATGTACAGCAGGTATAAAATGAATCTGTACAAGCATGATGAATACTGGAACATAAACAAAAAATAATATTTAAAATTTACAATGATTAAACTTCTGGGAAGAATTGCAATGTATTTTTTTAAAATACAAAGATATGAAACGTCACTACCTCAAGTGACCTCTGCTCCAGTGATGGGCATGTCCTGCTCCAAGTCCCCTGACCCTATTTCCTCAAAGGAAGGTGTGTCAGTGGGATTTCGTAGGTCCCTGAAGTGCTCTTTCCACGGCCTGATTATATCCCCAGGTGACATTAGCAGCACTCTGTCATTTTCCATTGCCCCGCCA
Organism: Erpetoichthys calabaricus; assembly: GCF_900747795.2. Lineage (NCBI taxonomy): Eukaryota > Metazoa > Chordata > Cladistia > Polypteriformes > Polypteridae > Erpetoichthys > Erpetoichthys calabaricus. The sequence goes on along the minus strand of NC_041395.2, from coordinate 268,218,981 downwards.
AAACTCCTCCCTTGTCTGAAATTTTTGCATCTGCAACTACCACTGCCATGCTCCACTTCACCTATTGGTACCTGTCAACTGCCTCAGGACTCCCACAAGCTAACCAAGCTCGAAAGGCCTACTTCAGTCTGAAAGCTCCCTTTACCAATACAGTCCATCACCGAGTTTGGAGATTACCAATGCGACAGGCACCAAGGACTTTACATCTGTAGCTCTGCCAATTGCACACCAATAAGCGCCTTTGTTTTGCAAATGTGTCAATTGGTATAAAGGCAAGTAGCCTGCTATCCTATCCCCCACTGAATCAGCTGAAGTTAGACACAAAATTTTCACGGCTAAAGTCTTTTTATCTGGGAGTGAGGAGTCTGGAATTGTATAGGAAAACAACATATTGTTATTTGAAATACATACACATCATGTGTGTTTCGTGTCTACAACACTTTGTAAATGTGGGACAAAAGCAAATGAGAGGCAAGAAGCATTGAACATTAAAAAAAAAAACAGAAAACTTCTTCATATGTTATAGTAATAACAACAAAATGTCGATGAGAAGTGTATAATGTGTGAAGACTGAAGTCCAAATATCAAATAAACACTTTCACAAAAGGTATAGCAAAACAAGTGTGCTTTTATTCAAGAATAAAACCAAAGAAAAAGAGATTGGTCAATTTACATATTGCTGTCAAAGTGTGAAAACTGAAACCCAAATATCAATCGTTACAAAGTAAAGACATTTGCATGCATATTTTTGCACGTTTCACAGTGGAAATGCGTCTGTCTCAGACATATCTGCTTGCCTGGTGCAGAGGTAAGAACTGCTGCTTCGTAAACAAGACATTTTGCTGGTTCGATCCCAGGTCATCTGCAATTAGGGAGTTACTAAGGAGGTACTTAATGATTATCAAATTGTAGAAGTACTGCAACAAATACAAAATCAAAAAAATTATAAAAGGACCATGGGCCTCATGTATAAATGGTGCATAGGCACAAAAATGTTGCGTAAGCCCATTTCCACGCTCAAATCGTGATGTATAAAACCTAAACTTGGTGTAAAGCCGCGCACATTTTCACGGTAGCTAAATGGTTGGCGTACGCAAGTTGTCCGCTCGGTTTTGCAAACTGCCGGCACCCAGCATCAAAGCAGTGCTACTGTTCCGGTGTGGTTTCCCTTTCTTTTTTAGATCCACATCCCTGACGCGGTTTTATCAAATACACTGAAATTAACCGCATATTGTTTATTAGTTTAATGCATCGGATTGTAATTAACCTGTAACAATATATATACATATATATGGAAGAGAAGGTCTGTGATACGGTTTGCATATTTGCAGCTGGAGATCCACAACGGGAGAAAAATTAATCACATATCATAAAGTAGTTTTTATTCCTGAGCTTTCATACATTTAACTGGGACAAGGTACAAGTAAAATTTAAGGCCAGTACTAAAAGTGCCAGAGAGCTTGCCGAATCTTGGCTATCAAATGTGAATGCCATCAACAGACACTTGGACATAAATCCAGCATATGCAAACTTAAGAAGAACATGTTCATAATAAATAAACTGTACACCCAATACCCCCCCCCCCCCCCCGATCACACTGACTTAGCCACCTCTCCCACCCTCCACATAATTTTTTGCTATATATTGCCTTTGATTCTTGTAAGTCTAAGCATTATCCTCTGATGAAGTCCCCTGTATTCCACCACAAAAACATGCCTTTTCAGCTGCATAAAAAAATGAATGTTTAAGCTAGTGACTAATTACATATTTTTATCATGAAGTGTTTAATTTGCATTGTAGAGACCAACATGACCGAGACCTTCGCTATTGTTGATTTTCATATTATCTGGTCATGTGTCGGCTTGTTTTGTGTCTCATTATTGTTTGGCTGCTCATTAAGGCAAGAAATAAATAATGTGTCTGAGTCACGTCAATTAAAACTAAGGCAAAACAAGTTAATCAGCAGCAAAAATAGCTCACTAATTAAGAAGATGGTTAGATTTAAAACTTGCAGCCACTGCGGCCCACCAGGACCAGAGGTGGACACCCCTTCTGTAGCTAATTGAAAATAATTTTAGTTTTATTTCAGTTAAGCCTTTTTAGCTACATTGAAAGTTTTGCTTTATCATCTCAATTTTGTTTACAAAAATGTTTTTTACATAGATGATTTTACTTTACTACTTTTTTGGGATCACAGGAAATGCCACTACAAAGGATATGAACTCAACAGAACTATTTCGAATCATGGCCAGCCTCTTGGTGTGCCAAACCAGAACACTGCTGGTATCACAGAATCAGCAATTGCCATTATAGTCTTCATCATTACTGAGACAATGCCCCATAAAGTCAAGCACTAGCACCTGCCTGGTTTCTGATTTATTCATTTCCTAAGAAAGTCTCCATTCTATTTCTCAAACCCTTCTAATTTAAATAATGTACCTAGATAGTCGCCACTCAGACATCTCACCCTGCCCAGTCTATACCCACACATCTATTGAATATACTCATACTTTGCATAAGGACTACTTGCTGATCATCTATCTTGATCTTGTGTATGGGCTACTCAAATCTAAGCTACTCCTAAGCTTTGATATTACATAATAGTTCTCCAAAGTTCCCTCAGTATATCTAGGTGGGGCCCAAACAATAGTTCAATCACAGGAGGAAAGAGAATCCCCAGGCCTCCTCATCTGCAAAGTGTTACTACTAATACTCTGAAGTAAATGGAATCCACCCAGAACTCCCCACACCACCTGATACATTAAATAAGTACACACATTTTGTCTCTTCTTAGCCTAGTTAACACACTGACATATGTATAGATTGAGAGTTGAATACTTCCACAATGCTTATTCCAATCAAGAGTTGTGGGGCAGACTTGATGTTGGCTGCATTGGACACAAGGTAATTGTGAGACAAGGTCTGCTGCAATTACAGTGACTAAAAGAACCAAGAGACAAAAACACAAGATGCAAATCAAACACAGGTCAGGCAGGGTCAAAATCCAGAAGATCAAAAAGATACATGAGTGAAAAAAGTATTAGGCAAGACAAAAAGTGGATCAAAAGCCCAAAATGAAATACAGCATTTGGCCTACTTGGTAAGCAAAGTAATTCTCTCTAAAGATTGAATTTTATCCAACTAAGGAATAACACCACACAGAGTCTTCATCATATTTAAAGTGGAACTTCTGCTAAAGGCACCAATATGTCAGACACCTGATGGGACTCTGTATCATTTAAACAAAGGGCCTGAAAATAAAATAAATCATAAAATATATCCCAAAAAGCCTGTAAAATGTAATACTACAATCACAAAACCTCACTCACACAAACATCAACATAGGCTTGTGCACAAATTTAAAACAGCAGTCCTCATAACTTAATAAGGATGCAAAGAAAAGAAATCTCTCTATTATAAAAAAAATCCTGGAGAGAAACAGTAGGGTATCAAGACGTGATCTTCACGTTAAGATCACGGGAGACAGTTAAAAGAGCCGCGAGGACCTTAAACATGAGACATTGTGTCAAGAGATTGACCCAGGACCGTCTCGCGATGACGTAGAACATGAGATTCTTGCAATTCACGCCCTACTTGCAATCAATATCAAATAAGATAATGGGGCAGCAAAACATTCAGTCTTGTGAAGGATTTGAGCACACACAGATCCAGGGTCTCAGCGCATATAAAGCATATAAGGACAATACGTTATAAATGAAACGTCGACGAATAAGTGAAGAAGAAAGCAGCACAGAGAAAAGAGACTCGAAAGCGTTGCAGAGAAAAATGAGCAAAAAAGAAAAAATAATCTAGGTGCAAATTCAGAAAACATGGAAAGTAATTATCAGCTCGTAACAAGTGGAATTGAAACAAAGCACATCCAATTGGGCTCAGAATTAAAAGACAGAGTAAAAGACAAAGTAGAACTTCATAAACACGTTCATAAACATTGGCGCTATACACATGCAGAGCAGATTATGAAAGCAGTGGAATTCGAAAGGCTCAAAAAAAAAAAAAAAAAAAAAAAAAAAGAAAAACGTATGCGCGATACAAATGTGGAGAAAGTTCAAGAATATGAAAGTAGGAAGATTAGAAAGATATAAAAAAAGAAAGTAACGATCGTAGTAGCGCAAACAAATGGAAATTATTACTCAAAAAATGGAAAATAATCACCACAGACCAGGTGTCATTGAAAAAAAAGCAGGACAAAGCGAGGTCAGAAATAAAAGACAGAGTAGAAAACAAAGTAAAATGTCATAAAGAGGTCACAAAACAAAGGAGCCAAACACATGCAGAGCAGGTTAGAGATAATGAAAACTGGAATTCAAAAGATGCAAAAAAAAAAAAAAAACGTAGGCGCAAAACAAGATACAGAATATGAAAGCAGAAAAAAATGACAGTGTCAAAAAAAGAAAGTACACATCGCATTGGCCCAAAAAAAGAGAAATTATTACTCGGAGAAATAATCAAAAGGTGAATAGAGATCGAATATATGGACACAGGTGATATGTCAGAAGTATGTAAATATTACAAGACTTTGAAGTTTAAGTCAGAGAATTTCAAAAACGTGTTTTACCTCACATACATTTATTGGTTACTTTGCAAAAAAAAATTATTAACTGCTGATGATGTAGATCGCTTTGTCTGTGCTGAAATTCCAAACAGAGAAACCTATCCTGAATTATGGTACAAAGTCATTAAACACGTCTCACTGACCTCACTTAAAAGATTGAGCATATTGGAACTCGAAAGATTCCAAATACAGTGATCCCTCGCTATATCACGCTTCGCCTTTCGCAGCTTCACTCCATCGCGGATTTTATATGTAAGCATATTTAAATATATATCGCGGATTTTTTGCTGGTTCGCGGATTTCTGCGGACAATGGGTCTTTTAATTTCTGGTACATGCTTCCTCAGTTGGTTTGCCCAGTTGATTTCATACAAGGGACGCTATTGGCTGATGGCTGAGAAGCTACCCAGTTTACTTTCTCTCTCTCTCTCTCTCTCTCGCTGACTTTTTCTGATCTTGACGTAGGGGGATTGAGCTGGGGGGCTGTTCGCACACCTAGACGATACGGACGCTCGTCTAAAAATGCTGAAAGATTATCTTCACGTTGGCTACCTTCTGTGCAGCTGCTTCGTGAAGCAACATGCAGCACGGTGCTTCGCATACTTAAAAGCACGAAGGGCATGTATTGATTTTTTTATCTGTCTCTCTCTCTCTCTGCTCCTGACGGAGGGGGTGTGAGCTGCCGCCTTCAACAGCTTTGTGCCGCGGTGCTTCGCATACTTAAAAGCAAACAGCCCTATTGATTTGTTTGCTCCTTTGAAGAGGAAGATATGTTTGCATTCTTTTAATTGTGAGACTGAACTGTCATCTCTGTCTTGTCATGGAGCACAGTTTAAACTTTTGAAAAAGAGACAAATGTTTGTTTGCAGTGTTTCAATAACGTTCCTGTCTCTCTACAACCTCCTGTGTTTCTGCGCAAATCTGTGACCCAAGCATGACAATATAAAAATAACCATATAAACATATGGTTTCAACTTCGCGGATTTTCTTATTTCGCGGGTGGCTCTGGAACGCAACCCCCGCGATGAAGGAGGGATTACTGTATTGTTTTTACATAAGTTCTGAAATAAAAGTGAAACTAATGAAATAGCAACAATTCAAAGAAAAAAAAAATCTTAAAAGTGTGTATCCGGAAAACTAAACACAGGGTTTGGCGAGCAAAGCGAGCAGGGACGAAGACCCCTAGTAATTGAAAATCATATATATTATGAAATAAATATTAGGAAAACCGGTTGATACAAGTGAAATAAAGGATTCACAAAATACACATGGGCTGTTAAAATAAGAACTCACCCAGAAATCACTGTTTCGAAAGGAAATTTAAATGCCATTTCAATCCTGGACTTTTTAATTCCATTTTAAATCATCTGCCTGATCTACCCATTGTCTGCATAAGTTTGCAACATTCTTCATGTGCCTAAGCTGGCTGTCCACCCACTTGCAAAGTGACAAGCATATGCACTAAATTAAAGGGTTATTGATGCACCCCTTTCTTACTGTTATTGTGCTTTTTTTTTTTTTAAATCACCATTTTAAATGTCTTTTTTCAGTTAACTTCATTGCTGTGTTGCATTTTTAAAGTGATTTTTATCTAATACTGTATGTCTTGTATGAAAAATACTGACAACCTTTTAATCAAATACCCACTATGTTCATTCGTAATCCCCAACTGTGGTGTAAACGTCGAGTGTTACCTGTGCACAGCTGTTATCTGCACTGGGCTTGGTGCAAGGACGCCAATTGGCACACATTCCCTTTTGGTGTTTCAGATTCAAAATTATAGTACAGTATCTATCTTGTACAGTACCTTAACTAAATGTTATTTGCCTTTAATTTATTTAAGCAAACTAAACAATAAACAAATACAAAAGAGCAATCACTTTCTAAGCGAGAAATAACTTAAATATCCAAACGAGCAGAGTAAAGAAGGTAAGCACGATGACCAAAAATGAGGCCAGCTGAAAAACCAAAGTTTCCAGCTAATGTTTAGTAAATATGGGAGCCCCTGAAATGAAAAGATTGTGTTAAAAAAATGCTTTATTTGCCTCACATTTTTATGCAATCGTTTTGTTCACCCCACTGAATTAAAGCTGAAAGTCTGCATTTCAACTGCATCTGAGTTGGTTCATTTAAAAATCATTGTGGTAATGTACAGAACCAAAATTAGAAAAAAATTGTCTCTGTCCAAATATGTATGGACCTAACTGTATATAGTAAGTCTGTCCACCATGCCATGATTATGGTCGTGTGGAGGACGCTTAAATACTTAATGATACTAATAAAATGTAGCCTGCAAATGTGTTCAAAATGACTGCTTGTTTAAATTGCAAATATAGCCACTCATGTATTCTTCATACAGTTATGTATGCTAACTAATTTTATAATACATTACTTGCCTTTTGAATATAAAATTTTAAAAATGAAAATGTATTCATATTATTATATTTCACTGCAATTCTTAAATATAAAGTTAAATGATGTTCAATTTCAAGTCCTTTTCCGAAAATGCTAGAATAGTGCATATAAAGAGTAAATATACATATTTTATGCTTTCATGTCATCATCAAATAGTAAAGCAACAACTTAAATTTGTTCATTAATTTGCCAAAAATACCTGTTGCCAAATATACTGGATGTTGTAATGAAGAACTCCATGCTTGATTGGCTGTCCTCAGGATTTCTTTAAGCTTCATTGTGAATCTGCAAAAAAATTAAGATAAATTATATAAAAGCAGGTGGTGCAGATGATTTGATTTACTAACAGAAAAAAAAATCAAATCACCACTGCTACTCCAAGCAGTTATCGGCAACATCTCATTTACCTCATTTTCACAACAGCCTTTATCATCTTGTAATTTCATATGCGAGAGGCATCACATAAATGGTGCTAGTTCTTTCACTGTAACAATACTTTCTAAACAAACCATGCAACCACACTTTACAGATGAATCCTGTAATATGTACTAAGTGGAAACTTTAATAGCTACATCATCCTTTCTGACACACTGTAAGACACTGCTCATTCAAAGACATCATCTATACAGAAAATTCAGTCATTGCAGATTAGCAGGCATCAACAAACTTTGAATGTGTGCAATTCAAGGGAAAAGTGGTGGAGACTAAAGTGGCTATGAAAAGATATTGTACTGGGAGCCAAATGCACAGGCATGCAGCTATCAAGAACATTAAACTCCTAGGAATTTTATACACAACAATATCATATCAAGAACAGGCCATAATCCAAAAAACGTTCAGTGATTGGTGACATTTTATTAAGAATTACATTCTTGTCAAAAAGAGATGGCAACAGAACGTGTCTAAAGGTTACAGTCAGTTAACTTATACAGTACAAACGTAATGTGACGCAAGTCATAAAAGGACCCATAACTCACCATACTTTTGAAAGATTTGAAGTGGTAACTAACAGTCTAAAATATTTACATTTTATCTGTAGAAAGAACCGGGTACAATTTGCAATTGGCTAAGGAACTCAAACCTTGGAAGAATATAAAAATATTTCCTGACCTGATGAATATCTAGTCCCTGACAATTTACATTGATTGATGATCCCATTAGTCTTCAACAATATAGTGTAGGTGTTGGCAGCACAATCACAAACCCAACCCATTTTCCGTAATAGGAGTAGTTTAACTTTTGAATTTCATAGGATATTGAAAAATCACTTTGAGGCAGATGCAGCCATCTGGATTTTTCAAGAAAATAACGATAATCCACACAATAACAAAAGCTCTGCAATGGCTTGGATAACATGACTGAAAATTCAGCTATCTCCTCAATCACCATATAACAACCTGTGGCAAAGAACAGAAATAACAGTTCAGCGAATGTAAAACACAGTGGAAATTGCATGGGCTTCATAGTTCCAAATCCTTGTCAAGTTAATACCCATGCTGCCCTGAGAACAAAGAGAGGATCAATTCACAAAGTAATAAAAACTTTCTTCTCATATTAATATGTCAATGATTGTACAATTCCAATAAAAAACTGCACCATTAGTCATTATAAAATTAAACCTTTAAAAATGTCATCTTATTTCATTGCATATAAAATATTCTTATTTGTGATCCAATAGTATTTTGTAAAATGATTATCCCACAGCTTAGGGGTAACACTGAGTGCGTAACAGCATATAAAACCATATGAAAAACAATACACCATACTTTAAATTGTGTGATAAATACAAAACCAAGTACAAATACCTATTTTTTTTTAATGTGTTCAAAGGGTTTTTGCTCCCCCTCCTTACAATTCAATAAAACAATGCTCACCAGTGCAACATAAAGCTTGCTGTTCTAAGATATTTTTATCAGGTTAGGGTGTTTAGCAAGAGAAATGTATATTACACTAATGTATAGAAATCAAAATGTAAAGTAGGCCCATGTTATATTAATAGTTTAGTGTAAGGTTTTAAATCAAAATTACTCACCCTCCCAGATCTACATGATGAAATGAAAGATCCGATTTACTATATTTCAACAAGTCTAAACATCCATCCATCCATCACCCAACCCGCTATATCCTAACTACAGGGTCACGGGCGTCTGCTGGAGCCAATCCCAGCCAACACAGGGCGCAAGGCAGGAAACAAACCCCAGGCAGGGCGCCAACCCACCACAGAAAGTCTAAACAGCTTTTGTTGTTTTTCTTTGTACAGCACTTTGGTCAGCCTTGAGGTTGTTTTTAAAGTGCTTTATATATAAATTAAATAACTACATTTGAATGTAAAGTTGTATTTAGTGTGTGTTTGTTTCTATTTAAAGTTGGCAACTGCACATACATAGTATTATACAGTTCAACAAACTGAGAATTGATACAAACCATGTAATTTAACAAGGAACTCAAAATTGCTATGAACTTGCTTCTAATTATTAATACAAAATTAAAACTATAAAGTCGGAAAAACACCTTATGTAGACTTATCTAAAGAAAATATTTGTGTTAATAGCTACAAACTGGGTTTACCGGACATTCCTCCATCTATTAAATACCAAGTCTACCACAGGAACTTTCATAAAAATAACTTGAGATATAATTCAGTTAAACATCTCAGGAATTTAGTAGGATTTGCCCATTTGCATTTATGATGACAACCTGTTAACATCTCTGTTAAACTGTATTACACGATAGGAGTAAAGTTCACAAGGTGCACTAAAAAATTAAATCACTGACCAAAGCTACTTATAGCCGTATAAATTGCATCAAGAATGACAGTGTGAGGAGTTTTTGTGCGTTTACTTTAGAAATTTCACCAGTTTGGAATTAATGTTTTTTCAACAGCAACATTTATTTATATAGCACATTTTAATACAAACACTGTAGTTCAAAGTGTTATACAAGATGAAATAAAAAGGAATATATAAAACATAAACAAACAAGATTAGGCAATAATATTATACAGTATGTAACAAAGAAAAAGGTATGGTCGGATGGTCATGAGGACAGAAAAAAAAAAAAAAAAAAAACACACCTCCTGTTAGGCTAGAGGAAAAAAAAATTGCAGGGGGTTCAAGGCCAAAAGACCACCCAGCCTCCACTGGGCATTCTACCTAAAACAGATGTTCTAAATCAGTCCTCATGGTTTACAGGCTTTACAAGGAAAAATTTGATGATGATGATGGTCATGTGGACATCTGGGACACCCCCCATTCAATCCATAAACGCAGGGGGCAGCATGGTACTTTGATAATGAGGTGGTGGTGCCACAGGTTGCCACCACAGAAGAACCGGAAAAGACAGCAAAGAATAGTACAGATTAGTATGGAATTGCAGAACATGGAGGAAAATGAGAATTCAATGCCCATATAGACTAATAGGGATACAACTAAAATGTAGCCACGAAAAAGCCATTTTAAAATAATGGGTTTTTAGCATGTTTTTAAATTGTTCTACAGTATTAGCCTGGCAAATTTCTACTGGTAAAGTATTCAAATTTTTAGGTACATAACAGCAAAAGGCCACCTCACCACTTCTTTTCAAATTGGATCCTGGATTTATAAGTGACTGTCATTTGAAGATCAGAGGTTATGACTTGGAGTGAAAGGGGACAGACTTTCTAAAATACAGGACAGGGCGAGATTATTTAAAGCTTTGTAAACCATTAATAGTATTTTAATGTCAATTCTAAATAACACAGGTAACCAAATTAGCAATGCTAAAACTGGTGAAACATGCTCAGATTTTATTTTTCTAGTTAAGATTCCTTCTGCTGCATTCTGCACTAACTGAAACCAATTGATGTTTTTATTAGGTAGTCCTGTAAGGAGTGCATTACAGTAATATAGTTAACTGAAAACAAAAGCATTAACTAATTTTTCAGCATCTTATACAGTTATAAGAGGTCTAACTTTAGGTATATTCCTTAAGTGAAAAAATGCAGTCCTAGTAATCTAATTAACATGTGATTTAAAGTTTGGGTCACAGTCAATAGATACCCCTAAATTCTTTACCTCTGACTCAACTTTTAAGTCTAATTGATCAAATTTATTTCTAATACCGTCACTATGTCATATTTGCCAATAAATAAGATTTCTGTTTTCTCCTTATTTAGTTTGAAAAAGTTACTGCTCATCCAATCGGAAATACAAGTAAGACAGAGGATCAGACAGCCAAGAGCATCAGGGTCATCAGGTGGTACTGATAAATACAGCTGTGTGTCATATGCATTGCTGAGGTAGCTCACCTCGTGCTTTGAGATAATATAACCTAATGGAAGCATACAGATCGAAAAAAGCAACGGATCCAGAAAAGATCCTTGTGATACACCATATAAAATATTATGGGTCAACGAAGCAATATCACCACAACTAACAAAAGAATTTTCTACCTGCTAAGTAAGACTGAAACCAATTTAAGACGTTGCTGGAGAGGCCCACTGATATGACTAAGGTGGTTTATAAAAATACTGTGATCAATGGTGTTAAATGCTGCACTCAAGTCTAAGAGAACAACGACACATACAAGGCCTTTGTCCTGTCCACATTAAGCTGCAAGTCATTTACTACTTTAACCAGCACAGTTTCTGTACTATGATAAGTTCTAAAACCTGACTGAAACTTGCCAGGAACAGAATTTTTATTCAAGTAATCATTTAGCTGTGTAATGACTGCCTTTTCTAGAATTTTACTTAAAAAAGGAAGGTTAGCTGTTGGTCTAAAATTGTCAAAAACAGAGGAGTTGAGATTATTGTTCTTGAGCAGGGGTTTGACAACTGCAGTCTTAAGACAATCAGGGATCTAATAATGACATCACTATATCAAGTATACTGTCAATTAGCACAACAGAGACTTTTTTGAGAAAGCCTGTTGGGATTGGGTTAAGGACATAGGTGAAGGATTTCAGTTGAGAAATTATTCTGCGTAGTTCGGATAGATCTATTCTGATGAAATAAATTTAACTTGCTGTAAATGGAATACTGGGATTCAGTCAGATTAACTTTGGAGGAATGTACTATATTATCTTATATATGTCATTAATTTGTGTTTAAAAAATATAGTGAAAGTCTCACAAGTTGTGCTAGTAGTTTTTAAGAGGCATTCCATTGAGTGAGATAGGTTTAGAAGACCATCAATAGTTGAGAACAAAACTCTTGGAATACTAGCATTTTCATTTATAATTTTAGAGATATAGGACTGCCTCTCAAGACAGACTATGTTGTTATATTCAGTTACTTTAGCCTTCAATATTTCATAATGAACTATCAATTTAGTTTTTCTCCACTTTATGCTTAACTCTCAGACGTGTTCTCTTTAAATAAAATAATCTTTGGGTTTTCCTGGGTATAACAGTTCTGGATGATTTCTTAACTGTCTTTTCAGGGGTGACAATGTCCGCTGCGGCACTTACATTAACATAAAAATTTTCCACCTTGCTATTAACATTATTAGCGTTGTTGAGGTAAGTACTACAAAAGGACTGATTGTTTAGAATATTAGAAAACTTTGAAGCTGCAGATGTATCAAAGTAACATTTTTTTAACAATACGCTTCTCATTAGTTGCTGTTATCAGTATTTCTACATTAAATAATACGAAAAAGTGGTCTGATGTATCAATATCCATGACCTTCCTCACTTTTCCGTCAACTTTTAAACCTTTTGCAATGACTAAATCCAGTGTGTGTCCTTCCTTATGTATGGGCTGGTTGATGTGCTGGCTGACATAAAATGAGTGCAGGAGGTTCATGAAATCTCTTACTTTCCGGTAACACTGGCTCTCAACAGGAAAGTTAAAATCGCTAACAATTAGGAACCTATCAAAGTTAATTACTATTATAGATACTAACTCTGTGAATTCCTCAGTGAAGGATGGATTATATTTAGGCCGGTAGCTTTATATATAGAAGGACAATACGAGTGACTGGGACACACCTTGAATAACAATGGCAAGATACTCAAAAGATGTGAAGGTACCAAAGTCGACATCTTTACACTAATCAGGTCAAGTAAATATTTGCTAAAATGAAACCTTTTTTGCCTTGGCGAAACGCATCAGTAAAGCTGTAAATTGGAAGTGCAATTTCAATTAAAACTGCAGCACCATCAGAGCTAAACCACATTTCACTTAATGTAAGAAAGTCGATTTTCCGATCACTAATAAGGTCGTCCACCCACACACATAACCCCCTATCTCCATCTCAACATGTTCCATCAACTCTGCACCTCTTTACTTCGTCAATTTGTGTGCTTTTTGTCATATGCCCAAAGAATATCAGTCTATTATTCTATGCCTATATATGCCTTATCCCCCAGTCTCTTCAACTGTGAACTTGTCTTTCTTTCTCACTTGAAGCTTCATACAACCATCCATCTGATCATTCTTATTGCAATTTTAAAGTCCAGATTTTACTACACTTTATAAAATCCTTAAGAAACCTTTATTTTTCCCCAGTGACTTGAGAATTTCCTTTACAACTCTCAAAAGTACTTTTACACACATTCCATCCTTGCTTACCACCTTCACAGCTGCACATGCTTCTATTTTCAATAAGTTAACTAAGCAACTGAAGCAACTATGCAAAACAACTCTACTGCTGAGATCTAAAGCTAAACAAAAAATTATGACAAGATTTAATGCAACTTATTTTTAAAAATAAACTTATCATTAATAGCCAAGTGGTTCTTCATTTTTAAAAAGTTATGCACTTCTAAAATATTCAACCATTTTATGGAAAAGTTGGCAGCTAGGTGGTATAATGATTTGAGGTGCAACCTTACAGCTGTAGGATTCTGGTTTTAAATGATATCTCCAGTATTGTCTGTATGGGTTCTGCACATTCTCCCTGTGTACATACAAGTATCCTCCCACTTCACAAGGGTGGATTAGCCAGACCAAAACTGGCCCTGCATGTGCAAGTGTATTCTGTAATTTGCTGGTACCAGGCCAAGGTTGGTCGGTTGATGTCTTGCACAAAATGCTCCACCACCAAAAACCGTATACTGTAACAGAATAAGTAAGGGAAGAAATAAATTAATGTTAAACACAGCAAGATGAATGTTACTTGTTTGACAGAACCAGTCATTTAGGTAGGTAGTTAGATCTTTATTTGTCCCCAGGAGGAAATTTTGCAACTATTTTAAAATACATTTATGAAAATTTCTAGTGGCTAATATTAATGACAAACCAGAAGCCTAATCAAATGTAATCTTAGTCAAGACTAGTACCTAGTAAAACAAATTCATAAGCAAAAATAAAAACTTTGAGAACGTTATCTGTGAAAAGAGATTGCTAGATAGTTACAGAAGTTCAACAATAAACAAATACGTAAACGATATTATATTTTGATAAACAACAGATCAATCTCAAATATACACCTGAATTACAAAAGAGAAAGAAAACTTCTGACTTGGTAGTCATAGCACTATGCAGGCGTATTGCAGTTGGTGTAAAGGAACCCCAGTGACGTTTCTTAATTTGTTAGAGGAAAGCACTCTGGATTACTGTTACGGTGTCTGAGAGATGATGTGCAGCACTGTTCACAACTGCGTTCAGTTTTGAATTCATTTTCACTATTACCCCGCGGATATGTATATATTCAACAACATATTAAATATATAGTTGGCACTCCTTCCATTCCATTTAATATATATGCCCGATCTTGGCAATAAAACTACTGTTGCCACACCTAATTTTCTCTGAAAAACTGAACAGAACTTTTGCGGCATGTTTCTTTTAATACAGAATATCAAAACTTTATCATTCTACAAAAACGTAAATTGTGTTTTTTCATATTATTTTAAGTCTCCAAAATCAATCAGGTTAAATTTCAAATGTTAAGATGTGCTAATTTTCCCTGCGGTTACGCTTAGTAATGTATAATTATGTTAACTCTTCAATCAATACCAAATATTTTAAAAGCTACCGGCAGTAACGGCATGTAAAGTCCTTTGGACCACATTGTTATAGATCAATCAGCAAGATGAAACTTCAAATCATAATGCAAACTTTAAGGTCACTTCTTACACTAAGCTGCGCTATACAGTAACTAGATTTACTACTTACTTATTGTTATCGGAAGCTGAAATGTGAGAAACTCTAAAGCAAACTATCTTTGCCTTGTTTTACTGGGCTCGTTCTATCAATAGCTTTTTGCCTTTTTACGTATTTTGATCCTTGTGTGGAATATGCTGTACAGCGTGCAGTTTAACAAAAGATACCCAAGTAAGTCATATTGAACGCTGACAACCTAATATCCATAATGATACGTATGCGCTATATACTGGGCACGAACAAGACACCTTGGCATCCCTGTGAACACTTTGTTTTGGTTCTAACAACAGCAACGGGCGGTTTAGGTACTGAGAACCATTTAGGTCGAATCAGCACTCTTCCATGCTGCAAAAGTGAGACCTCACGCAGGCCCTTCTTCTCCCCCAACCGCGCTAAACTCTGGCGCGTATTTTGTTTCAATAAAATTAAAAATTAACAACTCGGCCCTTACCGTATTTACCGATGGAGTTTGTGGCGTTTTTCTTTTAATATTAAGTCTGAAAAAGTGACACTCCCTGTCACTGCACAGGCTTGTGTTTTTTTCCTTTTTTTTAACTTCACCGCTACGGTGGCCGCCGTAGTCCAAACATGCTCTTGAACCACTACAATAAAAACGCAGATTTAAAAAAAAAATCACAGTTCTGCGAGCTGGCTATTATTTATTTATTTATTTATTTATTTGCCATACAAGTACAATCTACTAACGATCCGTCTTCCACTAAAGAAACATTAGACATGCGATAATTAATTACAGTAAAAATCATAATATTCTCTAACGTGCCAGTCAGGCACTGGGAGCTGCACTTTACAGCAGGCGTCTCTTGCCACCTGACGCCTGAAGATAAAGAAGCAAATCGGACGGCTTGCCTTTCGAATCTAGAACAGTGGCTCTCGGACGCAGTCCTGGGAACTCCATGTGGCTGCAGGTTTGTGTTCCAATCCAACTTCTGTTTTCAGTTGGACTCTTAGCCTAATTAAGCAACTCGTCTTTCCCTAATTTTGTGTTTAGGGGTCAATGTAGACATTACATTGGATTTTTTATTAGAATGCATTCGACATTTATGTATGTTACGTGGAGTCAGTTCAGTGTTTGTTTTTTTTAACTTGGTTTTTCATATTTTCATCATCATCATGATTTTCATTCTGCTTTTCCAAGGGTTAGTCCATTATATACTAATGGCCTTGAGCATGGGAAAGGCGCTATATAAATAAAATGTATTATTATTATTATTATTATTAATGAGTACGTCAGTGGCTCTGACACTAAAGCAGTTGCAGTCTTTTAGCATTCAGTGAACTTTGCCCGGGTGTCTGATCAGCTCGTTATTAATTGTCATTATTAGAATACAATCAAGGGGGAAAACTAGTCAGAAGGCATATTAATAGGAAAACAACAAAGAGAGTTAAGCATTCAAAGATAAATCAAAAATCTAAATATTTATAAAAGCAAAACTCATACTGCGCTACGTTTCTTGAATGTAGGATGGAAGAAGAGAATAAAAGCCCATATAATTAAATAAGTTCAGTTAGAGAATTGATTCTGAAAGTGGTTTGACCACAAACCTGCAGCCACATTGGGACCCCAGGACTGAGCTTGAGAACCACTGATCTAGTACATTCTTTTTCAGGCAGGCAAGGAGTTGAAGCTTTCAAAGAGCTACAGAAACGCCATTTAGATACAGAGTCTTGTGAAAAAAAAGAAAGCACATCCATCCACCTTCAATCTGGAAAGGAACAGTATTAGGGTCACAGAGAAAAACAAAATTAGGGACACTGTGAAGTACTTTTGGTAAACTAACAATGAAGTGTTCCTCAGCAAGTAAGTCTAATTGTCAAATGATACATTAAAAATTGACTTTGTCATTAAAAAGACGTGTAAAAAGTAAGCACACACTGGATTCAGTTGCTTGAGGGGTGGGAAAAGTTAGCACAGAAATATTTATAAGTTTCAGGATGGTTGCCATTCATTTTGAATTTGTAGTGGTGGATGAAAGTATCAAGTCTGAGTTGCAGAGAGGAAAACTCTGACAGTAGTTTTAGAAGATATGACCTTTTTAATTACAGTGCTTTTGTTACTTAAAAAGGAAGCATCTGGCAGACTCAGTCGATAACATAAACTGAACTAACACCACCAGAAGTGCTTCTCCTTATCTACTGTGGTCTCTTGCAAAATGAACACCAGGTAGTTAAAATTGTGCACAGTTTCGTTAATAAGCCTATCAGACAGTCTTCTATAGCACTTTCATATCTAGTGTGTCCCTTAATCCTTTCCAACAGAGGAGACACTCATTTTCACAGGTTGGTCTTTGCTGTAGAAATGCGTGCTCCCTGTCTTCTGCTTGCAAAATGAATATTGGAATTATAAAATTGTCCAAAATTTTATTAAAAATTTGAGGAAGTCTTCTATATCACTTTCATGTCTACTGTGCTTTTATGTCTCATCCACTGGCAAGGACATTCATTTCCTCAGCTGAGCCTTAGCCATAGAAATGTTTGCCCCTTGACTGCTGCTGACAAAATAAACACTAGGCAGCTAAAATTGTTCAGCATGTATTTGAACAATTTTACAGTATATCACCTTCATGTCTATGGTGGTGCTCTGTACCTTCTACTGGAGGGGACACTCATTTCCACAGCCGGAGCAGAGCTGTACAAATGTGCTGCTTTTAAAATGAACACTGGAATTGCAAAATTGTTCAAAATTCCTTTTAAATGTTCACAGGCACTCTGTAGTATCGCTTATCATTCCATTGTGCTCCATTTTTGTGTCAGCTGGCAGGGATTCTGATTACCATGGCCGGAGCTAACCTTTAGAATTCTATTTCTGTTCTGAAAAGTAAAACAATATTGAACATTTTTAATAAGAAAAAAAAATAAAGCACTTCCACAGCCTTTTTTTAAGTACGTTTCTGAAAGAGCTTTGAATAGCGAGAAAAACGTTATATAAATGTAATTATTATTATTATTATTATTGTGTCAGATTTTCTTAAATCCAAATAAAGCTGATAAGACTTCTTGCAAGATATGTGCCGCTGTAGGGTACCAAAGAAGTAAAACTGATTAGGAGATTTTGCAATTAGTTTGCTTAAAGTATATTAAGGAAAATATGTTTTTTCATCATCCTCTCATTTCTAATTTGACATTGCAAGATACAGTATATATTACAAATATACATTTACATTGTAACTGCTGACAATTATTTACCGAGGTACTTGAGTTTTCCATCCAACAACTCCAATGTGTGCACAGTTTGAAATAAAACACAACTTTTGAAATTAGCAAGACGGTAGAAGGAAAAACGTGTTATAATCTATTCAATAGAGTTCTCATAAATTACTCATTACATCTTTTGAGGTTTCTTGATATCCTTTATAATTAGCTTTTTAAACTAATATTGGGTTTTTACTGCTACTTCATAGAATTAAGGAGTTGACATCAATTCCCAACTCGGTCACTGTGAGAGTAAGTCTTTTTGCCTTTTTCCTGTGTCCATTAACTCATTTTCTGGGTTTCACTACCCATCTGAAAGACTTGGCATCAGGTTGGGTGGCACTTTTAAACTGTAGTAGTGTGAGCGAGTGTCAGTGTGGCAAGCACTAGACTGGCATTTCTGTCCTGGTTTTTATGTTGACATGAAAATGGTTACGTTTTCTGTTAATTGTAATCATTTTTTATTTTTTTTAAAGACTATAATTGTCAAAACAGATTCAATAAAATGTTTAACATCTGGGTGGCTGTTTGTCTATTGGATCTTTACTTGACTTGTTATACAAATATGCATCAGTGAATGTTTGGTACATAATTTGACAAATAAAATGAATGTTTCAAATGCCTCACATATTTCAGATAGATAGATAGATAGATAGATAGATAGATAGATAGATAGATAGATAGATAGATAGATAGATAGATAGATAGATAGATAGATAGAAGTTTATTTGTCCTCAAAAGGTAATTTTACTTTTTATAGAAGCACAATGAATAAAAAAATGAATATTATTATATAATGAAAAACAACAACAACAACAAATCCAACAACTGTCTAGTATTCATTTTGTAAGCATGAATAAGGGGACACACAACTTTGAGTGCAGTGGCAAAGTGGAGAAGAAAATGATATAGAAGACTATCGACAATCTTTTAAAATCAATCAGTGTTCATTTTGTAATCAGCAGTCAGAGGGTACACAATTCTACTGCTCTGCTCCAGCCATGGAAGTGAGTGTCCCCTGCCACTGGATGATACATAAGTTTGATAGAAATTAAAGTATTTCATTCAAAAGGTTTTAATCGCTCATATGGCAGAGGCTACATTTGCATTCAACAACAAAGCATTTGCCATGGATTTTGTTTTCCTTTTTGTATCCTTAGGAATAGCTACTTGTGTAAATGTTTAAGAGCAAACTGTCATTTATAGCACGTCAATGGATTACTACATTTATTTTAACAATTTGTCTTTTAAATGTCTTTGTACAGAGTTATTGGATGATAATGATATTTTACAAAATCTTATTTTACATTTTTCTTTGTTGATGTGCTCTCCTTGAAGAATTTATTCATAACAGAATATATAGTAAGCACGCCAAAATGACTGAAAATACAACTAAAGAGTGGCATTTTTTGATACCATTTTAATAAAGTTTACTGTCTGCCGTTAATCACAGAGCACCCTAAAACGAAAATAACATGTAATACACCTGCAACCTTAGAACGCAGACATCATGACATTGCTGTGCGTGAGGAAACAGTAGGGAGTCAGCTGTGCATGATCACTGAGGTATTTTGCTCAGAGTATGCGTTAAATCAAAAGAGAAACGGTGTGCAAATATGCGAAAAGACTAGGAGATCCGCGAGAATCACACCTTAGTGCGTCTGCACCAAGTGAGAAGAGACACTGAATTCCACGAGTCACGGATATCTTCATAACACCTGTTTAGATATATATTCATTGTTTTATATATCAGGTCAGATACACCAGTTTGTCTGTGCGTGCATGTGGGAGTGCTTACACCTAAAAAGAAGATCCTCCTTTCAGATTAAGAGACTCTTGAACGTTCCTGAGGGCGTAGAACGCCATTTAATGAAACTGTGGCAATAAGGAATAACAGAAATCACCGTGCTGCTTTCTATCAATGATGAAATAATGTTTTGTGGGGCGAGAAAATGATCGCCCCTGACAGATACGCTTAATCAGTAGTATGTGCGACCGATGATTTGTGAGTTTAAGTGTGTGTTTGTGTATGTGGTTTTATCTGTTTTACTATAAAAAGAGTTAGGCATAAGTTATTTGTGAAGCAGGAATATTCTGATCATTCTGATTCCTGATAAACATTCAGAAAAAGCAGCGCAATTCCAGTGTTTTCCCCCCATAATACCCTTTCAGCAAAGGGGACTGTTATCCTTACTGACGAAGATCGCCCTTTAATGAAACGATGCCAATAAGGAATAACACATATCACCGTGCTGCTTTCTGTCAATGATAAACTAACATCTGATAGGTGAAAAAATATCTCCCATGACAGATACGCTTAATCAGTAGTATGTGCGACAGACCATTTGAGTGAGTTTGAGTGTGTGTGTGAGTGTGTGGTTTTGTCAATTTTACTATAAAAAGAGTGAAACATCAGTTATTTGTGAAGGAATAATATTCTGATCAGTGATCAAAATCGCACAGCTACATGGTTTTCTACCATAAAGATGATCGCCCTTTCAGCAAACGGGACTCTAACTCTTCCTGACATAAACTGCCCTTCAATGAAACGCTGCCCATACGGAATATCAGAAATCACTGGCTTTCCAACAATGATAGACAAACATTTCATTAGGTGAAAAAATTGGACATACTGCGCTTGGATCCTTTCTGATAACTCAGCTTTTGAGAAAAATTTGTCATGGGAGTGACAAGAGGGATGAGTAAGGTGTGTGCCACGAGCCGGGGCGGGACGTAGCGGGGCAAGGAGGTAGGTATCTGTGCGACTGTTTTAAATAATGAAAGAAAGAAAAGTACCTTGGTATCGAGGAGCCCCAACCAAGATGGGTTAGAAAATAAAACGCAACCGACGGGCATATGCTACTTGTATAAAATATGTACAATGTTGAACCAATGATGAAGCAAAACGGAGATGCTAAACTTAGGTGGCCCTTAAATACCAACCGTTCTATTCAAACCAGTGTATGTATCTGAACCGACCTATGTAACTAAACTGATGTTTCTCAAGCAATATATGTATATGAATGGAATGGATATCAGAACCGATGTATGTATCTAAACCGATCTATTTAAACCAATATATACAGGTAAATACAAACCCAGCCACAAGGGATGCACAAACCAGTGTGTTTCTTCGTGCTGGTCCCAAGCCCGGATAAATGGGGAGGGTTACGTCAGGAAGGGGATCCGGTGTAAAATTTTGCCAAATCAATATGCGGACAACAATACAAATACAAATACACAAATATGAGGACAATACAAATTTCCATACCGGATCAGTCGAGCGCCGGGTTAACAATGACCACCACCAGTACTGTTAGCCAACATGGTGCTGGCGGAAATTGGGCTACTGTTGGCCGAAGAAGAAGAGGGGGGAGACATGTCCGGAGGCAGGAGGAGAGGAGGAAAGTAAAGAGAGTGGAACTGAGGGTAGGAAGTTTGAATGTTGGCAGTATGACTGGTAAGGGGAGAGAGTTAGCAGATATGATGGAGAGAAGGAAGGTTGATATATTGTGCGTGCAAGAGTCTAAATGGAAGTGGAGTAAGGCCAGATGGATTGGAGGTGGAGTCAAATTGTTCTATCATGGTGTGGATGGGAGGAGAAATGGGGTAGGAGTTATTCTGAAGGAACAGTATGTCAAGAGTGTTTTGGAGGTGAAAAGAGTGTCAGGCAGAGTAATGATTATGAAGTTGGAAATTGGAGGTGTGATGATGAATGTTGTTAGTGCATATGCATTACAAGTTGGGTGTGCAATGGGTGAGAAAGAAGATTTTTGGAGTGAGTTGGATGAAGTGATGAACAGTGTACCCAAGGGACAGAAAGTGGTGATTGGAGGGGATTTCAATGGGCATGTTGGTGAAGGGAACAGTGGAGACAAGGAGGTGATGGGTAGGTATGGTGTCAAGAAGAGGAATGAAGAAGGTCAGAGGATAGTGGATTTTGCCAAAAGGATGGACATGGCTGTGGTGAATACGTATTTTAAGAAGAGGGAGGAACATAGGGTTACGCAGAAGAGTGGAGGAAGATGCACACAGGTAGATTACATCCTATGCAGAATAGTCAATCTGAAGGAGATTGAAGACTGCAAAGTGGTGGCAGGGGAAAGTGTAGTTAAGCAGCATAGAATGGTGGTCTGTAGGATGACGTTGGAGATCAAGAAGAGGAAGAGAGTCAATGTCAATTTATTTATATAGCACATTTAAAACAACATAGTAATGCTGTGGCCAAAGTGCTTTACAATAATAGAATAAAAGAAAAACAAAATAAATTAACATAAAACATAAATAGAAATAAAATATATGAACATAAAATAAAATACATAATAAATAGAAGTAATGTTATATACATAAAAAATAGAAGTAATGTTATATAATCACAAAGAGGAAACCATCAGTATTACTGAAGGTCATGGAATGCAAGTGAATAGAAATGAGTCTTTAGTCTTGTTTTGAACAGTTCAATTGTAGACGACTCCTTTATGTGATGAGGTAAAGTGTTCCACAGGCGAGGCGCAGCAACTGCAAAAGCCCTGTACCCCTTAGTTTTACACTTGGTACGAGGGACAACCAGAGACAGCTGACCAGAAGATCTAAGCACTCTAGATGGCTGATGTAAAACACACAGTTCAGATAAATAGGCAGGAGCAAGCCCATGTAAAGATTTAAAAACTAGCAGCAAGATTTTAAAATCAATTCGAAAACTGACAGGCAGCCAGTGTAAAGAAGCTAAAATAGGAGAAACAAAGTCATACTTTCTTGCCCCAACCAGAAAATGAGCAGCAGCATTTTGGACCAACTGTAACCTGTGTAATAAGGATTTATTAATCCCAAAATACAGCGAGTTGCAGTAATCGAGGCGAGAAAATATAAATGCATGTGTAGCTATCTCAAGATCCCTAGAAGATAAAAAAAGGCTTTATCTTACCTAATAGACGAAGTTGGAAAAAGCAACTCTTGACTACAGAATTTACTTGTTTCTCAAAAGAGAGGTTACTATCAAAGGTAACACCAAGATGGCGGACTTGAGGTTTGGAAAAGACAGAGAAAGAGCCGAGAAGTCCAAGACCAATTTGGGCTTTAGCTGATGGACCCACTATAACCACTTCCATTTTATTTTGATTTAGATCAAGAAAATTATTAGCCATCCAGGATCTTAGTTCAGACAGACAGTTGTGGAGTTGATTTGTTGTAGAGTTGCAGACAGGAATATAAACCTGAGTATCATCAGCATAGCAGTGAAAAGAAATGTTAAATTTCCTAAAAATAGCTCCAATAGGGTGAAGGTATATGGAGAATAAAATAGGACCCAAAATGGATCCCTGAGGAACACCATATTTAAGAGGAGCAGTAGAAGAAGAAGATGAATTAAAAGTCACTGAAAAGTGTCTACCAGTTAAATATGACCTGCCCCAGTTAAGAGCAACCCCTTTAAGCCCAACAAGATGTTCAAGCTGCAACAGCAATATCTCATGGTCAATAGTGTCAAAGGCAGTGGACAGGTCAAGGAGGAGAAGGACTGCCGCATCACCTGAGTCAGTAATAAGAGAGATGTTGTTGAACACTTTCAGGAGTGCCGTTTCAACACTATGATAACGCCTAAAGCCAGATTGGTAGATCTCAAATAAATTATTGGAGTTAAGGTGATCAACCAATTGATTATAAATAATTCTTTGTAAAATTTTAGCCAGAAATGGCAGTTGGGAAATTGGATGTAAATTGGCTAAAACTCCAGAATCTAATTCTGCCTTTTTTAGACGGGGACAGACTGCAGCATGTTTAAAAAATGAGGGCACAACTCCCGAACTAATAGAATCATTGATGATGGCTAATAAGGGTGGGCCCAACACATCAAAGGCTTCCACTAAGCGACGTGGTGGTACAATATCAAGAGGACTGGGGGCTGGTTTAAGGGTGTCAATAGTTCTTTTTAGCTGTGAAAGTGAGACTAGATCAAAGGATTCTAAGACAATGTCATGATTAACAGTAGGAAGTTCATAGCCCGTTTGAACAATGCCACGGCGGATAGTATCGATTTTGCTGACAAAGAATGATAGAAACTGGTCACATGAATGAACAATGCAATTTGATCCCATCACAGAGTGGGGGTGAATGGCCGCATTAATTGAATTAAATAAGACCCTAGGATTCTTTGAGTGACGGGATACGAAATCGGCAAAGAAGTTTTGTTTCGTTATCTTAACTTTGGCCTGGCAATTGAAAAGAGAAGTCCTAAAAATCTGTTTAGGGACAATCAGTCCATCTTTTTTCCAGCGCCATTTAGCAGTTCGACAGACGTGGCGCAGTGATCGTGTATTTTCATTTAGCCAGGGAGCAGGTCTACCCTTATTACTGCATATCTTGGGCGGAGCAATTGAGTCTAAAATCGATTTACAGGAAGAATTAAATTTTACGACAGAATCATCGATACCATTATTTTGGTCATGCACATAAAGACTAGATAAAATGGTTTTAAAATCAGATATAATAGAAGAATTTAAAAAGCACGAACAGCGTGGGGGACAGCTATTAGTCGGGACATCAACAGTAATATTCAGATCCATCATTATAGAAAAATGATCAGTAAAAGAAACATCACATAAATCAATATTATTCACTGAAATATCATGAGTAAGAACGAGATCAAGGGTGTGACCGAGAGAGTGGGTTGGCGTATTAATATGTTGTATAAAATCAAATGAGTTCAAAAGTGATAAAAAGTCATTGACCAAAGGTTTCGATTGACAACAAATGTGAATGTTGAAATCACCAACAATAAAAACTTTATCATGAGAGAGGGTGATATCAGCCAAGAGATCAGAGAATTCAGAGATGAAAGTATCATTAATTACAGGAGGTCTATAAACCACGGCAAACAGCAGAGAAGGGGAGCTGCACACTTCGAAAAGTTGAAGTTCAAAGCTGCTAAACGGACCCCTTGTATGGCTCTGACACAAGAACATACTTTTAAAAATAGTGGCAATGTGCACACCCACACCCACGGGTATCAGCAAGAGTGAAAGGGAAGGTCTACAGGACAGTAGTGAGACCAGCTATGTTATATGGGTTGGAGACGGTGGCACTGACCAGAAAGCAGGAGACAGAGCTGGAGGCAGCAGAGTTAAAGATGCTAAGATTTGCACTGGGAGTGACGATGATGGATAGGATTTGAAATGAGTACATTAGAGCAGTGGTCCCCAACCTTTTTGACAGCAAGGACCACTTTATTAGATGCAAATTTTTCCACGGACCGGTCGGGGGGGGGGGGGGGAATTTTATACACAATTTACATAACATTTCTATTATTATTAAAGTTATTAAGCAGTTCGCATACGTTTGCAATCTGAGATTTTTCTTCTTTTTTTGCATATAACAAAGACATATGCTTCACATTTCCCAATCCAACAGATTGCACATCACAAACATTAACACTGCTATCTTTTTTTCGTGTCTGCCGTTTCTATAGTAGGGTGACAATGAGTTAAATTCCAATGGATGTTTTTCAAATGTTGACAAGCAATAAGCAAAAGGAATCAATGAAAACCACAGACAACAAAAACAACAAAAAAAAAAAAAAAACAGTACGAGGAAAGTTCGAAGAAAGAGATTTTTTTACAATGTTTCTGTTTGGGGATCGTTGTGCAAACGTGCACAACTGAGCTGCGACCACAGATCTAACTGCTCTGTGGATGATTCGTTCAAGCATTTCAAGGTCACTTCGTTGTAATGAAAGCATCTGCTGAATGTACTTCGTAGTAACGCGATTTCTATAGACTCATGTCATATGGGGAAACTGTCGGGACCATAAAAATACTTTGTTGTAATACTCTTTCACCTCGGTCTCTCTCCCCTCTCTGCGCCACTGCAAAGCTCCGCCCGCCAAGCGTTCTGAAAAGTCTGAGTGAGTCACCGTTGCCGGCAGTTCTCTCGCGGCCCGGCTGTCAGATGGCTGCGGACCGGTAGTGGGCCGCGGACCGGTGGTTGGGGACCCCTGCATTAGAGGGTCAGCTCAAGTTGGACTGTTGGGAGACAAAGTCAGAGAGGCGAGATTGCATTGGTTTGGACATGTGCAGAGGAGAGATGCTGGGTATTTTAGGAGAAGGATACTAAGGATAGAGCTGCCAGGGAAGAGAAAAAGAGGAAGGCCTAAGCGAACATTTATGGATGTGGTGAGAGAGGTGATGGGTGTAACAGAACAAGATGCAGAGGACAGAAAGATATGTAAGAAGATGATCCGCTGTGACAATCCCTAATGCGAGAAGCCAAAAGAAGAAGAAGAAGATATACAGGTAAATACACACACACACATATATATATATATATATATATATATATATATATATATATATATATATATATATATACAGTGGGTACGGAAAGTATTCAGACCCCCTTCAATTTTTCACTCTTTGTCATATTGCAGCCATTTGCTAAAATCATTTAAATTAATTTTTTCCCTCATTAATGTACACACAGCACCCCATATTTACAGACAAAAAAAAGAATTTTTGAAATTGTTGCAGAGTTGTCTCCACACATACCTCAGTGCAAGACACATGACAGCCCGCTTGGAGTTTGCTAAAAGACACCTGAAGGACTCTGAGATGGTGAGAAATAAGATTCTCTGGTCTGATGAGACCAAGATAGAACTTTTTGGCCTTAATTCTAAGCGGTATGTGTGGAGACAACCAGGCACTGCTCATCACTTGTCCAATACAGTCCCCACAGTGAAGCATGGCGGTGGCAGCATCATGCTGTGGGGGTGTTTTTCAGCTGCAGGGACAGGACGACTGGTTGCAATCGAGGGAAAGATGAATGCGGCCAAGTACAGGGATATCCTGGACAAAAACCTTCTCCAAAGTGCTAAGGACCTCAGACTGGGCCGAAGGTTTACCTTCCAACAAGACAATGACCCTAAGCACACAGCTAAAATAACAAAGGAGTGGCTTCACAACAACTCTGTGACTGTTCTTGAATGGCCCAGCCAGAGCCCTGACTTAAACCCAATTGAGCATCTCTGGAGAGACCTAAAAATGGCTGTCCACCAACGTTTACCATCCAACCTGACAGAACTGGAGAGGATCTGCAAGGAGGAATGGCAGAGGATCCCCAAATCCAGGTGTGAAAAACTTGTTGCATCTTTCCCAAGAAAACTCATGGCTGTATTAGCTCAAAAGGGTGCTTCTACTAAATACTGAGCAAAGGGCCTGAATACTTAGGACCATGTGATATTTCAGTTTTTCTTTTTTAATAAATCTGCAACAATTTCAAAAATTCTTTTTTTGTCTGTCAATATGGGGTGCTGTGTGTACATTAATGAGGGAAAAAATTTATTTAAAATGATTTTAGCAAATGGCTGCAATATGACAAAGAGTGAAAAATTGAAGGGGTCTGAATACTTTCCGTACCCACTGTATATATCAATCAACCAATGTATATATTTGAACATATGTATCCCAAACAATGTAGATATACAAACCAATTTATATATTTACAAACCAATCTTTTCTTCCTGAATTTAAAATGAACAATTAATCATTAGTCTAAACAAATAATACACACACAGATGTAACCCTACATATGTAAGGAAAGACACAAATGAAATTAGTACAGTGTATACAAACTTATTTTACAATGAGTTGTTCAACTAGGCCACAGTGACTTTATGGGTAAAATTTGCATAAATGTTATGCATAACATAGTATGGTGGTAGGAAATAGGACTTTAGGGACCTTCAAAACTCATCTCAGTGTTATTTTGGAAAGACCAGGTAAATAGGATTGACCAAGTCTGTTTCACTAAATGGCATGTTGTCATTAAAATTATTTCAGTGTTCTAATTCCAGAATCAAACTAATTACATTATGCTACCACTAGAGGGGAGAGTAAAAACATTTATTACACTGCTTAAATAAATAAGGGTTGAGGGTTCTGCTCAAGGAAGAAAACATTGGCTGAAGGCCTTTGTAACATCTGCTTTCTTAATTAAATAGCTGTTGCTTTTAGATTATGCAGCATGCCGTTTAAGCAGACATTTTATTCCTTATACTTGTTGTTATGCTGTGTCTGAAATTATTTTTTCTGGGTAAAATCAACAAAATGGACCTGAGAGAATTAGAATCTCTTAACCCTTTAATTTTGTATTCTTTTTTACTTTTTTTGAGTAGTGGCATAACAGTTAATACAACTAAATGTAGAATTATAGCAATTTACCTGATTAGCTATTCTCCAAGTCATGGTTAATTATTTTCTGATAAATTGAACGAAACAATAAAGACGTTTGAATTCTTGACATTAAACAAAACAGGTACAAAATTATGAGATTAATGATGCAGCCGTAGTCATTTTTATTTATTTCAAAAAGAAGTCACATTATTTTCTAAGAATGCACAGAGAGAGCTAGAACAAGAAAAAGTTCAAAGAGCCAGACTGGAATTCCATTTATTATCTGTATCGATCTAAAGCCACAACACTCAATTAGTTAAATTCTCTACTAAGTCTATTTATGAAGTGGTCTCATTCTTTTGGCTAAATTAGAACCCAATCCTTTTGGATAACAGAATTTGCTTGTTAGCTTTATGGCTTGTTATTTTAACTTATTCTTATATTATAGATTTTTATTTTTCAAGAATATCATCCAAATTATTTGTGTAGTGGAACATATTAGTAATTCTCAGTTTTGTCTTCAACTTCTTTCCAAATATTTTTATGACAGATACTTTGTCATGAACACACAAATCTGTCAGTGGGACTAAGGTAAATGTTGAACTTGTGGTTCCTTTATCATTTTTTCTCATTTGTTAATTGGCATCTGGATAAGAAAACAAGAAGCAATTATAAACAGAGAGTGCAGCTACTTATAATGAAATGAAGCAAATGAGTCTTGGCAAACAAGCAAATTAATTTGGAGCAGAAAGTGTTACTGGAGCAACAACTGCTTCAGCAGCAATAAGTGGGGTTTATGAAATTGTGTAGGAACAGAAACCCGCAGAACCCTTGGGTAAGAAATTGAAGACCCCTGTATATTGAACCTTCTGTGTTTGTTTCCGTGAAATTTCTCAGTATTTGGAGCATCTTGTGTTTTATTTTTGAAATTAACTCAGGTTAGGTTAACTGGTGACTCTAAATCTGCTTTGTATAATAGAAGATGGATGAGTGTGTGTTTCCCATGACTGATGGGTACCCCGTCCAAGGTATATTGTGCCCATTGTTGTCAGACAGGTGTTGGCTCTTCACTACTTGTAGACAGGGAGATCATTCTGTAGGCCTTTTCATGTGTACATAAGTTGCTCTAACTACCTACTGCATATGTCAGTATATCATGTCAGTATACAATGGCATCAGAGGTCACTAGCATTAAAACATACTTGTAAAATATGTGTGTGTTCATCATATACTGGTAAATTTAGAGAGATTTCTATAGCATGTACATTGGCACTTCACTAAGCAGTCTGGGGAATGCGTAAATCCTGTTGCATATAAAACACAGATACAAACTTGTTGCTAGCACAGAAAGGGATGTAGTCACGACTGGGACTGCAAGCAGTATAGGGCAGAGATATACAAAGCCTTAGATAAGCATACACATGCATGCTAGAATAGTATCATGTAAACTACCAAATGGACAGTAAGCCTGACATTTGTGCTGAGTATCCTGTAATTATTTTAGGTGGGGAAACTGTCAGGATAGAAAGAGAGAAAATGCCAGACCTGGCCACACATATTAACAGTGACAGAACACATGGAATAAACCATAACGTCCTCCAAACAATACAGGCAGCAGTGCTTTCCTAGACTCTTAGCCATTTTCACCAAACACCAGGGGTTGCAAGGCAGATCTCAAGCTCAGTGTGCCTGTTGCAAATATACAACCACCAGTGACCCTGGAATTGATTTTAGTGCTGAAATAGAAGTAACACAGAGAAATGGTTCAAAGCCACTACCTAGTCAGAAGTCCAGGAAGTGAAGCGGTGGGACCAGAACTGATAGGAGGCACTTGATTGGCTAAAAGAAGAGAAACTTGATTCTAAACAGATGTATGGGAGGTGAGATTGGCTACCCATTTATGTGGTACTTTGGTGGGCACGTGGTAAATAGGAATTAGCACATGAATTGTTTGGGATCAACGCAAGAGGTTCCTCCTTATCATTCACACTGGAACAAGAGAAAAAGTTTGCTATTTCCTTGCACTATACACCCCCTTACAATTCCTATTACGCATGTTATCACAAAATTTCTATGCCACGTTCATCTCACTGTGTCTTAGCTGAGGTGTGCACATTTGCCATCTTGTCCTATAATGTTATTAATTAAATTCCTGAAATGTTATGAAAGTTCCAATCATCCATTCATTCTCTGTACCATCCATCCATCCATTGTCCAACCCGCTGAATCCGAACACAGGGTCACGGGGGTCTGCTGGAGCCAATCCCAACCAACACAGGGCACAAGGCAGGAACCAATCCCGGGCAGGGTGCCAACCCACCGCAGCATTCTCTGTACCCACTTATAAAATTCAGAGTATGGAGGCTGAAGCCTATCCCAGTAGTGCTTTGTGCAAGGCAGGAATCAGTTCATCATTGGACACATACTCACATGATCTTTAGAGACAGCTGCAATCCTTACAATTAACTTTCTTTCTACTGAACCTTAAACAGCAAATATTAAAAAACTAACTTGTTTTGCCTGCAGAGTAAGAATATTTTTTCTTAATTATTGAAAACACTTATGTAATTTGATGAAGGACTGTAATTTCAAATCGTGGCTGAAATGAAGCACAAAGTCTTTCAGACCTTATGAGCACAGCCTCCTTAATTTCATTGTGACCTGGCTGTTCATCTTTTTAATCAATTTAATTATTTCATGCATCACAACTTAGAATATATATTAGGATGAACAAGAAATTACTTTAATTCGGACAAGTGTCAGATGTTAAGAGTGACAAAAAAACAGAAAAAAGGTAGTCCCTCTCAAAAAGTCAACAAAAGCATCATAGGCATACAAAGATCTCTCCCATAGTCCTCAGCCCTTTGCTCTTTCTACAAGCCTTGTTAATGACCAGAGTTTTTTAACAGAAAGTCCACAGACATACAAATACAACAGTCCTGTACATCATATCAGTCCTTGAAGTGGATGGACTACAGCAGGAAATGTCTATCCTGGGATTAACTCCTATTTTCATTACAGTCAGCGTGTAATTTCCAAAACTGTATGACAGAAGATTGGAAAAATGTCTCCTGGTGTGCCAAATCTCAGTTTTTGCTGTGACAAGTAGATGGAGGGTCAGAATTTGACACAGAAAGCATGAATTCATGGCTCCATTCTATCAACAGCAGAAGCTGGTTTTCTTAATGAAATAGTGTGGGGAATGCTTTCTTAGATACATTAGCCTTTTTAACACCAGCTGGGCATCATTTAAATGCCACAGTATACTTATGCATTGTTGTCGACTTTGTGTATCCATTTTTGTCCACAGTCTACACTTTTTCAAAAGGATACTTTTAACAGAATAGTGTAACATGTACACATCTTCTTGGGCTATTTCCTTCAACGTGACAGCAACTTCATTATCCAATGGACTGTACACCCCTCTGATGTGAATTCAATGAAGAATCTTTGGAATGAGGCTAAACAGGAAATTTGCAGTAAGAAGTACAGCATGTGCATTAAAAATCTGTAGAAAGTGCTTGATGATATCTAGTTAGCATAGTCCAAAATATTTCCTGCACTTTGTTAAATTCATGACAAATTCATTACATCCATCCATCCATTTTCCAACCCGCTGAATCCGAACACAGTGTCACGGGGGTCTGCTGGAGCCAATCCCAGCCAACACAGGGCATAAGGCAGGAACCAATCCCGGGCAGGGTGCCAACCCACCGCAGGACACACACAAACACACCCACACACCAACCACACACTAGGGCCAATGTAGAATCGCCAATCCACCTAACCTACATGTCTTTGGACTGTGGGAGGAAACCGGAGCGCCCAGAGGAAACCCACGCAGACACGGGGAGAACATGCAAACTCCACGCAGGGAGGACCCGGGAAGCGAACCCGGGTATATATATATATATGTGAAGTAAATCTATATAGATGAAATCCAATGTTTATCTGTATGTCTGTTCACTTTTCACAAGAGAACTACTTAATGGATTTAGATCTGTTTTTTTCTATACTTTGCTTGAACATTCTGGTTGATTTTCCGACTTCTGTCATCGCGCTAAGTATTATAGTTTCTTTGCGGCCCTGATTTATTTGCGCGAATCTGAGAGACAGGGCAGAGGGGAGGGAGAGGCGGGACCTCAGGAGTAGGGAGCCAGGTGGGGTCATCTTCACTCACGTGCCAGCCTACATTCAAGTTGCACTACCTCTCAACACATGTTGGAGCATACCTTGCCTCCAATTAACTAGCAATACCTGTTTGTTCAGCAGACATCATCATCTAGAGATTGTTAAAGAGTAATGTTTGATATTTTTGAGAGAGAGATCACAGCTACGTGTGTTTTAGAGGGTACCTGCTCATTGGCAAAGAGATCACATTCACATGCTTTTCTCCCCACATGGGGGATGCTCTCCCATCAGATACAATAGCAACGTTTGATGTTTGAGTGTACCTACCTTCCGCTTGGCCAGAAATACATTGCCGACTTTTTACATTTTTGGCAGAGATTACAGCTACATTTTCTCCCCGATAGCAAAACCAAATATACTGTATATCAAGAGGCCCGCAGATATGAAAGCTATCAATATAAATTCTTGTCAATATAAATTATTACATTTTTTTATTTTTTTTATTGATTTTTAAAGTTTGTCCTGTTTCACTACTATGTGGGCGGCGCCACGGGGGACAGCTAGTATACAGTATACATATATATACACATATATACACACACACACACATATATGCAGTATATATAAATAAATATATGTATTAAAGGAGGATT
Organism: Erpetoichthys calabaricus; assembly: GCF_900747795.2. Lineage (NCBI taxonomy): Eukaryota > Metazoa > Chordata > Cladistia > Polypteriformes > Polypteridae > Erpetoichthys > Erpetoichthys calabaricus. Next base: position 268,185,751 of record NC_041395.2, on the reverse strand, counting down.
TGAGCATATCAGGTTGTTTTCTAACCTGCTTAGTTCAGTTCAGGGTCACTGGAAATGGAGCCGATTAGAGCTAGGAGAGGGTGCAAGGCAGGGACATACCCCAGACAGGGTGCCAGTCTATCGCAGGGTGAACACACACACACACCATGGCCAATTTAGCATTGCCAATTTACCTAAACTGACTGTGTTTGGACAGAAAGGAAACCAGAGCACCCACAGGAAACCACAGAGAGGACCCAGGACATGAACCAAGGTCTCTTCCTTTAAATGTATGACTTGCACTAATTTTGAAATAAAAAGAATCAGGTTACTGATGCTACCTCTCGAATCTCAAGACCAGGGTTCAGATCCTGGCACTTTGACTGTTTGTGTGATGTTTGATGTCATCACTCTGCCTGGTTAGGTTTTCTGCCAAAGATGTGTGTATGGTGACTGTGAACCTGCTCTGTGGCAATCTCAAGCAGGGTTATTCCTTGCCTTGTGCCCAGCGCTGTCAGAATAGGTTCCAGTTACTTTTGGCTCTAAAGTTGCATTAAGCAGGGGAGAAAAGAGGTGGATGGATTTACAGTAAATCCATCCATCCATTTTCCAACCCGCTGAATCCGAACACAGGGTCACGGGGGTCTGCTGGAGCCAATCCCAGCCAACACAGGGCACAAGGCAGGAACCAATCCCGGGCAGGGTGACAACCCACCGCAGGACACACACAAACACACCCACACACCAAGCACACACTAGGGCCAATTTAGAATCGCCAATCCACCTAACCTGCATGTCTTTGGACTGTGGGAGGAAACCGGAGCGCCCGGAGGAAACCCACGCAGACACGGGGAGAACATGCAAACTCCACACAGGGAGGACCCGGGAAGCGAATCCTGGTCTCCCAACTGCGAGGCAGCAGCACTACCCACTGCGCCACCATGCCGCCCAACAGTAAATCCACTCATTTTAAAATAATATAATAATGTTCATTAGAACATCACTTAATTACTCTTTTCAAGTGCATAACACCTTTCAATGCAGAGAATTCTCCACATTTGTTTGCTTTTTTATTTTTTGCTCATACTCTTGAACAGGTTATGAGATACGACCTCTTATTTTGTTAACCAGCAGCCCATTAACAATGAGGTGGAAATAAGGCGGCAGCTAAGGCTGGTTTTTAGTTGTTTACTTGAAGGTGATATTTACTAAAATAAGCAGAAAGAAACTGAAGAAGCAACACTATACTCAATGCTACTTTTACTCTCTGGCCTTTGACTGATTTTTGGTGGAAAAGAAAAAGATATTTTGTCAATCAGTCGGTCGGTCATTTTTCTTAACAGCTTTGTCCTGATTCCTGAACAGGGTCACAGGGTGTGCTGGAGCATATCCCAGCTGCCATAAGGAACAGGAACAAACCCTTGTCAGGGCACCAAAAAAGTTATTTATTCCAGAATTAAGTTGTCTATCCCATTATATTTTAGCACACACTGTAGTACAGTGGCTTTCATTTTCAGTTTGTGGCTCCACTATAGCTTCAGTTGTTTGGCCTAACCAATTTTCTCAATTGGATTCCTGCCTTAATATATTTCCCAGTGTCCATGTTTTCTGGTATCATTCCAAAACAATCTGGTTATGGTAAATGTTTACTGAGTGAAGCAAGCATTTATGTGTGTAAGGCTGGAATGAATTTGTCCTTTTACTTTGCTTTTTAATATTTTGTTCTGGTCTTAAAATTCTGGTTATTGACAATGATAAAGCAGAGTCGCTGTAAGCATTTAAAGCTGTGATACAAACATAATTGTAAATCTCCCACTTCTGAGGTTTTCTGAATGCAAAATAATACATGCAATGTAAATATCAGCCAATGAATAGTCCGCAGAGTGATCGGTGAAATATAAAACTGATACACCAATTGTGACACCTGCTTGGATTAAACAGTTCCCCAGGACCAAACTTGAAAATCGCTGGTGTAATATACTCTGTTTGGCAATAGAGGGCAGCATAGCCAAATCGGTAAATAGGAGCGCTGTGACTCTGCTCTGTTGATAACCTGAAGAAATCATTCAGGTATACTTAATGACGAATATATAGTGAGAGGTTATGCAAAATGACACCTTTTATTGGCTAACTAGAAAGATTACAATATGCAAGCTTTCGAGGCAACTGAGGCCCCTTCTTCTTGCTTAACTTCTCACTACATCCATAACGGCTAACACGGTGCAACACCCTAGTACAACACCCCAGTACAACATGACAAACACATATAAAGTATATATGTAGTTTCAGCTTCTGTCTGGCATTTTTTAAATTAAATTATATTCCCTTTAAACACTTTTCTGTTGCTTAACTGAAGCAGAGGTATTACATAGGTGCATGCATGTCTTGGACTGATTTGGAAGAGGGGCATTTTGGGCTCTAATCTCACCTTTGTGACAATATTATAGCCTATTAATCTTCTGCCAGCAAATGTCTGTGTCTTTATGTATTCCACTTACTCTCTCCTGTTGTTTGTGCTAAATTAATTGATAAATCTAAATTGGGTTTTTACAAATGAATAGGAATTGTGTGACAATGCAATTATATTTTGTCCCACATGGAGCTAGACCCTGCTTTGTGTCTGATGGGATAAGCTGTAGCTGCTCTTGTTTGGAAAAAGAGGATTTAAAAAATGATAGATGGGTCAACAATTGTCTGTGAAGTGTGTTAAATGCCACACCAAAGTTCAAAATATTGACTGCAGTGCTAAATAGTTTCTTCTTTGAATAGGGCTTGGGTAGCAAGTACCACTTAACACAGGCTTTTATTGCAACACCCACTAGCAGGCTGGTTTAAGCATAATATATAATTACCTATACCAAAAGATATAAAACAAGATATTTGTTTAAAAAAAAACAGACTATTCTACTCAAATGACATTTGTTATGCACCTAACATGTATAAAATTATATTGAGATTTGAAATGTCCCAGAGTGCTAAATTTCAGCCATATTGCTTTGTAATTTGTTCTGCATAAACATGGTCCTCTTTGTCAAGGAATTTTTCCTAACATTTGTGTAAAGTTTGAATTTAGCCGTCTTCTTATACACTTTCCTATCCTTGTTTTTAAAAACAAATTTTAAAACCACTATTGGAAACTACCATTCATAATGTTAAATACTTCCATTGCATCACCTTAATTCACCTCCTTCACCCTTTCTGTATAGCTCAAACCCTGAACTTTTTCTGGAAGTGGTCTAATCGACCACTAAAGATGTTCAAAGGTAACAGGACAGCCTTAACTGACATTTTGTTTTCGTATTAAATCTGAGACTGTTATATATAGCAAATCTAAAAGTATGATGATCATTTTATTAAGGAATGTGACTTAAATGTTTTAACAAAGATAACTCAGCACTATCGGGAGCTTCCTAAATTATCTTTCTACAAAGCACTTGCTTTTTTAAAGTATCAGAGTAAATATCCATACTGGATTTAGACCCTTTTTAGGATTTAATTTTCATTAATTTTTAATTTTCCTTAATTTCATTACATCTTGCCTGAAGAAAGGGCCTGAGTTGCCTCGAAAGCTTGCAAATTGTAATCTTTTTTAGTTAGCCAATAAAATGTATCATTTTGACTTGTCACGATCCTTTTTAGGGTTAGCATCTATTGCAAAAGCCTGTTTCTAACGGTCTCTCCTTCTGTCTCTCTACCAACAAATCCCAACCTGACCCACTTGTGGACCAATTTTGTTGAAATGTGGCACGTGTTTATCAAAGAAATGTGTCTAGATAGTTCCATTTTTGTTCAGATATCTCAGATAGAACACACTGTAAGAGGTTTTAAAATTTCAAAATTTTCAATTGGAAAGCAATGGTGAATTTGACAGCTTCACAATTTTAAACCGGAAAAAAGTTTTGTGCGACTTCAACTCAGGAATTCGTTTCCTTGTATCAGTTTTACCTTGAGAGTGCTTCCTTGAAATTTTATATTTTGTATATTTTCCCGTATTGCTAGTCTCGGATGCCCAATGTAAGTCAATCAGACGCCCGGAAGTGTGCGCGTGCGCAAGCCGCAGGCACAGCAGCGCCTTCTCCTGCTGCTTCAGATAAATTCACTAATAGAGGACAAAATCACTTCTCTGGAAATAGATGGAAGGAGGAAAAGTAATTAGGTAAGCATATATAAGACTGAATTAACTGAAGAGTGTTAACTGCAGATTATTATTGTGAAGAACCGACGTTATCAGACTGCAGCTAAATGGTGTATGAACTAATTAATAACACGGCAAAGGCGCCGCTGCCCTAAGTGATATAAACAAAGGACTGATTTAAACATGGACATTGGAGTCAGGAGGTGGGAGATTCCAATTACTTAAGACCCTGATTTCTGGCGCCCAGCTCCTGATCTTTTAGTCCCAGATACACAATAACGATCGTGGCAAGCCCCAGATCTTGTCCATGGTGTCCTTTTCGTATTCCCGTTATACAGTAAATCAGTTCCTTTCCAAGTTCTTGCTTTTTGATATAATTTTAACAAATTACTGTGTTTTAACTAATATTAACAGCTAGATGGGGAACTTATTTCAGTTCATTATTTTCCTTTCGTAGGATAATACTGATGCTAATTTTATGCAAGTACTGGTCATTTGGTATTAATAGATATTTTTCAATTGTTGGAGATTGGATGGTATACTTTCAAAAAGTATGTTTAAGAAAATTGAACAATAATTCGTCACAGACCCTCCAGCAGTAACATATATCAATCGGTGCCATTTGTAATTCACTTGAATTGCAGTCTCCTGTATATGAAAGCTATTGAGCCACCACAAGCCTGTTGAGCTCCGTTTTTAGCTCCATAGTAAAGTGCTGCTAAAAAAGCACGTGTTTAAATGTAGCCGACCAACAAATGTAATTGCATTCTGTCACCGTTTTTGACTTTTGAATGTGACCCATTATTACAAAACAATTTAATAATCATGAATGTAATGACTAACTCCTGGATAAAGTAAATAAAAGATGTGAAATACTTTGAATGTCGTATCAGTTAACTTGGTCGCCGAACGCACCTGAACGTTACGCCGTTTACAGAAATATCACAAAAGGCAGAGATAAACTGAATGAAGTACTGAAAGACAAGTTTTTCCACTAAAAGAAAAGCTAGTAGCCGCACCGATTTTTGTTCACTTTGCCTTTTTATTAAAGTCACCATTTGATGATGAGCACACAGATGAGAACTTAATAAATAATAATCATTTTCTCACTACTCAAAGCACTACCACACAGGGAGGACCCGGGACGTGACCCCATGATCTCTTTACTGCGAGGCAATAGCGCTACCGCTGCCAAAGTAAATTAGCAGCTCTTCTGTCGGACACTTTGTTATTTGGACAATTTCCGGAACAAATCTGGTGAACGCACACTATATTTTCTCATAGTTTTAATTTTCTTTTTTAATTTTAAGATCTTCATGTTCTTGCTTAATTGCTTTTAAATAACTAACTATCCTTGCTTCTCTAAATAAGCCACCGGAATCTAAACTGATTGGGCTGTTACATGTAAACCAGCCTAAGTCAAAGGAAAGGAAATGTGGTATGGCTGAGGAGTTCTGGACAGGTTTAATTTTTTTGTGTTGGGGATTTATTTTCTGTTGCTGTTACTACAGGTTTACACTGAGCATTCCTATTTCCTCCTATAGGCCTGAATGCTCAAATAACTGAAAAATACAAATTGTCTAGTGTGTTTATGTATGAGACTGGCCTGTGATAGATTGACTGGCACCACTTCTATCAATGATTTCCTGCTTGTGCCTACATCAACTATACTGATCTCCACTACACTATAATAGTTAACATGTTTTTCAATAAAAAAGATGGAAATAAAAAAAAGAGTAAAATCAAAGTTTGCCTGGCTGGAACTTTAATAAATGATCCAATTATACATAGGGTGGTGCAGTGGGCTAGTGTCTAAGGGACGGGACATTAAATCACAAGGATGACAGATAATTTCCACATCTGACTTTGTGACCCTGACAACCTAATCTGCCTATACTCCAAAATCTCTTAAGTCTCTTTGGGTAATACACATATGCCAAAAACATAATAAAGAGTTGCCACTTACTTGTTACACCTTCCTTGATTGATTACATAGTAATACAGTGCATCCGGAAAGTATTCACAGCGAATCACTTTTTCCACATTTTGTTATGTTACAGCCTTATTCCAAAATGGATTAAATTCATTTTTTTCCTCAGAATTCTACACACAACACCCCATAATGACAACGTGAAAAAAGTTTACTTGAGATTTTTGCAAGTGTATTAAAAATAAAAAAATTGAGAAAGCACATGTACATAAGTATTCACAGCCTTTGCCATGAAGCTCAAAAGTGAGCTCAGGTGCATCCTGTTTTCCCTGATCATCCTTGAGATGTTTCTGCAGCTTAATTGGCGTCCACCTGTGGTAAATTCAGTTGATTGGACATGATTTAGAAAGGCACACACCTGTCTATGTAAGGTCCCACAGTTGACAGTTCATGTCAGAGCCCAAACCAGGTATGAAGTCAAAGGAATTGTCTGTAGACCTCTGAGACAGGATTGTCTCGAAGCACAAATCTTGGGAAGGTTACAGAAAAATTTCTGTAGCTTTGAAGGTCCCAATGAGCACAGTAGCTTCCATCATCCGTAAGTGGAAGAAGTTCGAAACCACCAGGACTCTTCCTAGAGCTGGCCGGCCATCTAAACTGAGCAATCGGGGGAGAAGGGCCTTAGTCAGGGAGGTGACCAAGAACCCAATGGTCACTCTGTCAGAGCTCCAGAGGTCCTCTCTGGAGAGAGGAGAACCTTCCAGAAGGACAACCATTTCTGCAGCAATCCACCAATCCAGGCTTGTATGGTAGAGTGGCCAAATGGAAGCCACTCCTTAGTAAAAGGCACATGGCAGCCCGCCTGGAGTTTGCCAAAAGGCACCTGAAGGACTCTCAAACCATGAGAAAGAAAATTCTCTGGTCTGATGAGACAAAGATTGAACTCTTTGGTGTGAATGCCAGGCGTCATGTTTGGAGGAAACCAGGCACCACTCATCACCAGGCCAATACCATCCCTACAGTGAAACATGGTGGTGGCAGCATCATGCTGTGGGGATGTTTTTCAGCGGCAGGAACTGGGAAACTAGTCAGGATAAAGTTAAAGATGACTGCAGCAATGTACAGAGACATGCTGGATGAAAACCTGCTCCAGAGCACTCTTGACCTCAGACTGGGGCGACGGTTCATCTTTCAACAGGACAACGACCCTAAGCACACAGCCAAGATATCAATGGAGTGGCTTCAGGGCAACTCTGTGAACGTCCTTGAGTGGCCCAGCCAGAGCCCAGACTTGAATCCAATTGAACATCTCTGGAGAGATCTTAAAATGGCTGTGCACCAACGCTTCCCATCCAACCTGATGGAGCTTGAGAGGTGCTGCAAAGAGGAATGGGCGAAACTGGCCAAGGATAGGTGTGCCAAGCTTGTGGCATCATATTTAAAAAGACTTAAGGCTGTAATTGCTGCCAAAGGTGCATCAACAAAGTATTGAGCAAAGGCTGTGAATACTTATGTACATGTGATTTCTCAGTTGTTTTATTTTTAATAAATTTGCAAAAAACTGAAGTAAACTTTTTTCATGTTGTCATTATGGGGTGTTGTGTGTAGAATTCTGAGGAAACAAATTAATCCATTTTGGAATAAGGCTGTAACATAACAAAATGTGGAAAAAGTGATGCGGTGTGAATACTTTCCGGATGCACTGTATATGCAGACTTTGTTTTTAAAGCGGGCATGGATTGGTTGACTGTTTAGAACTGTTCAAAGACTAAAGACTTAATGTTACTAGACTGAGACATGGACATGAGCACCTGGTGCAGTAACAATACGAGGAACAGCATCTGTTCTGGATTTTTAATTTATACACAACTATTTAATGCACATATCTGAGAACTGGCCACCATTAAAAATTCCAAACAATGGCAATCCAGTAGTCAGAAACACAGCTCTGGTGAACAGGGCTGATTAATCATTTACAGTATATGAATTACAGACAAGCTAGCTAACTACTCAATACATCAATTTGGGATGCCAAAGGAGGCATAAGAGAAAATACCATGTACTGTACTTGTCCTGAATGAATTATACTAATTGATGAGACAGGTTCTAGTCCCCTCAGAGGACAACAAAGAAGTGCGTTGGTATCAGAGCAGAAACAAAAAATTGGTAAAGGTTCAAACAAATTCCTGTTGAGGATTTGCTTTGTCTTTTCATGACAATCACTTGATTGCTTGCTAAACAGTACTGCAACATTCAAATGGCTCTGGGGAATTGACTGCTAATCAGATCCATCCTTTTACACCAGTATAATACACCAGTGCTCATTCACAAATATATATATCCATATGTGTATATATTTTATACAAATAAAGTACACAAATAAAGAAAACATTGAAATAAGTGATTATTTAGATTCTAATTGTGGAAAAAAAATGTTAAGTCCCATTTACCATTTATATGTACCTATAACATGTACAGTATATTTAGTGTAAAAGGTTTGTGCATTGCTCCCAAAGTGATGGGTCCCTTGCAGAACTTTGTCTTATAAACAGAAAGAAAAGTGAAACTTTGCTAGCCCATTAAAGCTACCATCACTCTTCTTCAGTACTAGAAAGCAACACCACTGGACTGCTCAATGTAATATGTTGTTTCCTAAACACCTTTATGTTGCATGTGAAAGCATACATATTTTAAAGACAATGTGGTAGATATTAATAAGCATTACAGGCCACAATTTGTTTCCTCCATGTTTATCCACCTGCTTTTACAAATCCCATGCCAAATGGCATATAACAGAGACATATGCATTGCAAGGTGCACTGCAAATGTTAACGCTGTGGTCTACAGTAGTACCCAAACGTTTTGGCAGTGACACAAATATGTTTTGCAAACCTTGCTGCTTCAGCATTTTCAGATTATTTTTTTACGTTTCTATGGTATATTGAAGAACAATTATAAACATTTCATAAATTTGAAAGGCTTTTATTGGTAAATATCCATCCATTTTCCAACCCGCTGAATCCGAACACAGGGTCACGGGGGTCTGCTGGAGCCAATCCCAGCCAACACAGGGCACAAGGCAGGGAACCAATCCTGGGCAGGGTGCCAACCCACCGCAGTATTGGTAAATATATCAAATTAATATAAACAGTCAATATTTACAGTGTTGACCCTTCTTCATAACTTCTGCAGTTCACTCTGGCATGCTGGATATCAACTTCTGGGGCAAATCCTGACTGATGGTGATCCATTCTTGTCTTTTTAGTGCTTGGAGTTGATCATAATTTGTGGGCTTCTGCTTGTCTACCCACTTTTTGGGAAATGACCACAGGTTCTCAGTGAGTTTAAGATTTGGGAAGTTTCCTGGCCACGGGTCCAAACTTTCAATGTAATGATCTCCGAGACACTTTGTTATCACTTTTGCCTTGTGACATGGTGGTCCATCATGCTGGAAAATACACAGATCATCACCAAATTGTGCCTGGATTGTTGGAAGAAGTTGCTCTTGGAGTACATTTTGATATCATTCTTTATTTATGGCAATGTTCTTGGGCAAAATTGTAAGTGGGCCCACTCCCTTGAATGACAAGCAATCCCACACATGGATTGTCTCAGGATGCTTCACTGTTTGCACGACCCAGAACTTTTTCTTCTCTGCACAATCGTTTTTCCAGATGTCCCAAATATTTGGAAGGAGGATTCATCAGCAAAAATAACTCTGCACCAGTCTTCTGCTGTCCAAACCTTGTACCTCCTGCAGAATTTCAGTCTGTCCTTCACGTTTTACTTGGAAAGAAGTGGTTTCTTTGCTGCCCTTTTCTGACACAAGGCCATTGTCCAGAAGTCTTTTCCTCACTGTGATTGCAGATGGACGTAGCGCACCTGCCTACTGCTAATACTGAGCAAGCTCTGCTCTAGTGGCAACACAATTCTGTTACTGATTCCTCAGGAGGAGACAGTCCTGGCGCTTGCTGGACACTTTTAGCTGATCATTTTGTGCCAGGGCCAAAATAAGTGAAAATGGGTTTTTGTGATTATTACTCTACCAAGACAAAACATATTGCTCTACTTTCCTCTATTGTATTATTAATATGTAGCCTTTGTCAGAATGCCTCAGATATCACAGACTTATCACTATTTATAAGGTATTATAGTATATAACTTATCCCCGGGCGGCACGGTGGTGCAGTGGGTAGCGCTGCTGCCTCGCAGTTGGGAGACCTGGGGACCCGGGTTCGCTTCCCGGGCCCTCCCTGCATGGAGTTTGCATGTTCTCCCCGTGTCTGCGTGGGTTTCCCCCGGGCGCTCCGGTTTCCTCCCACAGTCCAAAGACATGCAGGTTAGGTGGTTTGGCGATTCTAAATTGGCCCTAGTGTGTGCTTGGTGTGTGGGTGTGTTTGTGTGTGTCCTGCGGTGGGTTGGCACCCTGCCCAGGATTGGTTCCTGCCTTGTGCCCTGTGTTGGCTGGGATTGGCTCCAGCAGACCCCCGTGACCCTGTGTTCGGATTCAGCGGGTTAGAAAATAGATGGGTGGATGAACTTATCCCCACCTTCCCTCCTACATCTATAACCTCAGGCAATTAGGTGTAGTAAAAGACAAGCAGAAGTTACAACTTAAACAATGTATTATTGATAATATTCATAAAAATAACAATATGCAAAGTACATTTGAATATTGGCAACTATACAACCTGATTAAATGGTGATGTGTAGTTCAGGCAGCACACAGACTTGTTAGTTATTTAAAATGTCTCTAGTTAAAGCATTATTGGTGCTCAGCTTTCTTCAGAACAGGCCGTAAGCCTGTTCAATATGGCTGCCGAGCTGTGCTCTTCATTGTGTTGTCTTCATCATCAGAGGTTAGTAAGAGAGACAGTGTGAGGTTAAGCAAGTAAATTTAATGATGTTCTGTCCAACCCCTAGAGCCAATAGGGCATCATAGTACTTAAAGGCCTCTGAGACAAGCCAATTCCAAACAGCCATACCTCAGACCAATGGGGAAATAGAACATCTTAACACCTGCCCCCAAGACTTTAGCAGAGAAATACTCACCAAACTGGTTTAAGGCACATTCCTCCTACCCACCCCCACCCCCCCCCCATCTCTGTCGTAAAATTCAAAGAGACTCATTCCTAAAGGGGGGTAAATATGAATACTTCTCACTAATGTAACACTAAATTACACTGCTTTGCCTAAATTATAAATAAAGACATACAAAATATTTATCAAGTTATATGCAAAATCTTACATCACAACAGTGATAAAGTTAACTTTTTATGCTACTAAAGCTCTTTGCAATGAATTAATATGTATCTGATTATTATGCACAATAATATAAAAAGAATGTGAATTGCCACCACAAAAACAGAAGCCACAAATTTTGCAAAACACAACATTTGTGTCACTGCCAAAACTTTTGCCACTACTGTATATTGATTCTTTAGATTTCAATTTGTTTTAGATTGGTAGCAAAACTAGTTAATACATAAGTAAACTGTTGGATAATTGTGTCATTATACACAGGGTCTGATTAAATGATGACTACTAAATATTTACATGAAAGAAATCTTTTGTTTCTGGTAGGTCAGTGTAGTCCAGTATGTGGGACCAATTACATTTCTTTGATTATTGTAACTATCAGATGTAGCCCAACTTTAAGTACAAAGTAACTGTGGTTACAACATATCTGGTAAACAACGAATATCAAAATAAATGTTATTATCAATGCTGAAGCAGTTTAAAATTTGCCAGACTGTTTCACACACCATAAAAAACAAATTTAACAACTAAATAGTTCAGGCTTTTCCATTCTGTTTGTAAATCCAAATTAAATCATATTTCCCCATATTGTTCCCTTTTAATTTCACTTTAGCAAATATCTTTTTTAAAATATATGTTTTGCACTCTTCCTGTATTAACTACTCATTTTTGATTGTTTATAGGCCACCTATTGTATATCGCTCCTTTATGTGACAGATCTTTTCAATAAAACAAGGCATCTTCCATGCCAAATGAAAAAGTCACACAATTGCACTGCATACCTTGCATAGTAGCGTTATACAAAACAGTTTTTAGTTTACTTCAATACAAAGATACATTCCATAACCAACAGAACAATGAATGTTAAATAATAACAAACAATAGATGACAAAATTCACCATAGCAGTAGGAATGTACTAATTATGACATTCCTGAGAAAAAAAATAAAACCCCTTTAACATTCCGAAAACAGCAGACACTGAAACTCTTCTGCAATACTACTTGAACAATGGCATTTCTTGGATGTTTTTTAATCTTCAGCATGCTGTGATATATATAAGGCAGAGGAACCATTTTTTCAGTAGCTATATCGTATAATGTATCGTTAGGTCAGCTTGTAGGAACTGCAAAACTCTCAAGAAACAAGTCAGTAATTTGTCAGTCATACTGCTAGTACTGTATAGTATAGTGCTAAACAGAGCTCTAATATATACTCAGTGGTAACGCAAGGGCACAGTATGTTTCATTTGGTTTAGTTTCTGGTTAAGTGAAGTAATTCATATTCAAAGAATGATCCTGCTTAGGTAACTTAATATGAGATTAAATGCACTTATATAAATGTTTTCTTCTGATGCCATCCATGAACATATCCATACAACAGTCATGATTTGTCTTCATTCTAATAATTTATTTTTAATGCAGAGTAATACAACTAATGATCTGTCATATCAGATTTCATAATGTTTCACTTCTTCGGGCTCTTTGTTTGGGTCGCCACCTCTTTCGAGATACAGATTATTATAAGGGTACTGTTTGGGAGCCTATGAAGAAACAAAGAAAAATAGTATTACAAAGATATAGCAATGCTAATGGCCAAGGGGAAAAAAAATACTCAAATGAAGAGCTAAACGGAAAAATGAAAATTGCATTTTGACAGGCTGCCAACAGTGCTGTTTTATTCTGGACCAGACTATTGCATTTAGTTTTTCATTTCCATTGCTGTCTTCAAACCCAAATGTTTATTGCATTCACACAATGGCAAATCAGGAGTTAAGAAATATAATACAGTATTTACGATATTAGTGCAAAGAGAAAAAAATTAGTATAAAATAGAGAGAAAGATATACACATAAACATAAAACATAGCTTACTTCCAATGACAATAGGAAGGTGAAGCACCTTTAGAGTGCATAGAGAAATAGGACCCCCTAATCCTTATGTAAAAGAATACTCCACCCAAAAATATTTTTATATGTTACTTAACTCATGTAGTTTTAGTGTTAAACAAGAAAAAATTTCAAATTTCATATTTTCACGCAAAATATTAGATAATGCAATGGTGACACTGTTCTGTCCAAAGGCAAATGATCAAAAGATGTGAAAACTAAAATAAAATAAATTCTTATGTAACTTGTGTCACATAAACAATGTCTGTTATCCCCTCATATGCTCAAAATGTGCAAAATTAATGCATTATTTTTTCTAACATTAATATTTACTTCTGCCAAGTTCAGTATACAATATAAACAGTAAAGACATTCCCATAATACTGTGCATTTGAACTGAAGATCCACCCCTCCCAATCATTCACTGACCAAGACTCCAGTCTTTAATTCAAACAGATAGTATTATGGGTACAGTAAAAAAAAATCATGCATTTTGCACATTTTGAGCATACAAATGGATAACAGACATATGGATTAGGCAACATGAGTTGCAAGAATTTTTTTTCCCTCCATGGACACTTTTCACACTGTTTGCCTTTCTCTTGTTTTGCATGAAAACAATGGGTTAAAAAATTTTCTGAGCCATCAATACAAACTAAATGTGGCAAAAGATAAAAAGAATATATATAACTGTTGGGTGGAGTTATCCTTTAAAAAATGAAACGCTTTCCAAATACAAAACAAGTATCTAATCATTTCAGGAATTCTCTATGTATTGGTTAAACAAGAATACATTTGAACAAAGACACATTTATAGACTGCAATTTTATAAAATACTTCATAAAAACACAAATTTATAGTCTTTTACATAAAGAACACTAAAATAAATACTTCTCAGATGAATAAAATAATAAAACACAAATATATCTAATATTAATTAGTGGTGAAAATGACCTGAAACACCATGATAAGAGTACTATCATAATGTAATAAAAATAATAATTTCTTTTTTCTTTTTATATGTTTACAATCTATGTTCCCTTTCTTATACGACTGAAGTTAAAGAAAAAAAAATCATAGGAGTGTGAGCATTAAAATGTTTCAATCTATATTACATGCAATTGGAGAAATTCATGCTTTAATTAATTTCATTTGAATAATTTGATCTCACAAATTTATCAGATCTGGCCATTAATGATACAACTCAGGACAGACATGTGGAATATATGGAAGGTAAACTTTGACTTTTCAAGACAAGTGTGAACATTTCCCAAAGTAACAAGCAAATTCATCTATTATTTCTTCTACCCCAACCTAAAAAAAAAAAAAAAAAACCACACACACCATGTACAATAGGCAGAAACAGTTTCAGACTGAAATGGGTACTTGTTTAACTTCTACTTTCTACTTGACTTGATGAGATTATTTTGTATTAAAAGAAAACCTGAAATATATACTGTACAAGTTTTGGTACATCTTCCTTCAAGGTATTGTCTGGTAAGGGGGATAAACACAAAATATTGATTTTTCTCAATATACAATATTATATAAGCTGTCTAAACCAGATATGAATAGTCCATCTCTGGAAGTGTTGTGCATGGATGACACCCTGAAAATGCCAGCAATGCTGTATTATGTGTCCGGACTAATGTAGCATTCAAAACTATATATTCAATAATGAATATTCAAATACAAATATACACAAAAATTAATATAAATGTGGCTGCCCTGGTCTAAAGTGTGCTCTGGCCCAATTTTCATGACAATGCATACAATGCAATGCAAACAGAGGTTTCAAATAAATCTTTTTCTTCCCTGTAATAATGTAAAAATCAAACTTAACCAAAACGCTCAGCTTATCAAGAACACAGCATACTCTGTTGGAATCTCTTCAGCCAATCAAAGGTTAGCAGTAAAAGAGAGAGAGGTAAGTATGAGAGAATTTGGTGTGCCATCTATGTTATTTTAGAAGCACTGTATGTTATGCATACATGTATATTATGTATCAGAAAAGAAGGAAAAGGGATACCTGCCCTCATTGTGTTTTTATTATATCATTATGAAATATACAGCAATACTATAAAAGTACCCAATTTTTCCCCCTCACTGATTAATAACTAGCATGTAGCAATATTAACAGCATTCAAATGTTTAAAATAAGCACCATAAAAATTTAACTTTCTTATTAGAAGCAACAAACCAAACCGAACAGACCAAGCTACTCAATGCACAGTAAGTTTTCCCATCTGCAGAACTCCTAGGCACACCCAAAATATTGTGATAACATTACATCACTGTGCCCCTTCAACATCTAATACCCAGTAGTTTATGTATTAATATTGCAAACTTAACATTACTTTCAAGCCAGGTCCTGTCCTTAAAATTTCCTGTAAGGACTAAATGTCAATAAGACTAAAAAATGAATATCTAAAAAACCTAGACGGCCATCCTTGGAATTAAAACTGTCTAAACATTATCTATATATATATAAAATCCCTATGTGCGTCCAGGTGTGGGTGTCTTCTGATGAAGTGCGCATGCACGGGGCATGGTGCGTTGCGCGATATTACTGTCAGAGAAAGTTAGAGGCGTTTTACGGAAATACAAACCAGTATTACTGCAAGAGGAAATTAAAGGTACACAATACAGTGACGCATATTACAGCCACATACAAGCCAGTATTACTGTCAGAGGAGATTAAAGGCATATTACTGACGCGCACGCCTGTATTACCGCCAGAGAAAATTAAAGGTATATTACGGACGTACAAGCCAGCGGACGTACAAGACGGTATCCTTCAATGAGGGCACGCACAAAAAGGCGAGCCTCAAAAGGGTGACCTCAATTGGGCGCAGCGCGTAAATAAAGATCTGCACCTTTGTTGCTCTTCACATATTCCAGAGCCATTTGAACTAAATTATCTGCGAACGCCTTTATTCGCCGTGCTCAATTGAGGTCGCCCTTTTCGAAGCTTGCCTTTTTGTGCGCGCCCTTATTGAATAGAGCCGTACAAGACAGTATTACTGTCACAGAAAATTAAAGACACACAATGCACGGCAGCAGCCCACGAAGAACGGTCAGCTCAGCAAGTAAACATCAACAAAAGAAAGGCTGAAAGAAAGAAAAATATGACCAACAAAAAGAATGAGGGCAAAGTCCCTTGCCATTTAATATAGACTGTTCCTACTAATGTTTATGCACTACTGTTCTAGCACCCGTTATTGTAACGGGCTAAATGACTAGTATTTGTATAAGCCTCTTGTTCAATTACTATGCATTTTCTTCTACTGCACATTGTTGTTGTTGGCATGGCCTGATTTATCAATCAATCAATGGCTCAAACACCGCATACTTGGAATTCTCAATGTAAAAAAAATAAATTGTTGTTTAAGAACTGTTTTTTGCAAGTATTTGTGGAAGATTTCCAAAATAGTTCAGACATGCAGGCACTGGAAAGGTTCAAGAATTAAGTATGACAATGAACACATAAAATTAAACAGTTCAAATGACTTTTGTTTCAAAAGTTCTAGTGAAATTCACAACAAAATCAATTCACATAAAAATACGAAAAAATTGGTAATACACACAAATAACTTCTTGCTCATTATGTTTCTGTTTAAAACCTACTTACAGTTAGGTCCATAAATATTTGGACAGAAACAACTTTTTTCTAATTTTGGTTCTGTACATTACCATAATGAATTTTAAATGAAACAACTCAGATGCAGTTGAAGTGCAGACTTTCAGCTTTAACTCAGTGGGGTGAACAAAACAATTGCATAAAAATGTGAGGCAACTAAAGCATTTTTTTAACACAATCCCTTCATTTCAGGGGCTCAAAAGTAATTGGACAATTGACTCAAAGGCTATTTCATGGGCAGATGTGGGCAAGTCTGTCGTTATGTCATTATCAATTAAGCAGATAAAAGGCCTGGAGTTGATTTGAGGTGTGGTGCTTGCATGTGGAAGATTTTGCCGTGAACAGACAACATGCGGTCAAAGGAGCTCTCAATGTAGGTGAAAGAAGCCATCCTTAAGCTGCGAAAACAGAAAAAACCCATCCAAGAAATTGCTACAATATTACAAGTGGCAAAATCTACAGTTTGGTACATCCTAAGAAAGAAAGCAAGCACTGGTGAACTCAGCAACGCAAAAAGACCTGGACGTCCACGGAAGACAACAGTGGTGGATGATCGCAGAATCATTTCCATGGTGAAGAGAAACCCCTTCACAACAGCCAACCAAGTGAACAACACTCTCCAGGGGGTAGGCGTATCGATATCCAAGTCTACCATAAAGGGAAGACTACATGAAAGTAAATGCAGAGGGTGCACTGCAAGGTGCAAGCCACTCATAAGCCTCAAGAATAGAAAGGCTAGATTGGACTTCGCTAAAGAACATCTAAAAAAAAGCCAGCACAGTTCTGGAAAAACATTCTTTGTACAGATGAAACCAAGATCAACCTATACCAGAATGATGGCAAGAAAAAAGTATGGAGAAGGCGTGGAACAGCTCATTATCCAAAGCATACCACATCATCTGTAAAACACGGTGGAGGCAGTGTGATGGCTTTGGCGTGCATGGCTGCCAGTGGCACTGGGACACTAGTGTTTATTGATGATGTGACACAGAACAGAAGCAGCCGAATGAATTCTGAGGTGTTCAGAGACATACTGTCTGCTCAAATCCAGCTAAATGCAATCTTTTTGTTCACCCCACTGAATTAAAGCTGAAAGTCTGCACTTCAACTGCATCGGAGTTGTCTCATTTAAAATTCATTGTGGTAATGTACAGAACCAAAATATGAAAAAAGTTGTCTCTCTCCAAATATTTATGGACCTAACTGTATCCTAGTTACATTTCTTTAAGTTACTGTAATAACATGTTTCACGCATGTAAGCATCGGACAGGTTGCACAAGTTTGAGCATGACTAAAATAGTTATGGGGACTTTTTTCTTTTTTTTTAGCAGGCTATGAGAAGCCTTAATGTTACCAGTGACAACTTTAGGGAGTCTTTTTTCTTCTATTTCAACACTGGATATTAAATGGGGTAATTTCTGGTGCCCCAGCCCTTTATCTGTTTTTGTTCTTTTATTTGACTCATGACATCATTATACATTAGATGTATACATACAGTGCCCTCCATTTTTTTTTAATTTACCCCTCTGCTACACTGTCTAAAATTACAAATAAAAAAATTCAGATATGATTAAAGTGTACATTCACTAAAGCAGTCATATTTAGTACTTTATTACATATCCCTTGTATGCAATGACTGCTTGATGTCTGTGATTCACAGACATTACTTATTATCTTCTTTGGTTTGCATTTTGTAGCATGGCCTCTGTATTTCTGTTCATGAACTCGACTGCACACAGTAGTCTCGTGACACATCCATATTTGCTTCCTAACAATGGTTTTTGATCTGTTGGACAGGCATTTGGAGCTTTTTCTTTACTATAGTGAGGACTCTTCTGTCATCAGCAGTAGAGGCCTTCCTTGGCCTACCAGCCTCTTTGCGACTACTGAGCTCACCAGAGCGTTCTTTCTTCTTAATTAATTACATTCCAGTTGATTTAGGTAATCCTTCTTGTTTATAGAAGCCTCACAATAGCTTCTTTGAGTTTCAATGGCACAGCTCTTATCCTCATGTTGAACAATGACATCTACAAACTCCACAGGGTAAAAGCAAGCCTATGTATCTTATGCCTGCACTTATGAATCAATGAAGAACACTCGAGTAATCACAAACATCTGTGACGGCAAATGTCCCAAAAGTTTAAGTGCCCTAGTGCCATGTATAAAAAGTGTTGCAATTTCTTTGTGGTGTGACCAAAATGAAAGGCAAATACCTTTAAATTAAAGTCTTCAATGTGCACTCTAATTATGTCTGAATTCTTTGATTTGAAATTTTAAACTGTGGAGCAGAGGTATAAATCAAGGAAAAATTGGTCTTTACTTCAAACATTATGGAGGGCACTGTATATACACTGCGCTATGACAGTCAGAAACTCTATGTCTCTATACCATTCCATTTGCAAGCAAACAACGTAATCTACCTAAATGATCTTAGTCAGACAGAATTTTGCCAAGGATACCCGAGATTTAAACCTTTCTGAAGTCAATCCAAAGAGTTAATTTTACCATGCCTACTTTCAGTCCTGTGGTTCTGACTAAATTATTTTCTTTCAGCATCCAAATTATTATTATTTTTTTTATGAGCAGTTGTCCAGTCTTTGTATGGAGTTAGTCCCTTTGATGTTAAGGGGTGAGCCAATCTCTTTAACAAAATATGGTAAGCAATTATACACACCTTACTGACCTTTAATAATTAATAAAACCATATGTATATGCTTTTTAATTATTTAAGAATTCAATTTCAAAATGTTTTACTCAAGTTGTTTTTGCAAATTATTCCAATAGAAAATAACATGTGAAAATACAGCAGATAGCATATCATATTACAATTTTATATATTTACATAATAAATACTTACCACAGGCTGATATGCTGGAAATTTTTCACCAAGCCAGAACATGAAGAGCATAACGCCAATGAATCCAAATAACTGCATACACATTTTGTTCCAAGGGACAGGACTAGGTGATGTATCAACTCTGTTTCTAATGTACATATCAAAATGCCAATGCATCTGTAAATAAAATAGAATTATTTAAATGTAAAACAATACTTTTTTTAGCTAAGCTTGTGAAAAAGACTTAAATACTAATATAAAATTTTAAACCAACCTGTAGATATAAATGGGTACCGCAACTTTAATGGACAGTTCTAATGTATGGTATTAAAGTTTTATATGCAAGTCTTTAATTACAATTAGGTCCGTAAATATTTGGCCAGAGACAACTTTTTTCAAATTTTGGTTCTGTACATTACCACAATGAATTTTAAATGAAACAACTCAGATGCAGTTGAAGTGCAGACTTTCAGCTTTAATTCAGTGGGGTGAACAAAACGATTGCATAAAAATGTGAGGCAACTAGAGCATTTTTTAACACAATCCCTTCATTTCATGGGCTCAAAAGTAATTGGACAATTGACTCAAAGGCTATTTCATAGGCAGGTGTGTGCAAGTCTGTTGTTATGTCATTATCAATTAAGCAGATAAAAGGCCTGGAGTTGATTTGAGGTGTGGTGCTTGCATGTGGAAGATTTTGCTGTAAACAGACAACATGCGGTCAAAGGAGCTCTCCATGTAGGTGAAAGAAGCCATCCTTAAGCTGCGAAAACAGAAAAAACCCATCCGAGAAATTGCTACAATATTACGAGTAGCAAAATCTACAGTTTGGTACATCCTGAGAAAGAAAGCAAGCACTGGTGAACTCAGCAATGCGAAAAGACCTGGGGCCTCATGTATAAACGGTGCGTACGCACAGAAATGTTGCGTACGAACCTTTCCACGCTCAAATCGCGATGTATAAAACCTAAACTTGGCGTAAAGCCACGCACATTTCCACGGTAACTCATACCTTGGCGTACGCAATTTCTCCGCTCGGTTTTGCAGACTGGCGGCACCCAGCGTCAAAGCAGTGCTACTGTTCCTGTGTGGTTACTCTTTCTTAGATCCACATCCACGGCGGCGGCTTTGTCAAATACACTGAAATTAACCGCATATCGTTCATAAATTTAATGCATCTGATTGTAATTAACCTGTAACAATATAATGGTCCACAGAATGGTCAAACTACTGTTCCTGTGTGCTCATCCTTTCTTTCTTAGCTCCACATTCCTGACGCGGCTTTATAAATACACTGAAATTAACTGCATATTGTTTATTAGTGTAATGCATCTGATTGTAATTAACCTGCTGCAATATAATGGGCCAGGGAATAGCCATAGTATTCCAAATACCATAACTGCTTTAGCGTTGTAACTCTCACTGCATCTTCTTCTTCTTTCAGCTGCTCCCGTTAGGGGTTGCCACTGCGGATCATCTTTTTCCATATTACTCTCACTGCACCACTCGGAGTATTTATATCACTGTATCTGAGTGTGAATCACAGCAGCAGATGATCGGAAAGAGAATGATCGGTATATAGTTTCAAGTACACACTACCTCAACCACGGCAAAAAGCGTCAAACCCTTTCCTGTACGGACCTCGCGTTTCAGAAACAGTTTCATCCCATGAACTATAAACGCACTCAATCACCTCACTGTAAACTTGCACTACAGTTATAATATTGCACAACCTGCGCTACTTTATAAAGCGCGTATGATGACAATATCATTTTTAAGATGAAATGCAGCAAAATATGTTGCTTACAGTATACAGATAAAACTTTAACTTCATTTAAATAATCTGTATTGTTAATAAATAAACATGTGAGGACACGGTGCCGCAGCGTATAGCTGGTTCAAGGATAGCTCCTGCCTTGCGCTGTATTCTTGCTGGTGCTGACGCGACACTGGAAGGATAGACGAATAGAATAATTAAACATGTACTACGAAGATATTTCAATGTTCCTTAAAAGTTTTGAAGAATCGGCGTTCTAAGCTTACAAATGGCTTAACGTCTATTACAGAGCTGATTGTGTGGCGATTGGAGAAAGAAAAGTAAGGACAGGAATTGGAGGTTAGTACGTTTGAAAGAGACAGTACTTCTGTAATAAATTATTTCATCGAAGGTCACACATGGTGCAGCAAGCCTCTTGCGTGAGATATGAACAATCACTGCATCACCGTGTTCCCATGTTTAATAACATGCTTTCATTCCTATCATCATGAAAATGATATCACGTATACATCTCAGTATTTTAATTATTCAGAGAGCTGTAATCTCTCGAATGTAATGCATTCTGTGCCCTGTCGGAGAAAGAGAAAGAACGGAAGCACGTAGTGATTCACACACATAGAGCACATAGAAGATCAAACACAGAAAAAAGCATTTAACATGCTACTTGAGAAACTAGTAAAATAAACGATTTTAAGATGAAGTTTATGATGTTCTACTTTAATGGCAAAATAAACAACGTGATTAAAGTGGAAATTTCGAGAATAAAGTTGACATTTCGTGCTTTTTCCCCACTGTGTGCCTTTTTTTTGTCTGTACCCTAATAAGCTTTCATATGACACTCAGACGGTGGGCTACGACTCGCCTTTTCACAGCGACTTTGATATGTGATTTCTTTTTTATTTCGGGCACTGTGCGACTTTGTGAAGTTGAGCCTTCGAGTTTCTCCGACACTCTGTCACTCGATCAGCTTCCTTTTGTTGATTATACCACTGTTTAAACCAACAAATAGTACGTTTTTCCTTTGCCTCCACTTGGTATTCGCTGAAATTCTTATATTTTCTCCCGTGCTTTTCCCATTGTCTTTTCACAGAAGGCTATTTATATTGATTTGCATATTCAAAGAGGCGTAATTCTGGGAGGAGTTGGGGCGGGACAGAAGGCGCGTGCACGTGCGTTACTTTTCACGCAAATCGGGATTTATGTAGTAGAAGAACGTGAAAGTATGCGTGCGCACAGATTCCTGCATCTGGATTTTTCTGTGCGTACGCACAATCCCGCTTTTGTGCTTACGCCATGTTATAGTGCGAGTTCTACGCACGGCGTTATACATGAGGCCCCTGGGGCCTCATGTATAAACGGTGCGTACGCACAGAAATGTTGCATAAGAACGTTTCCACGTTAAAATCGCGATGTATAAAACCTACACTTGGCGTAAAGCCACGCACTTTTCCACGGTACCTCATACCCTGTCGTACGCAAGTTCTCCGCTCGGTTTTGCAGACTGGCAGCACCCAGCGTCAAAGCAGTGCTACTGTTCCTGTGTGGTTACCCTTTCTTAGATCCACATCCACAATGGCGGCTTTATCAAATACAATGAAATTAACAGCATATCGTTCATAAATTTAATACACCCAATTGTAATTAACCTGTACCAATATAATGGTCCACAGAATGGTCAAAATATTCTAAATACCGTAACTACTTTAGCATTGTTACTCTCACTGCACCTTCTTCTTCTTCTGTCAGCTACTCCCGTTAGGGGTTGCCACAGCGGATCATCTTTTTCCATATTACTCTCACTGCACCACAGTATTTATATCACTGTATCTGAGTGTGAATCACAGATCTACAGCAATTGCAAAGAGAATTATCGGTATATAGCATCAAGCACTCGCTGCCTCAGCCATTCGTTATTTGAACTGCTCTCATCTGACCAACGCTTCACAGACTTTCCTGTTCGGACCTCGTAGTTCACAAACAGTTTCATCCCAAGAACTATACACGCACTCAATCAGTCCATCAAGTGCTCCTTGTAAAACTGTTTGTACTTACAAGTTACCGTGAGGTAATTGTAGTTATGATACAGTTATAATCTTGCACAACCTAAGCCACTTTATAAAGCGCATATTTACATATGATGACGATATCATTTTTAAGATGAAATGCAGCAAAATATGTTGATTATATTATACAGATTAAAACTTTAACTACATGGTTCCGCAGCGCTAGCGAGCTTGAGCTTTGTTCATGGTTTGTTCCTGCATCACGCTGTATTCATGCTGTGGTTGGTGCGACACTGGGAGGCAGATAGATAGAATAATTAAACATTATGAAGATATTTTGATGTTCCTTAAAAGTTTTGAAGAATCAGCGTTCTAAGCTTACAGATGGCTCAACGTCTATTACAGAGCTGATTGTGTGGCGATTGGGTATTTGGAGAAAGAAAAGTAAGGACAGGAATTGTGGGGTTAGAACGCTTGAAAGAGACAGTACTTCTGTAATAAAGCATTTCATTGAAGGTCACGCATGGCGCAGCAAGCATCTTGCTGTAAGACATGAACAATCACTGCGCCACCGTGTTTCCATGTTTAATAAAATGCTTTAACTCAAATCTTCATGAAAATGATATCACGTATACTTCTCAGTATTTTAATTATTCAGAGAGCTGTAATATTATGAACGTAATGGATTCTGTGTCCTGTTGGAGGAAGAGCACGTAGTCTATGTAGGCTACGAGTCACCTTTTCCCGCGTCTTTGATATGTGACAAGTTTTTTATTTCGGGCACTGTGCGACTTTGTGAACTTGAGCTTTCGAGTTTCTCTGAAACACTATGTCACTCGATCAACTTCCTTTTGTTGCTTACATAACCGTTTAAACCAACAAATAGTACGTTTTTCTTTGCCTCCATTTGGTATTCGCTGAAATTCTTCTATTTTTCCTCGTACTTTTGCCATTGCCTTTTCACAGAACGCTGGTCTTAAGGGCTATTTATATTGATTTGCATATTCAAAGAGGCATAATTCTGGGAGGAGTTGGGGTAGGACAGCAGGCGCGTGCACGTGCATTTATTTCCACGCTGAGCGGGATTTATGTAGCGGAAGAACACGGAAGTTGGCGAACGCACAGATTCCTGCATCTGGATTTTTCTGTGTGTAAGCACATTTCGGCTTTTGTGCTTACGTCGTGTTATAGTGCGAATTCTACTCACGGCGTTATGCATGAGGCCCCTGGACGTCCACGGAAGACAACAGTGGTGGATGATCGCAGAATCATTTCCATGGTGAAGAGAAACCCCTTCACAACAGCCAACCAAGTGAACAACACTCTCCAGGGGGTAGGCGTATCAATATCCAAGTCTACCATAAAGAGCAGACTGCATGAAAGCAAATACAGAGGGTGCACTGCAAGGTGCAAGCCACTCATAAGCCTCAAGAATAGAAAGGCTAGATTGGACTTTGCTAAAGAACATCTAAAAAAAAGCCAGCACAGTTCTGGAAAAACATTCTTTGGACAGATGAAACCAAGATCAACCTATACCAGAATGATGGCAAGAAAAAAGTATGGAGAAGGCGTGGAACAGCTCATTATCCAAAGCATACCACATCATCTGTAAAACACAGTGAAGGCAGTGTGATGGCTTGGGTGTGCATGGCTGCCAGTGGCACTGGGACACTAGTGTTTATTGATGATGTGACACAGGACAGGAGCAGCCGAATGAATTCTGAGGTGTTCAGAGACATACTGTCTGCTCAAATCCAGCTAAATGCAGTCAAATTGATTGGGCGGCGTTTCATGATACAGATGGACAATGACCCAAACCATTCAGCCAAAGCAACCCAGGAGTTTATTAAAGCAAAAAAGTGGAAAATTCTTGAATGGCCAAGTCAGTCACCCGATCTTAACCCAACTGAGCATGCATTTGACTTGTTGAAGACTAAATTTCGGACAGAAAGGCCCACAAACAAACAGCAACTGAAAGCCGCTGCAGTAAAGGCCTGGCAGAGCATTAAAAAGGAGGAAACCCAGCATCTGGTGATGTCCATGAGTTCAAGACTTCAGGCTGTCATTGCCAGCAAAGGGTTTTCAACCATGTATTATAAATTAACATTTTATTTACAGTTATTTAATTTGTCCAATTACTTTTGAGCCCCTGAAATGAAGGGATTGTGTTAAGAAAATGCTTTAGTTGCCTCACATTTTTATGCAATCGTTTTGTTCACCCCACTAAATTAAAGCTGAAAGTCTGTTTCATTTAAAATTCATTGTGGTAATGTACAGAACCAAAATTAGAAAAAAGTTGTCTCTGTCCAAATATTTATGGACCTAACTGTATATTAATATTTAGCTCTCAAATAAATACCGGTTCTCCCCAGTTTCTCCTCAGATCTGGATGATCCCACAAATACCATGGATCTCTTTCTTGCTGTGATTTATCTGGAAGTTTTGGGTAGTCTCCATACCTTGGAAAGAAATACATATCTTTAACCATATGTGTTGTTTAAATATTAATATCCTGCATAAAAATAACACATTACGATTTAAAGTATTACAGAAAAAAATGAAAGTGGTAGAAGTATAAAACCAATGGTGGCCACACTTCTTGTCCAATTACAGAACACATAAATATTCTTCAATTCAGATCCCCTTCACGAAAGATTAAAGTTCAACATGACCTGATTAAAAAACAGCATAATGCAAGATA
This sequence comes from Erpetoichthys calabaricus, assembly GCF_900747795.2. Taxonomy (NCBI): domain Eukaryota; kingdom Metazoa; phylum Chordata; class Cladistia; order Polypteriformes; family Polypteridae; genus Erpetoichthys; species Erpetoichthys calabaricus. Next base: position 268,159,605 of record NC_041395.2, on the reverse strand, counting down.
TTTAACAGCAGCAACAAACATAGACCAAGGCTGTGAATTATATGAAATTTGTCTAATAAAAAATTATCTTGGATGTGTTGAAGACTATTACGGTAACTAATTTTTCTTCATTAACAATCAGAGAAATTGTTGGGGTAATTTCACTAGCAAAATTATGCATGAGTAACATTTAAGTCAGCAATTTTCATTTTTAACTTTCTTTTAATTTTTTAACTGGTTTTATAGGTTAAATCACAATATGTTATGAGACATGCAGATATATGTTAATTCTTGTTTAAATTAAATCTGACATTCCTACTCCTTACCATATAGAAAGCAAATAAATAATGAGATTGAATACAAACTAATCATTGACTAAACAATGATGCATCTTAAAGTTTACCAGAGGTTCATCATACTTAATTTAGGACATTGTTAATAAAATGTCAGGCAAATTCTGAATATGCTTTGAACTGTTCCTCGTAAAGTGAATTTCCTTTCTTGTAATCATTTCCCAATTTGTTATGTTAGGTGGGGTAAATTCTTCTAGTTGAGTAAAATAAGGTAATGTGCTATCAACACAAGTTACAACAACAGATTGTTTATTAAGCAGTAATGAGGTGTAATGCTAGAGAATTAGGTATTATTGTGAATCCAAACCTGTCGTCTTATAAATAAGAGAAAAAGTTATTCCATTATAGTCTGAGTGTGATAGATACCCAAATCATTTGACTGAGTGAGACAGGTGCCTCATTATAGAGTGTTGGTTCAGGAATATTTTGAAGAGAAATGTGTGTAACGTGCAATTCTGAGATGACTTCACCATGCTCAATACAAATTAATGAAGACTATTTTATCTATAGCTAAACTCAAACTTTCTTAAAGGATATTATAACTATTTAAGACAGTGGATATATAATGCATTAACTGCATATGTCAATCAGTTTGTCTCTTCTACAGAAATGGCAGGGTGACTTAATAAACTGAAAAAGCAATACTTATGGGTGTACATTTTTATTGTCAGAATATTTACCAAAGTATTCCTGGTAATTCAAATGAATAAATCCACATAAGACCCACTTATGAATATTTATCCTAGTTTTCCTAAGTGCTCAGTGTAACAATCATGTTACCACAGCTAACAAAGTGAGGCTTACTTAAATTATCAAAAATGTACTATGACATTATTCTGTTATAAGGTTTCACATTTATTAGGTATAAATGCAATTAAAACAGCTACGATTTCCCAATTTCCAGCTTACAAAAAAAGAAAGGTTTATACTTTTTGTTATCTGGCCAAGTGGAATTAAAAATTGATGCCAATAAGGAAAGACTGAAGGAGGATGGTGGCAATGGAATACAGTCTTGGCCAAATTAAATAAATAAAATAGGAATTATAAAATAATGACATGAATAAGGGCAATGAAACGCATACAAATGAGATATAAAATTGAAGAAAAAAAAACTAAACAGAAGTTTTCTAATTATTATGAAATAGGGTTTGCACTTTTATTTCTATAATGTACTTGCGATAACTTTAACAGCTGTACTTATTTTAGAAACGGCTTTAAGTTTTTACGCTCTGTGCTATTTAATTATGGTGCCTATTTTCATTATGGTTTTGTCATGTTCAAAACTACAGTATATGAGACTGGCAGGGCTGAACACGATCTCATTATAATACAGACACTTTTTAAAATAGTATTAGGACAATAAACAAAGAAACTCAATTACTAATTGATGACTTTTCAGTCACTATAAGTAAAACATTCCCTGCAATATGTAGTACTAAAAACAAATTCCTAGGATAATCATCAAGGCAGAGAATTTTATTTAAATAATATATTTTATTGGGTGACTACAAATAAACATATACACATTTTCAAATATATTTTATGATAAGGCAGACATTGTAGCACAAAACAATTGTACACTTAATTTACTATATATTGCACCTCTCAAATTAAAGGCAGTGTCAAATTGTTTTATCTGATTAACTATTAATTTCCAATCGAAAATTTTCTACAATAGCACAATGACTGCATTAAAAAACACATACCCCATTCCATCATCTGGATAAGGCTCGTAGTCTTCCACCCTCATATTGTACTTTTTAGCAGCAGCTGCTCTCTCCTCCGGTGTTTTGGGGTATGGTCCAGGGAGCATACTCTTGGATACACCAGAGGCTGAAAAAAATAAACATTGAAAAAAAGACATTTTATGCTCACAAGACTCATAAGGCTCATATGAACACTATGAAATTATTTCCAGACTCACTGCTACGAGAAAAAAACCATATATGATATACTGTTAATTGCGTCTTGATGTCTAGTTATACAAGATATCGAGCGGACTATATTTTGTGCATTAAATTACATGCTTAATTATAAACGGTAAATTAACAGGTCTATTTAGCAAACCTGATCAGAAATAACTGCAAGCCATGCCAACTGACCCCAGAGGTTCACCCCCCAATGGGATACAAGGGGTCAAAGTTACTCCTTTTCACAAAACTTCAAAAAAACGGGGATCAGGTATTGAGGGCATGTGGAGTGTCGTTTTATGCCATTTCAAAGTTGCTGAATATTTTTGATATTTGATTGTTTATTGGTGGTTGTAGCCCTCTTAAGAGCCATTCCAAGAACGTTACAATGACAAATTTCCAACATAAGCATTTGAGCTTTTAGACTGTTTCAAGGCCGGCGATTATGAATATGGTGTTATTTTTGATCTTTTACTTGGTGATCTAGCCCTCTCTGGACCTCTATCGGAAGGCGACAAATTCAATATCTAAAATCGTGAATACTTAGTCTTCTAAACCGTCAAACTGAAGCAAACATTTTAATATATGAAATATATGACGCAACTATTCTTATCTATTATGTACTTGTACTCACTACATTTCTTATCAACACAAATAACAGAGGTTTACACTAGTCCAGACTTTTTATGCTAACAAATGTTCTTAATTTTATATAACTTAAGTCAAAAAAATGTCAAATAAAAATGACAGACATTTTCTTCGTCAGCAAGCACATTTCAAAATCTTTAAATTTCGCATCCCAGTCAAGATAATACACAGTATAATATAATAGACCAGAAATGTCAATTCCCTTACCCATCGTCCATGTTTGCAGTCAACAACAAACACGAATTCCAATTTTCTATCATTTTCAGATCAACGAGTATTTACAAATAGTAACCACCACATTAATGAGATTAAAGTTATGTTTTGTTTTTTTAATAATGTTATTTTCCTTTCCGTAATGCAAACCTTTCCAAGGTTAAAGCAAACAACATCAACTATTCATACATTGTGGTTCTAATGAAAATGTAGTTATGTTGAAAGATTTAAGAATTATAAATAATTTAAATAATAACTGACCTGCTCTAGCACTTGACAAGAACGATGTAATCCCAGTGACATTCTTGCGTAAAAGCGTCTGAAACAGTCTGTTTCTGAGGGCCGCCATACTGTCAGTGACTAATGGGCGGGGCAAAAGGACGCGAACGTGCAAAAGTAATTTCGTGGTGATTTACGGGTCGCTCGAAGGACAAAATTTATATGAAAGAAAGAAAGAAGGAACTCACGCTATCATTCATCCGTTTTCTAATTTCGCTTCATTTTGAGAATGGTCGAAGGGTCGTCGGTGCCTATCCCAGCAAGTATAGAGCACAAGGCAGGAACAATCCAAGGACAGAGCACCAGTCTGTCGTTGGGCGATCATATTTTCTTGATATCCCAAATATAAAACACTAAAAGCATTAATTTTATAAACAGTTACGAAATTAGAACTTTCACAGGCGTGATATTCATTTTTATGATTAAATATTTTCTCATTACAGGATAAACAATTAAATACTATTTTTCTACTCATAAATATAACTTTATAGCTTTATAGGATTATCTTGCAAAACATTGATGTAGGCCACCATCAATGGATTTATGCTATTAACCACCTCTCGTGGAGCAATGCACTTAATCAGGCTATCCCGAGTATTTTTCAGATTTAATTTCAGTTCAGTTTTATTGTCCCAAGAAGGTAAGTCTGGTTGGTCAACAGGCTTTACAGAGACACCATGATATAACATTAAAACACACCACAAAGAACACCTCCATTAAAAATAAACTTAAAATAAATACACAATGAGCATAATAGTTATGGTGAAACATTATATCAAATATATTAGACATGGAAATTAAACTAACATTTTGATTTGACTGATGAGTGGCACAAATACTAATTGTTCATCTTGTGATTTAACCCAGTGGATGTTTAGTAAAATTGAACTCATTTACAAGACTAACAGTTGTTGGAATAAAGCAGAAATGTGTCTCACAGAATACACTCTGCTTTCCATAATACTTTGTTGTTAAACAGGTTTGTTAGATTGGACTGTTGAGATTTTATTACTTTACAGTTTGATTTATTTTGTTTTGTTTATTAAAATTTCCAAACCTTGTCAGCAAAACTTAAGTAAAGAAAGACTCAATACAAGATTCATAACAGAGTGACATAATGGTAGGGCCTGCATTAAATAATGGTAATTTGTTGTGGGTGAATGGTGTTTCTTCTGAAATTAATTATAAGTTTTTAGTTTTTGTGGAAAAGACATCACACCAGTTAACAAAATAATCTACCACAGAATCATAACTGGTTTCATTCTCATTTAGTAGGCTAACAATCACTGCGTTATTAGCAAATTTTTAAATTAACCTATTTTCAGATTTTCTGTGACAACAATTAGTATAGTAGATGTACAAAAGAGGTGAAAGAACACAGCCCTGAGGGGACCCTGTGAATGAGGACAGCATATCAAACAAAAAACGTTAATTTTCACTCTTCCGAGTCCTGTCTGTTAAAAAAATCAGTCAGCCATTGTATCAAATTGAATTCTAAATTAAAATCCTTTATAAGAGTCCCTCCGCAAGCAGGTGGGTCTAGATGGTGTTAAAAACTGAGGAGATTAAAGTGAGTCCTGATGCCCTCCAAGTGGTTATATAACAGATGAAGTATTTTGTACAATGTAAATAATATAAGAAAGGCTCTCGTCATGGTTAACCCGAACTAGATTAGTGGTCGCGGCAGAAGCTTGGGTGTATGGACTATTGCATCAAAACCTTTAAGATCATATTGAGTTATAATCAAATAATATGAGTACATACATAATGTAATTTTACGGTTTAAAGTAAGATTAATTGCATACATGTAACACCTTAAGAGAATTAATTAAACCGCAGTTTGATTTAACAGTCTTTTGCAGATCCATCAATCGGGTAAAATAAAAAAAAAAACAAGTGAACTCGAGCAGGCGTTACTGACGGACATCGCGACGTCTGACAAATGGATTAAGTTGAATTAAATTAAATAAATGTGTTATGCGCCTGCGTCAAATCAAAGGGGCAAAAATTCCACGGGTAACAGGTATCAATACACCAATTGCCAGTTTATTCGTAAAAATCAACCGGCCTTTCAGTTTATTTTTGCGCTTTTCTGTGTGTTTTATTGTATTGCATTCGAGACTTATCACAGATTTCAAGATTCATAAAAATATATCACAAAGTATACTTTAATAAAGCAATTCTGAGATTTCAGTATCAACTAGTGCTCCTCCTAATCGCTAGGTGGTACTGTTTTTTAAAGAGCGCAGGGCACGGATTTTCCGATCTTACTCTTACGGCGTAAACACTTTCCTCTGTTTTGGGTTGTGTTGACAGTCTAGCTTCTACCTCAGGATTGCAGTACAGTAGAGCGCGTATCATTTGCTTATATTTGTAGTTGCAGTATGGTTTCGTTTTCTGTACAGTAACTTACGCGGAACTTTATTTCAGCAGGCCTCTTTTTTGCTTTATTGTTTTGAGTACGAAGAAGCACCTGTCTGCATTGCTATGGCAGCCGCAGTTAATGATGGAGAGCGAGAGAGTGGCGATTTCTCAGAGAGTCCGCGTTCGGGTTGGACAGAATCTCAGCTTCGCAAGTACCCCTTCCACACCAAACAAATCCCCAGGCTGTCTTATACAGATCCACGGGCAGAGATGTTAATAGATAATGAGGTGAGTGATTAATTACGTATTCCGTCTATGAGTTTAATATGCAGTGGTTTCCCTGAATGTGAGCACAATCTATACTTTCTAAAGTGCAAAGTGTCACAGCATGTTAGTTTGATTTTTTGAATAAGTTTTATTAAAATGTAAATTTCCATATGGAATTTCCAAGGTTTGTTAGATGCGCTGCTTTAGAAACGTAAACGGACAGCTTAGGATTTAGCATGATCTCAGTGACTATTTCTGGTGTGTTTACATTTGCGAATCAAACTTTTGACTGTTCATTGGCTACCGACCACTGAATGGTTTCGATTTATCATGCGGATGTAGTGTATCGTTCCCATCAGCTGTTGTAGGTTACCCATAAAACAAGCATTGTATGTCTCTGGCATTACAAGTGGAACAGAAAAAAATCCCGGTGCGCAAAAGGGGATACAGCATTTTATAAAAGTTATTTTATCAAAGAAAGAAAGATTAGTGCATCACTAGCAATTTGTGCATATCGGTAACAATCCAAAGGTTATTGGGGGAAATGTGCCGTTTATGTTAAAACATTTAATCATATTTAACCGTCCGAACACTTTGCAAGTTTTTCCATTTCAAATATACTTTATATGATAGCTTCTGTACAAACTAATGAGAACGGCGGCAAAAACGTAGTTTTTCTAAAACATTGAATAGTAGACAACGTTTCGCCGCGGTTTAGCTAATTATACACAACTTTGTATTTACTGTTTGTTTCACGCGTATTTGGTAAATAGGGATTTTTTATTCATGTCTTGTATTAGTATTTATGCAAGATATGTAACTAGTATTATAATTTTAGCCTGTTGACAGTTTCAAACGCGCTGTCAACGATTGCTTAAATGGAGGGTCGCTTAGTTTTCCTTTGTTAGTTTAAAAGTAAATAATGAAGTCTGTCAGTTAGGTCAGTGTTATGCATTCGTTCACTTTGCAGCATCTTCACCAGTATTTGATCATTGTTTTCTGCGTCTGGACAGCATTGTATACAATAAGATTGAAATTTCGACCTGACCTAATGACAATACTCAGTTCCATTGCAAATACTAGTACAGTATGTTAAAAACTGATCTGCTTGTGTGCCTTTTTTTTCCCCTCTTCCCTGTGGGCACAATGTTTTCCAAAATATTTTCCTCAAGAATTTATCCTAATGAGGGTCATGTTTCAGGATAGAGAACAATTCCATTCCATAAGTGTTTGCCACATTGCTGAGCCTCAAGATACCCATATCTATGGAATTCACAAAAATAAGTAATTTTTATAAAACGGAATGCAGTTCAACTATAGAAAGATATCCCAAATTTACATGAAAACCTAACTAGAAATATGTAAGTTAAACTCTGAATTGTGCTTTCACTTTCAAACAGAGCGATTTGCCAGTTTTAGTGTTGTGGATAAGACATAAGAATTCTGTTTGACCATGACTCAAGTTATATTTAAAAAATTATTTTTTTTTAAGTTTATAAATCCTACATAAGCTATTAATACTTTGCAACTGTTATGTCCTAGATTACCTTTCAAGATTAATGTGTTCAACAGGTATTTTATTATATCTGGCACACACGTGATACCAGCTTTGATGCTTTAACACATAACAAAGTTTGTCTGCCTCTAGAAAAATCTTCAGAAGCTTAATAAAGAGCAATATTTAATATCATTTTTTTTTACTTCTCGTTTATATGTATATATATATATATATATATATATATATATATATATATATATATATATATATATATTTTTTTTTTTTTTACTAAATTCACTTTTTTGTCAATGACTGCTAGATCCTTAATCAGATTTGTTATTGTAAAATACAAAACTGCTAAGTGTCAATTTTATTGTTTTTAGCACGATTTTACTCAGCATCTCTTGTCATGTACCTCTTCTTTAAAACAGATATAAACCTTTTATCAATAAGAGTCATACTCTTATTTTTCATTAGGTGTTGATTACAGACTGTTAAGTTGTTTTAGTTTTCTCATTTTGGTCCTTTGTTTCATAACTGGCATTATGTACAAGGATGGTTCTTCCTTCTTTCCTTTTTGTTGGTGTCATGGTTCTCTGCACTCAAATTCCATGAGTAACTAAAATTAATAAAGTGTATACAATTGACCTTTACTTGTAATCATTTAATTTCTATACCTCCTTAATTTAAGCAAGGGGCACACAGTCCATCACTGTGTTGCACAAATCCATATTCTCTCAAGTGTATCTTTTAGATCTTGGCAGAGGACTTTTGCAGAAACACTGGTGATGCATTTATTTGTGTTTTTAGAGAATATATGTGGCAAATACACTAGTCTGTGTTGATTAAATAAAGGTGTTTTTAATCTGAAATAAGTAATATTTTTATAGAATTCTACATAGTTTTCTTGACTTAATAATGAATTCTTAAATTCTGTCTAGCTGTATTATTTCTGTATATGGTCTACCCAACATTTTTTTCTGTTATTGACAATGCAAGCTAGATTTCAAAGCCTGAAATTTTGTATTAATTGTATTCTTCTGTCCTTAAACTCTGAATCTTTGAAGATGTAAGACGATTGTTGCTAGAAATGTAGAAGAAAAATTAAGTGTGTATTAGACTGTTATTTTTTAAACCATTCTACATTAAAAAATTTTGTCAGTGTTTTTGCAGATATAGAAAACTACTTTATTCCAGATTCCCTTTACCATCTCTGTGAATAAGTGCTTCCTGTCTTCTCTGTTAATCGCACATCTCCTTGATTTCCCTTGGTGTCGTCAAGAATGATTTTTACAATTTGTAACTGAACTTTTTAAAGTATGTGGGCTACAGTTTAATTTTAAAATGTTAGCATAGTTTTGCAAGTATGTAATATTTTTGGCAATGTGCCATTCTCTTACAATGTAAAGGTGGCAGTGGCATGTCAATAGGTTCCAGTAATACTACTGTAGTTCCTTGTCTTATTTTTATTTATTTTATATTAAAATCCAACCGTGATATTAAAAACAGTATTGTTACGTCCTGGGTTTATGTAAAACTGAAAGGAACTGCAAGGACAGTAACAGCAAGCTCAACCTGAAAGCATGAAGAATGGAATAAGAAACAAGATTTTCTGTTCCAAGGTCAGGTTTTGACCTGCCACATGTTATATAGTTAGTCAGTGGTACACTGTCTTTAGGAAACTATTTAATTTCTAAATTTAAAAAGCACAGTGAGTTGTTCATTGCTTGGGCATTTTGAAATGGAGAGGAGACACTCGTTCTGTAAGCTATTCTTCTTGTACAATCCTGCACAGAAAACCTAGGATGACCAAGTCTCCAGAAATGATGTAATACATGTTACTATTAACTTATTCAATCTTCAAGCTTATTTTGTTTTTACTACCTTGTGCAGTTACCTTGAAAGAGGATTATGTAGTTGTATGTGGGTCTTTGTGAAATATTTTTATCTTATGAGAACAAGTGCATCAGAAACTAGAATTTCATTTGAATTTTACAATTAACAAAACTAGTCAGATTTTTGTAAAGAAACATTTTCTACATTATAAACAGCAATAGTCAGAAATTCTGTTAAGGTGGGTAGCTTTATGTGTATGCTTCACACAGCCAGTGACTTAAGTTTGGAATTTAAACCAAACATGTCTTTTCTCTTATTTATTTTCTTTTTATCTTGTTTACTTACTGTGTACTCCACAAGTTGGTCTTTATTTTGCATAGAGCTTTTAGTTACTGTACACATTTCCTAATACATTGTTTAATTCAATTACCTGGCAGAATACTGTTTTAACTACAGCTAGTTTTACTTTCACGTTCTATTATACACTTACAATGAACCAACCGAATCATTTACAACATTTAATTGTAGAATGAAAAGTTTGGCATACATGAAACTGAAACTGATATGGAGCAGATGAGTAATCTAGGAGGGAAAGAAACCACTTGACAGAGACTTGGGCTGATTGATGAAAACCAGTCAGAAAAGCTCTTAATGTGCTACCATCACATACAGTAGAGATCAGCCTTCCTTCAACAACTCATTTACAGATATGTTACAATTTGCTGTTTATCATCCCAGAATAAAGACTTGTTTTCTGGCACTACTGTATATATAATCTGCTGTATAACATTCTGTATTTTTTACCTTGTTTTAAAGACTCCTCTTTCAATTATATTTGGAATACTTGTGAAAGAAAGGTACTATACAAACAATTTTTAGTTAAACATTTTTTTCAGTGATCCTAATTGTATTTAAGTTGATGCAGAAAATAGATATCTGGCTGTTTTTCTTTGCTACATTTTGACAAGTGACATGGTATCTAATAGATTGTATCAAAGTAAGTTATATTTGCAGCACTGATACTGTTGTCCTACACCCTAAATAGATTAAAATGGCTGTAATTGTGATTGTTACCTTACATATACTACCATACAGATGTTTAGCTTGCAGAAAAATGAAACACTACTGTTAGTTTCATTCATGTCATTAGAAAACTGCATAGGACATTCTTTAAGTGCAGTAGCTGATACCTACAACACTATTACTTTTGATATACAGTATTTAAATTTAAAAACTAATATAAATATTAGTTGCTTGTTATTTTTATAATTATGTCCAAAGGTTGTGCAGCTTAGGAAAATGTGAATATTTATATTTGCAGAATAAATCTATTAAAATAATTGCTATGAAAACCAAATAATACAAAATGTTCAGTCAGATAAAGTACATTTAAGTATTGAATTAACCTTTGTAGGCATTACCAGCAGGAATTTCCTTTTGGCAATTAAATTGATTCAAAAGAATGCCTGTAGCCACATGGGTACTTGAGGCCCAGACTTACGACTAATTATCCTACTGCTGGATAATTAACTGGAAATTCTTAAGTGCATAGTCTCAGAGTTACAGAAGGTGTTCAGCCGTTGATGGCCATAGTGGCTTTAGGCTTTCTGTCTAGCCAATTCTTCTTCTACATGCTGTTTGTTCTTTCTTTATACAATTACTGTGCCAATACACTTTCAAGTAAGAATTTTCCTGTACTCTGTACACTTTATAATTCTACCATTAGTGCTTCCAACTACTACAACAAATAAAAACTCCAAAGGGTTTACTCACATAATAGGAATTTAACAAGAATATCTTAATTAATTATTTATTTTTTGTTAAAGTGAAGGTATGAGCTTGTAAAAAAACAGCATATTTAACTGAGACAGGAATCCAATTAAGAGAAGAAAATGTTTGGGCTAAAAATGGAGGGCCACTGTGATCATAACTAAGCACCCTAGTTTTACAAGAAGTGGTTCAATAACAAATTACATTATAGTGCTTTTACTGTTAAATTCTGGTGTTATAATTTAGTTTTACTTGGTACCTTATACCCTCAACCTCTAGTGCCACAATGGCTATCTTTGAACCCGCTCCCATAAAAGTGTTATATGCAAATGATATTGTGATGAATGAAATTAATGTATTACATATAATGGTGAGAGCTCAACTTTTTTGGTTAGGCAACATTTTTTTTAGGGACTGACACATTTAATGATATTCAGTAAATTCTGGGAATTGCTTGCATAGGCAAAGAGAAAAAAGAGTGTGTTTGGAAAATGGCACACAATTCAGGACATTATAGGTCGGTAATTCTGAATGGCCTTGAAGACTTGGTGGAGAAGCTGGTATATTACGAACAAAAAAGAAAAAAAAATTGAGAAAGTATACGCAAAGGTCTGACATGTGATTTAAAGACCATTAAAGAACTTAATGTGGGTGCAATGAGTGGAGAAAGTCTTAAAACATGATTTAATTATGAGTTACACATATCTTGAAAAAATAAATTTCACTGTGTAAACATTATTCAAAACCAGTCTTTACAAATTTTTCTTATGAATTTAAGATATCTTCTGAGAATGCAGGATGTCTACTAAAAATGACATTTTGAAACTTTAACAATTTACATTTATTTTTCGTGAGACTGCTTTCAACAAAGCTAAGACAAAATTTATTAATGCAGAATGCTGTATTATCTATATAGCATACATCTTAACATACAGTACAGAAAGCAGATAAACTACATTCATATTAAATACATGTAGTATTTTTTCAACTGAAGAAAATATTTTAGCAAGTTTTTTTTATGAAAAAGCGAGTATTGACCGCATTTCTTCTGATTATCTTGTTCACATTTGAACTTTATCGATTTTAAAATGTCCCTTAAAACGGTTGTGCTTGGATAAGCACGGATTCTTTTTGTAGAATGTGTTTTTGTTGTATCCTGCATAAAATGCCCACTTAAGATTAAACTGCTTGCATTTAACTCTTAAAATGAATTTGCTGATACCCACGGTGACAGATAAGGGGTAAAAGGGCTAAAAACTCGGTTGACATTTTGGAATTCGTTAATTTCCTGTTGTACCTATAATTATTTTCGTACAAATACAGACAAAACGTAACTCTTTTAAATTAAACGTTTTGTTTGATATTATCAATCTACTGGTTTCACTCTCGATCCAAGATGACACCGCATTATGCGTTATTTATATCTTTTTAAGTTTTTTTTTTTTTTTCCTCGTTTCGCATACACATTTTCTGTAACCTGTACCCGATAATTGTTTTCAGTGTGAGCAGTTACTTAAGAGTCAACAAATGTATATAATTTAATGTATTAATGTGACGGTATAAACGCGTCGTTTCATCTCATGGCCTTTATTCATAATTCAAGAATAATTGAGGGGTTAACCTGTAAGGGTTTAACCTAACATTTTATTTAGCAACGTAAAATTGACTTCAGTCTGATTTTGGTATGACTTTTTTTATAATGGAAATGGTACATGAATTTTATAGTTGATTTAGTTTTAAATTCTATTGAAAAATACTAGTGATTAATTTATATTAATAAAGATTACGAAATTAGTGGCTTTTGTTTTGCTCTCAGAAATGATATCCAACTGGTAAACAGTATTTGCATGCATAGCGAAACCTGCCTCACGTTGTGCAATTCCTTTCGGCTGGTGATACATTCCGAATTTCCGTCCATAAAGTGGAAGTTGAGTCGTTTATAAGCATACTGTTGGCTGGGCATACACACATCACCCTTCCGCCTAATCAGTATCAACATTAGTCTCGGTAAGAGAGCTGAGAGCGGGGATCTGGCGCACGTGCCAACTGTGATGTACGCTGGTACAGTCACGTAGCGTTGACTGCAGATTGCGCATGCGTACTTGTCGTCCTACTCCTGCGAGAGCATCTTGTGCAATTGTTTGGACATAAAGGGGTCATAGATGAATAGCGTTATTTTGTTATAGAAGAAAGAGGTTGGGAGAGAGTTCAAAGTTATTAATTGAAAAATATTCTGATATACAGCTAAATAACTGCTTTTTGTCATTTAGAATGTTATTTATTATAATATCGGAAATGTACACTTGCTTTTGTATATCGCCTAACATTTGTCTTTGGGCAATTTTCTAATTACTTTTAAAGATTGGGTTTATTTATTTAAGTGGTCGGAAATGCATATAGGAGTGTGCATCTTATATCCAAAATGTTGATGTGTTAGCTGACTGTCCACAGTTTGCCCCGATCCGTGGCCCAAAATCCATCCCGTTTATTTGCCAGTGCTTTCACTCTGTACTACAGTACCTTGTGTCTCTGACGACAGAATTAAGCTTTTAGTAACAGTCGATAGTGTAATTAAATAGTTGATGCACCTAATTGAGCTGTGTATAAACCCTACCACTATAAACTCTAATATTAAAACAGATTTCGGAAAGCATACTGTACCTTTCCAATAAAAGTATAAATATGTACAGTCTCTGTACATTGAGTGCTTTAAAGAAGTATTTGCATTCGTGCAGATTTCCTTAATGCTAATTTTTGACACTGTTTTGAGGACTTGAGCCAGATTACAAATCATGAAGGATTCCAGCACCAACTGGCACTGTAAGAAAAAGTAAATACCCCCTTCCAAGCAGTTACAGGTTGCAACATCTTTATAATAATTCTTAACATTTATATAACGCTTTTCTCACTACTCAAAGCGCTCTCCATACAGGGAGAACCCGGAACGTGAACCCATGATCTACTTACTGCGAGGCACATCATTACAAAAGAATTTTGGCCTGTTCTTCCCTACAGAACTGTTCATATTTAGAAATATGGTAGGCTGTTGCACAGACACCTATTTCCACCACTCAAAAAAGAACAAAATTCCCTATCTCGCAATAGCATCACGTTATTAATCCATAACTATGGTGTTATTTTGCTGAATTATTGCCTGTTGCTGCTGTTATTGTACACGTGTGGTTTGCAATCAAGTTACAAGATCTGAACAAAAGCTGTTTTCATATAGTTAGTTTTAATCGTATTAAAGTTTAGTGCAGGCATTTTAACATACTATAGGCAAAGTAATAGAGCTAGCATTCCTGTCTCACAGCGCGATGGTCTGCATAGGGTATGCATGAATTTTGGGATTGATCAGTATTGGTAAGTGTGCTTTACTGCAAATGATTACCTGTTTAAACGCGGAATACTGGAAATAAGTTAGTAATACTTCTCAATTATCAAATTACGTTTAGTCCTTCATGTGCTTGAGAGGTAGACAATGTCCATTCACTTTTTCCACCCCGAACCTTAGCCCCTAACAGTGAAGGTCTGAACAATAGCTGCTGCACCACCAGATCATATTGTTTCAGAATATCTGTTTGCAAGTAACTGGATTAAAATTAGATACTTTATGGCAATCCTTTGCAGCCTATAAATACTGTCCACCACATTTGGTCCTTGCCTTAAACCTAGTGCTGTTGTGATAATCACTGGTTCTCCCTGACCCTAAACTGGGCAGATTAAATTTACCCCTCAACTCATGCTGGACTGAATGCATATCTGACTTTGTTTCAGTCCTTGTTGCTTGATTATATACTACACATTTGCTTAACTTCTCCGTCAATAGCTGTCTCTAGACAGCCAGAGCATGCTAAGGGTGTCCATCTCCACTTCAACAGATTACTTGGTGACCATGCCCAAAGAAGGCACTCAGAGCCTCAGGATAGGCAGCAGAATCAAGTTTTATTGTGCAATGCACATTCAGTTCTTCTCAAGAGCTTACCTCATTTCGCTCATTTGTCACCATCATCTGACTCCAAACATTCCATTGCCTTGGTTCTGCCTCTAATTCGCTCAACCGGTATTTCCCAACCTAAAAAGTGTAGCACTCTATTTTATCCATCATGCCAACTTGACAGGCCCTCTCCCCTCCCGTCCAGTACTTGCCACCATTATTTTCCTTCGCCCAGGTTCACCTCTTAACTTTGGGAGGTGTTGCCTGTCAACCCCTCTCTGCATACCTGAACTTGACTTATGAAATATTGCTGATTTCTAGTTTGCTAAGAAAAATGAAAAATATACAGGCATAGACCTTTTTGTGATTAAACACTTAATATACTAAAATGCACTGAGATATGATGCTTATCATATATGCTCATGATTCCCTTTGAATATTTGCAAATCTTTGACTTTAAAAATATACTTTTCTATATGTGCAGTGTGTGATCAAGTGTCGGGGACCTATAAATAAAGTTTAGTTTTAATCCAGTTATTTGCAAGTATTTTGAAACAATGTGATCTGGTGGCACAGCAGCTAATGTTCAGACCTCTATTCTTGAGTGGCTTGGATTGGAGGGGGGGTGAGGGTGTGGATGTTATTTACTTCACAGGACCCAACGGACTAAAGATAATTTCTTAATTGAGAAATAATACTGACACATTTTCAATATTCAGCGTTAAAGAAAATAATTAAATGGAGTTAAACAGACTCCGTAATACTGATTAATCTAGAATTTCAAGGTGAGAACATGCAAATTTGATGCAGACCCTGGCACATTGTAGCAGGAATGCTACAGTAGCTCTGCGCTATCACCATGCCAGTGTTCAAACTTCTGTACTAAACTTTAACATGATTAAAATGAAATGTATACCTATACATTTTTGTTCATTTGTTGTCACTTGATTGCAATTTACACATGTGTTTATCTCTCCATCAATGTTTGCGAAATAACATTTTTTTTTATTTGAAGTGGCAGGAATAATCCTCCATATTGTTGGGCATGAAGTGCTTATTTTTCAGGTCTTGCCACAGCATCACTATTATGTATAGGTCTAGGCTTTGACTAGGCTAGTCCAAAATTATGATTTTTTTTTTTTGTTTTTTTTTATAATTCCTTCTTAAATGTAAATTTGCTTTTGTATGTTGTGTTGTCTTGATACAAAGTGTCCCACACCATCAAATTAGCACAACATTTGAACTGTTGATGTGTGCTTGTACTATGGAGTTCCATGTTCACTTTATGCCAGACATAAAGTCATACAAAAAGACCAAATTTATACAAAAAGATACACTCTTGTCTCCTCTACTCATAAAATTTTCTCCCACAAGGTATTGGGATTATGCAAGTGTTCCCTGGTCAGTGGAAGATGGACATTTTATGATGTTTTTGGTTAGCAATAGTTCCCTGCCTTGTTACTTTCCAGTGATGCCAGTTTTTGATTAGTATCTACCCGATTTACTGAAAGTTAAATCCTTTCTTTCTTTCTTTCACAATTATTTTGGCAGTGCCCTCCAGAACACTTTCAGTACTGTTCAAAGCATCGTCCATTTGGAGATTAATTGGAGAGTTAAAAATGTGTTTTTTCTATCTTTTTCCAGATTGGTACATCTTGTATGGTATCAACAGTTTTTTTTTTGTTTTTTTTTTTCTCCCTGGTCTATTCGGAATTTCGTTTAAAAAGTGGCATTATATGCTTATTAAACCTTCCTGTTGGCAACTTGACTGGCAAGGGTCAAAAAAGTGAAGTTTATATTAAGCGGCAATCAAAACTGTCTGTGTTCAATTAGCAAACTTGAATTGTCCCCTTTTTTAATTTTAAGGGATCAATCGGATATATATTTTTCAAACCTTACTGGATAAATTGGTATTGGATGTACATTAGAGGGTCAGCTCAAGTTGGACAGTTGGGAGACAAAGTCATAGAGGCGAGATTGCGTTGGTTTGGACATGTGCAGAGGAGAGATGCTGGGTATATTGGGAAAAGGATGTTAAAGATAGAGCTGCCAGGCAAGAGAAAGGCCTAAGAGAAGGTTTATGGATGTGGTGAGCGAAGACATGCAGGTGATGGGTGTAACAGAACAAGATGCAGAGAACAGAAAGATATGAAAGAAGATGATCCGCTGTGGCAACCCCTAACGGGAGGAGCCGAAAGAAGGTTAAATAAAAAAAAATGTATTATTTGTTCATTCAGGTGCTGTTTATCTAATTATCTATTTTGCTCAAAGACCCAAAAGCATTCAGTCTCAAAAATGCTTTTTCAAAACCGTGTATAAATAGCTAATCTTTAGCCAAAAGTAACATTTCTGGTACCTTCCAATTTCAGTATTGTTTTGTACATCTTAGCTGAAAGGAAATTGGTGAGCTTAGGTAGATAAAATAGCCTGTAATTTTGTTAATTAAATTCTTAACATCTGCCTAGATATGTCTTCTAATATAATCAACTTAAAAAATGTTTTTGTTACAGTATGCATTCTTTATTGGAGCACTGACATATTTATAAAGTAATGTGTTGCTTCATCAGACTAAGCCTTGGTAAATCCTGTTTGGTCAGATGGGTTTTTCGTCAGGTTCCTGCAGTAGCTCAGTTGGTATGCAAGATGAGCGAAAAAGTGCTTTACTTGTCAGTAGGAGGAAAAGTAGCCTTCACAGTGTGTAATTTAATTCACTTATGTTCATCTCCACTCTAATTTGACCTGGAGGATTTTTATTTATTTATTTTATTTATTTATTATTAAACATTTTTGTTAACCAGCATGCACACAAAACAGGGAGAATAACAGAGTTTCTTTACCAAGACAATTAACTTGTTTAGAGTGGTTCAGATCAGGCATTATACAGATGCCAAATACTCTGAGTAACTATGGGACAGACAGCTTGCTTTCTGTGCGTAGACTCTCCAATACAGGTAGTCCCCAAGTTACGGACATTACGACTTACGAACTGGGCCGCAGCTGCTCCTTCATCTGTCTGGGGGACGCAACGCAGGTGCCTCGGCAACTGCCGCGCCATCATCTTCAACCTGGGGACGCTGCAAGCGGTGGCTGGAGGGGGGCGATTTCGCTGCTCATGCAGTGTAGTGTTATTCGGGCGGCTACCGCTCGTGTGCAGGACGGAGGCTTCATGGGGCGGTTCGCTGCCCACCCACCATGCCGCCGCAGCTACTGCTCCTGACTGGACTGGACGGAGGCAGGATTGGGCGGAGGAGGGGCGTTTCATTGCCCGCCCACCACACACCGCTGCCCCATTTGTTCTCGGTGGGCGGCTGGTGATGCTGCAAGCGGTGATCCGGTTGTGGCTGAAGGGAGGTCATTGAGGGTGAATGGGATGGTGGGGGGCAGCATTGTAGTGTGCCTCGGGTGGCTGCCTGTTGCTTGGGGGCGGTGCTAGGCAATTCACTACCCGCCTTTGGCCGCACCCTGTTCGTTCTCGGTGGGCGGACACTGCAGGCAGCATACTGTAGTGGAGGTGACTGTGTGGTGGCGGGTGGTGAATCGCCCCTCGCTGTCCCCATTCATTACATAGCAGGAAGTTGTCTCTAGTCAGTACATCAGACGTGCTGATGATGGGTGCCTTCCTGCTGTGATAGCATGTACAGTGCTGTGCAGAAGAGCTCATCTTAACCTTTTGTCTTCACCCTTCAAAAATGTCTCTGAAACACAAATCTGATGTAAGTGCTGGTGATACAGTAAAGAAGAGAAAAAAAATCACCATGGAAAATAAAGTAGAAATAATAAAAAGGTCAGAGAGAGGTGAAACTCCATTATTCTTTGGCAGAGCACTTGGTTACAGTCGGTCAACAATAGCATTTATTAAAATAACGTACATGTACCAACTTGCATACAAATTCAGCTTAAGAACAAACCTACAGTCCCTATCTTGTACGTAACCCGGGGACTGCCTATACTTTGTACCGTCTTGGTTTCGTCTAAAGAATCTTGCTAATCATTTTATACTACCATCTGAGATTAGGAGTTGATGATGTTAAGTAAATGGCTTTGTGATGTTCTCTGTTAAGCATATCACTAAAGTGTTGGCCAGTCAGGAATTGTTTGAGGCATAAATACATATTTAGTTTATCAGTCTTACCACAATTCTCCTTTCTCTGTCAGTGTCTCCAGCTGTACAATACTTGGGCAGCAATTCCTAGTAGACTGTGCAAACCAGTAGTTCTGAACTTTTCTGAACATTCTTCCTATTCTATGACTGCAAAGTGTGAAACTTTACCAAATTTTCAGGATTGGGAGTACTTAACTCTGCTCTTTAATAATTGTTAGGCACTGGTGCTGTATATTTTTAAAATAAATAATAAATCTACCCATCAGTGTTTACTGTATATGATGCCTTGCAAAATGTCAGTATTCATAATCAGCTTTACAAAATAAACCCAAGTCTAGTGTATACTATCTATCTATCTACTCGCATGTATTAATGTAAATTTATAAAAAAATGACGATAGTATAAACATTCTTTAAGACTTCAGGCACATGAATGTTGCCTCATTTGGCATTTTAAGCCGGGAGGATTTATTATTTGTACTTTTGTATTTCATATTTTTGTATATTCTCACATTGCTGATTACATTTGTTTTGTTATATTCAGAGTTAATTAGTGAAAACCTTTATTTACCGCAGGTCAGGTTGGGTGAAGCAGCAGGGTACAGCTCGTTCCTGCACCCTCCACACAACAGAACGGCTCCCCCAGGCAAACACATGGTCCAGTCCAGTCCAGCCTCTCAAAAATTGCCATCTATCTGCCGCAGAGAGGTGTTATGTGGGCAGCCCTTTGGCCTGGTCCAGCCACTCAGTTCCTCAACAATGAGGATGCTGCGAGCCGAATCACCCTCGGGGAAATGCACCACATGGCCGTAGTGAGCCGTAACCGTCGTTCCCTCACAATGCAGATAATGTGCCTCACTTGGGACTCCATGAGCAACTGCTCAATCGACACAGTCAAACCAGCGGTACCCAAGGATTCTCCAAAGAGACACAGTACCAAAGGACCGGTCTTGTCTCAGGTCACTGGATAGCGTCCATGTCTCGCAACCATATTTCAAAACAGGAAGCACCAGGGCTCTGAAGATCTGGACCTTCGTCCTTTTGCAAAGACATTGGGAGCGCCACACACACACCTTTCCAGCGACCTCATGATCCCCCCATGCAGCTCCAGTCCATCTACTGACTTCATAGGAAGAGTCACCAGAGACACAAATGTCACTGCGAAGGGAAGTAAACCTCTCAAAGGTCGACTGTCTCTGCAGACAGGCACACTGCTGATGGATGCACCCAAGAGGTCATTAAAGGCATGGACCTGGGTTTTTATCTTGGACACTAACAAGCCCAGACACTGAGACTTCTCACTCAGTCTCCTGAGAGCCCCGATCAGTGCCTCCATTGACTCCGCGAGCATCACAGCATCATTGACAAAGTCGAGATCAGTGAATCTCTCTTCACCAACAGATACCCCACAGCTGCTGGACCCCATGACCCTGCCCAACATGCAAACACTGAACAGAGTAGGAGCAAGAACGCACCCCTGCCAAACCCCAGAATCGACTTGGAAATATGCAGAAGTTCTGCCTTCACTCTGCACAGCACTCGCAGTACCAGTGTACAGGCCATCCATCATATCCAGCAACTTTGGGGAGATCCTGTGAAGTCTCAGGATGTCCCACAGTGCAGCTCAATCAACTGAGTTGATGCCGATATTTGCATTTGCACACCATGATAGCACAGCATGCCTAAGAAGTCTACCATCGACCACATTTACCACAGCTTAGTTGAAATAGATCACTGTTGTGAAATAAGAACCTGCTCCTAAAATTATTTTTATAAAGTTGCTCTGCGGGTTATCTAATATATATATAATATATATAAAATCCCTATGTGCGTCCAGGTGTCCGTGTGTGGGTGTCTTCTGATGAAGTGCGCGGGGCACAGTGCGATGCGCGATATTACTGTCAGAGAAAGTTAGAGGCTTTTTACGGAAATACAAACCAGTATTACTGCGAGAGGAAATTAAAGGTACACAATACAGTGACGCATATTAGAGCCACATACAAGCCAATATTACTGTCAGAGGAGATTAAAGGCATATTACCGACGCGCACGCCTGTATTACCGCCAGAGAAAATTAAAGGTATATTACGGACGTACAAGCCAGCGGACGTACAAGACGGTATCCTTCAATAAGGGCGCGCACAGGCATCCTTCAATAAGGGCGCGCACAAAAAGGCGAGCCTTAAAAGGGCGACCTCAATTGGGCGCAGCGAATAAAGGCGCATGTAAATAAAGATCTGCACCTTTGTTGCTCTTCACATATTCCAGAGCCATTTGAACTAAATTATCTACGAACGCCTGTATTCGCTGCGCTCAATTGAGGTCGCCTTTTTGTGCGCGCCCTTATTGAATAGAGCCTTACAAGACAGTATTACTGTCACAGAAAATTAGACACACAATACACGGCGGCAGCCCACGAAGAACGGTCAGCTCAGCAAGTAAACAGCAACAAAAGAAAGGCTGAAAGAAAAATTCGACCAACAAAAAGAATAAGGTCAAAGTCCCTTGCCATTTAATATAGACAGTTCCTACTAATGTTTATGCACTACTGTTCTAGCGCCTGTTGTTATTGTAATGGGCTAAATGACTAGTACATTATATTACAGGGTGGTTATTCATGTTTGATCAATGTAAATTTAACAAGGGCTCCAACACTGAATGGGTCACAGAGCAGAACTGTTTACTGAATCCCAAGCAGTGAAAGATTTATAAGGTGATTGTTGATATAGTCCTGAACATGATGATATTGATTTTTTTTTTTTGGCCTATATTGAGCAGGATGATGTTGCAGTGGTTAGTGCTGCCTCATGGATCCAGCATCCTAGGTTTAATTCCCATATTTGGCTGCTGCCTGTGAGGTGTTTTTATGTTCTTCCTCTTAACATATGTTTTTGTCCAAGCATCATTTTTGTCTCGCATACCAATTGTGTACATGTTACATTAATTAATGATTCTAAACTGGTGTCATGTGGGTGTTTGATGTTTGTGCAAATGGACCATGTGATAAACTGGTGCCCCTTCCAGGATTTAGTTACTGCTTTGTGTGTGATACAGCCAGGATTGGCTAAGGTCCCCCATGATACTAATTGGGACTGAACTGGGCTGAGAATATTTATATTTACAAATATGTATCCTAATACATGAAATAAGGAGACAGTAGAAGGATATTTATGATGAAAGTTTCCTATTATGTTAATGTTGAGAGCAAGAGAGATGATTATGCTGATCAGGGGCCTCATGTATAAAAATGTTGTGTACACCGGTTTCCACTCTCACTTTGAGATGTATGAAAACTAAACTTTGGATAAAGCCATGCACATGTTCACGGCAGCCTCACACCATGCGTACACACTTTTCTGCGCAGTCTTGCAAACTGGCAATACCCAGCATCAAAGCAGTGCTACTGTTTATGTGGTCTTTTTTAGATTCACATCCATGACATGGGCTGTATCAAATACACTGAAGTTAATTGTATATCGTTTACAGAGCTATCCTCTTGGAGTAGTGTGCTGTTAGAATTCTACAATGTATACTTGATATCATTTTTATGATATAGTAAACCTGTGGGGACACTAGCGCAGCAGTAGCAAATACAAAGATTTATATTGTGTGACAATTGGTTGCCTGGAGAAAGAAAATGGAAGGATAGGAATTGGGGGTTGGTATGTTTGACAGAGACAATACTGCTAAAATAAAGAATAAAGAAAGCTACTCCAGAAGAACATCCAGTAAATTCCCAGGACACCTTGCTAAAAGATCTCTAAAAAGCAATTGCGAAAACAATCCGTTCAATGCAGAGAACATTTTATGGCAGTTGTAATGAGGCTCCAAGAGGCTAACTGTATGAATGAGTTTCCCACTGGTTTAATTGAAGTAATGTGTAAATATTGGGTTTGTGAGCTGGTGGTCAGGGACACAAACTCCTGAATTCAATGGATATTCTTCTGAGCGGTGAATGTAATGTATTCTATGTGCCAAATACTGCCAATGTGCTCCTATTAGCATAAGAGCGAGCCTGTTTAGGTAGCATGTACCGATTTAACGACTGGATCGGGAATACTTAGAATACGAAGCATTTAACATGCTACTTTAGTTACAGTGGTTTTTGAGAAACTCTCTAAATAATTAAACATCAGTTTTAAGATGAAGTTAACGACATTCTACTTTAATAACAAAATTAAACTATGAAATTAAAGTGGAGATTTCGAGATTAAAGCCACCAATAGTACATTTTTCCTTGCTTATACTTCACTGAGCAGGACATAAATTTCACATTCTCTTAAACAATTTTTCTTTTTTCCACGTGCTTTTGCTATTATTTTTTTAACAAACACTGAAGGAAGTGGCTATTTATATTGACTTGCATATTCAAATATGCAAAATTTTTGGAGTTGGGGTAGGGCTGTATGCACAGGCATG
Organism: Erpetoichthys calabaricus; assembly: GCF_900747795.2. Taxonomy (NCBI): domain Eukaryota; kingdom Metazoa; phylum Chordata; class Cladistia; order Polypteriformes; family Polypteridae; genus Erpetoichthys; species Erpetoichthys calabaricus. The sequence goes on along the minus strand of NC_041395.2, from coordinate 268,136,031 downwards.
TGTGTTTTTAAAATTAGCATTCATTGAGTTTTATAAAGGGAGAGTATGTGGAACTATACTTACACAGTTTTATGCATCAGACTTTTTTTTTTTTTTTGTGTGCATACGCACATTTCAAGTGTTGTCAGTACACCTTGTTTTAGTTTGAATTCTACGGACGGCGATTTTAAATGAGGCCCCAGATCTTTTACAGATTGTTGCTTATATTTCTAAATATTTTTTCCACTCAATTTCAGGAGCCGGTTGTTTTGACAGACACCAACCTTGTATATCCAGCTCTAAAATGGGATATTGACTATCTTCAAGAAAACATCGGAGGTGGGGACTTTTCTGTGTATTGTGCACAGACTCACAAATTCTTGTACTATGATGAAAAAAAAATGTCTAATTTTGAAAACTTTACTCCAATGTCACGGAGACTGGAAATGAAGTTTTGTGAATTTGTGGAAAGGATGCAAAGGGCAGAAGAAACTGGACACGGAGAAAGGTATTTTTTTATAAGAGCTAATTTAAATAGCTTTAGAGTTTTTTTTTTTTTTTTTTTTTTTTTTTTTTAATATCTAAAATAATGCTACATTTTCTTCCTTGTTACTTCATGACTGTTGAACTGCTATATATAGTTTATACATTTTCTTGAGTAGTAAGAAAAAGTATCTACAGTATTTTGTGGCTCTTTTTTTCCCCTAGTTTGTTTATTTAATATCTAATCTTGTTTAGTGACTATATTTTTTTCACATAACTTGTTTTTGTAGTGTAGGTGAAGTGTAGTTAATATTCTAGGTCTGTGCACTTTTTTTAATGGCAGACAAGAGAAATTATGCTTGTAAACCTTTTGGGCTTAATCTGTTTTATTTATTTGCATAACTAATCATGAAGGTGAGGCTGCACTGGTGCAGGCATAGCATGGCTACTTCATAGCTCCAGTGTTGATTCTTGGCTCAGCTGTGTTCTGTGTGGAACGTGCACGTTTTTTTCTTCTCCAGTGGTTTTTCTATTAATACTGCAGATTTTGAACCACAATTCAAATATGTGCATTTTAGGTTAATTAATGTTGTGTGTAGATTCACTTACTGTGAAAGTCTGAATAAGTGATCTCTGTGATGAATTTGATCATAGTTTATTCCTGCCTGGTTCCTAACACTGCAGCAGTCCTTTCTAGTTCCAACATTTCTGTTATGGACTCCATGAGTACAGGAAATAAAGGGATGAATGGTTGTATCAGATGATAATACGTGTCAGATAGGGAGGAATTTTCATAATATCCAGTTTATAATGTTTTTTATTACATTGTTTGCATTAGAATTGTGCTTCCTTAATCATATAAAATAGCCTTTGGGGGTGAAAAAGGAAACAAAAGATGTTAAGCTTGAGGTGCTCATTTTGAAAGAAGGAACATTTTTTTTTTATTAACCTGTGTTCTTTTTTTTGATGTATTTTGAATAATAATTTTATTTTTTGATTAGCCATTAAAATTTTAGCTCGGGTATTATGCATTTTTTGAGTATCCATTAGGTGGTATCATTGAAATGTATTCATTTATATTGTAAAAAGGTGTCTATGCAGGCATACAACAGTAATAAAGTTATATTATAACCATTTTATCTTGGAGATGTAACAAAGTATGACATTTTTAATAAGAAAGAGGAACAAAAAAAAAACAGTATTGTGTAAAATTATGTAAACATTATAACTCCACATGTAATTGCATTGAAATGTGAAACATACAACAAACTCGCAATACTTCTTATGGTGCTGGTTGAGATCCATAAGTTGGTAAAAGACTGGAATCCTGTTTAATTAAACTGTGTTAACTATGCAGGTATTTTCCCCTCAAGAAATACATTTTCTCTTGTAATGATGTTTGGATTTATGCTCCAATTAATGAATTGTTTTAGGACTCTCGGAGCTATATTATTTTATGTGTCATCTTTGCTAAAGGATATTTTACACAGTATTAAATTATATGCATGATGTATGGAAAAAGTATGGAGTATATTTTCAAAAGTTTGATTATATGTGTAAATGTTTAAAAAAAGTATTTTCTATGATTACAGATTATATTTACAACAAACGTTGAATGACACAGTTGGTCGAAAAATTGTAGTGGATTTTCTAGGATTTAACTGGAACTGGATTAATAAACAGCAAGCAAAACGTAACTGGGGACAGTTAACATCTAATTTGCTTCTTATAGGCATGGAAGGTATTTGTGTTTTATTTTTAAGCATTATATTTTCTTGCCTGGCAAATGAAACATTGTGCTTATTTCTCTGTGTTTTTGAGCACAATTATTTTTATCACTTTGTTAAAATACTGAAATACCAACATTTGATTCGGTTTAAAATTTAAATACAACAATATTGCAGTATTACCCATCCTAAAATCCCCTGTTAAAACTGTTACATTTGAAATTTCCAAAAGACTGTCTACCTACAAGACAACTGAAGTGTATCTGAAACAGTTTTTATATGCTTAATACATGCTGTTTTATTTTAATATTTAAAGATGGTTTCTCAATCAGGACTACCACTGTCTCTGGGGTACACTGCTGTAGAGCTGTGCAGATCTGGCACATTCTCCTTATGTTTGCATGGGTATTTTCTGGATGCTTTTAGACCCTTTAACTTCCCATCATTATGCATATAAGATTAATTTAAAAACTCTTAAAACTGATTAGGTTGTACTGTAGCAGTATGGGTGTGTGTGCATTAGCATTACTGCATTGTACCCAGTATTGGTGTGATTGTATTTTAGCAAACAATACATGCATTTTTCATGCTTTTGATGATTAGACTGGAAAATGAACATGTGGATTATTTGACATGAGTTAAGTGACAGATTCTTTTTCCATGGACATTTTTGACATTTATCATTGGACAGCTTGGGTCGTCATTATGTTCCGTTATATTATAAACTTTTTACTTCATTCTGCATAAAAAGGTGAAATTAAAATTTTCTCAGCCATCACTACAAAGTATGTGGGGTAAGTAACATATAGACTTGGTAACATATATACTGTAAACATATAAATATTTTTGGGTAGAGTATTACTTTAGCATATATCTACAAAAACTAAACAGGCTTTGAGTCACATGCAATAATTAAGGACTTGATGTTAGCCATATTAATTTTATTGCCATGTTTTATTTTAGGTAATGTAACACCTGCTCACTATGATGAGCAGCAGAATTTTTTTGCACAAATTAAAGGTTACAAAAGATGCATACTCTTTCCGCCGGATCAGTTTGATCGATTGTATCCATTTCCAGTTCATCATCCTTGTGATCGGCAAAGCCAGGTGAGACTCTAATAAGAAAGCTAATTATCAGAATATAACAATCCGACATTTAGCAACCTTGTCAAATGGTTCACTTTTCATTATTTTAATATTTCACACTTTTTGTAGGTTGCTTGAATAGTGTATAATATTATTGTATTTTGTTTTAAATGAAGAAGAGATTTTTTTTTTTATACAATAAACATTTATTAATTTTTAGTAAGTTGTTTTTTCTAAGAAATTACAATTTCTATTTTGCAGGTTGATTTTGAAAACCCAGATTATGAAAAATATCCTAATTTTAAAAATGTTACTGGGTATGAAGCTGTAGTGGGCCCAGGAGATGTACTTTACATACCAATGTATTGGTAAGAGATATTCTTAATGCTTTCTGTTTTTGGGAAAAAAAAAAAAAAAAAATACTTGCCATTCGGCTATTGGTATTGGAATGAATTACACTAACTACCTCTGGTTCATTGTAAGCTGTCATTTTATTCAGTTTTCTAAATATTCTTTGTCCTTCTCTGGGTTGCTAGAAGCCAACAGGGACAGGAAACAGCTCTGGATTAGATTTGTCCCAAAATGAAACACAAATAGGAAAACAAATGTGATTAGATGGATGGATCTTATAGACTTCACAGTGGTGCAACATATATTTATTATTATTATTATTACAGTTTTTATTATCTTTGTATTACAGGTGGCATCATATTGAGTCATTATTAAACGGAGGGACAACTATAACAGTAAACTTTTGGTACAAGGTATGTTGATGATCAAACTGTTTTTACAAATATTTTTTGAAGTTGATAATTTAGCATTGACAGAATATGGAAAATGATTGAAGAATATCCCAAATTAGACTGGACAAATATCAAATGATTGAAAATTTGCTAGTGTAACCGCTAGTTCACAAAAAGGCTAAAGTAGATCTCAATAATTATAGACTAATAAACCTTAATCCCATGTCGATTATGGAAAGAACAGTATAAGCAGAAATAACAGCCTGTATGGCCTCATTAAAGGAAGATCCTTTTAAACCAACCAATTAAAAAAATTTTTTTTCTTTTAAACAAACTGCTCAAAAAACACATGCAAAGCATACAACACAACTTTGACTTTTAGAAATTGTCTGATATGGATCTGCACTAAAGGTTAATTCTAACTCTAGAAGTCACATACATTAGAGGTAAGTTATGAAATTAGAATTTAAACTGATTAAACAACCAGGGATAGGAGAAGATTGCTTCACACATGATGAAGCCATTAGTAGAGATGCTCTGAAATCTGTGCTTACTCTTTCCAATTTATATTAACGTCATTGATTAATAAACTTGAGAAATCTGCAAATGACACAATTTGAAGGAATATCAAAATACTATAGGAGCAGCAAACCAAAATCGCTTACATTCTTAAAAATTGAGCAAACCCATAGAAAGTGATGCTTAATACAGTGATCCCTCGCTATATCATGCTTCGCCTTTCGCGGCTTCACTCCATCGCGGATTTTATATGTAAGCATATTTAAATATATATCGCGGATTTTTTGCTGGTTCGCAGATTTCTGGGGACAATGGGTCTTTTAATTTCTGGTACATGCTTCCTCAGTTGGTTTGCCCAGTTGATTTCATATAAGGGACGCTATTGGCAGATGGCTGAGAAGCTAGATTGCTTACTTTTCTCTCTGTCTTGCGCTGACTTTCTCTGATCCTGATGTAGGGGGATTGAGCAGGGGGGCTGTTCGCACACCTAGACGATACGGACGCTCGTCTAAAAATGCTGAAAGATTATCTTCACGTTGCTATCTTTTGTGCAGCTGCTTCCTGAAACGACATGCTGCACGGTGCTTCGCATACTTAAAAGCTCGAAGGGCACGTATTGATTTTTGACTGAAAAGCAAACTCTGTCTCTCTCTATCTCTCTCTCTCTCCCTGCTCCTGACGGAGGGGGTGTGAGCTAAAGCCTTCAACATCTTTGTGCCGCGGTGCTTCGCATACTTAAAAGCCAAACGGCCCTATTGATTTGTTTGCTAGAGATTGTTTTCTCTATCTATGTGACATTCTGTGCTCCTGACACGCACTCCTTTGAAGAGGAAGATATGTTTGCATTCTTTTAATTGTGAGACAGAACTGTCATCTCTGTCTTGTCATGGAGCACAGTTTAAATTTTTGAAAAAGAGACAAATGTTTGTTTGCAGTGTTTGAATAACGTTCCTGTCTCTCAACAACCTCCTGTGTTTCTGCGCAAATCTGTGACCCAAGCATGACAATATAAAAATAACCATATAAACATATGGTTTCTACTTCGCGGATTTTCTTATTTCGCGGGTGGCTCTAGAACACAACCCCCGCGATGGAGGATGGATTACTGTATGCTGCAAAATGCTACAGCTTTACAAAAAGAATATTAATTAAACCATAAATACAAGAGGGTTATATTCTACATCTTCTAGACAACCATTTTACCTGGTTCTTGAACATGCCATTGGCACCTCTGGGTTGTTATTAGGTCAAAAAAGAGAGAATTCCAGTATTTAATCACATAGGTCTAGAGGTGGAGGTGTGTCTTTAGGTGTTATGTTTGTAACCCAGAAAAGGTTAGAGTTTGCCAGATCATTTTTTTTTTTTTTATTCATTGTAACAAAATACAGATAGAGATGATAAATCTTTGGAGCACCTAGAAGGCTAATCATGTATATTCAAATAAAATGTGAGGTATAGCTTTTTGAAAAAGAAAAAAGAAACGTCATGACGATGCAACTCTCCAAGATAGACTGGTGTTGCTTCCAACGATAAAGATTCTTGGCAGGAAGAGGCAAGTCCAGGCTAGTGTAAAGCAGAAGTAACATTGAATGGGTCATGGTTCTCAATCTTCTGGTCTGCAGAGACAAGATGAGAAAAGGCATTAGTCGACTGTGCCTTCCAGCTGTCCAGTGGAAGATTACAATCATCTATGTCCTTATACTGTCCCCTATGCATACATGTGACACCATGTATTTTGTGTCTGTTCATATTACCACATGCTACCAACAGATAATAGGCATGTCACCTGTGCTATTGATGTGACTAGCACCTTTTGTTACTTTTGCCACTATTGGACTGCAGTATCTGCTCATTGTGACACTATGTCCAGCATTTTCCCATATTCAGGATATACTAGGCAGCAGATGATATTGCAGTCACAGCTGGGTATGGGGATGCTAAATCGTATTCCGAGTTTCTTTTCTGCATCTAAAACAGTTGTGATCATTTTCTCATTAAGGTGCTTTTGGCACATTTTCTTCCTGCTGGCTCTGTTTAATCCCGCTCACAAGGCATTTTTACTTCTTTCGAAGATGGTGCCAACTGGTGTGGCTGGCTGTCTGCTCGTCTCTCTAGTCTATGTTTTAACTTTGTTTTTATGTTTTAGTTTATCCCAACGGCCATTGTCCTATGATCGTGAGTCTTTACTAAACATTTTTTCTGGCTTGCTTTCCTCTCAATTTTCATCTCCTGGTTGGATTTTTTGTGAACCTCCACCTTTTGTTTTATTCATCTCCTGATTTCTTTACCTGGACGCCAGTGTTCACCTGTATCAGTGAGTTGAATGCCCCTCGGAGACGCAAACACACCCGCCACCGTCGTGGGGAAAGAGCCGGAATTGCTGTTAAACAACGCGGACTTAAGTCCCAGAGCTTTGATTCCCGATGCCTGCGAGTCGTCTATGACCCATCTTCTCCTGCTCAGGACTCCATCACTGGTTCATGGGCGCTGGACACCGGATTTAATTTCTCCATTTCAAGACGGCATCACTTTTCCTCGGCCTGCAATCGAGTAGTAAACACTGCTAATCTTCGCACACTCACCCGTGCTTATCCTGCAACAAGCTCTTCTACATCTATCAAGGCTGCTCTCTTGAACGTGAGATCAGTGTCTAATAAAACTTTTATTCTGCAAGACTTCCATCCATCCATCCATTTTCTAACCCGCTGAATCCGAACACAGGGTCACGGGGGTCTGCTGGAGCCAATCCCAGCCAACACAGGGCACAAGGCAAGAACCAATCCCGGGCAGGGTGCCAACTCTGCAAGACTTTATTACCTCAAATAATCTGGAATTCTTCTTCATCACTGAGACTTGGATTTTAAATGGTGACTCTTCTTGTTTTACTGACATGACTCCACCAGGTTATTCATTTTTAAATTCTCCTCGCCTGACTCGTCGGGGAGGGGGGGCAATGCCACTATTGTTAAAAGTATGTTCTTGTGTCAGAGCCTTACAAGGGGTCCGTTTTTAGCAGCTTTGAACTTCAACTATTCGAAGAGTGCAGCTCCCCTTCTCTACTGTTTGCCGAGGTTTATAGACCTCCTGTAATTAATGAAACTTTCATCTGTCAATTCTCTGGTCTCTTGGCTGATATCACCCTCTCTCATAATAAAGTTCTTATTGTAGGCGATTTCAACATTCATGTTTGTTGTCAATCGAAACCTTTGGTCAACGACTTTTTATCACTTTTGAACTCATTTGATTTTATACAGCATATTAATACACCAACCCACTCTCTCGGTCACCCTCGATCTCGTTTTTACTCGTGATATTTCAGTGAATAATATTGATTTATGTGATGTTTCTTTTACTGATCATTTTTCTATAATGATGGATCTGAATATTACTGTCGATGTCCCGACAAATAGCTGTCCCCCACACTGTTCGCGCTTTTTAAATTCTTTTATTATATCTGATTTTAAAACCATTTTCTCTAGTCTTTATGTGCATGACCAAAATAATGGTATCGATGATTCTGTCGTAAAATTTAATTCTTCCTGTAAAGCGATTTTAAAGTCAATTGCTCCACCCAAGATACGCAGTAATAAGGGTAGACCTGCTCCCTGGCTAAATGAAAATACACGATCACTGCGCCGTGCCTATTGAACTGCTGAACGGCGTTGGAAAAAAGATGGACTGATTGTCTCTAAACAGATTTTTTGGACTTCTCTTTTCAATTTCCAGACTGAAGTTAAGATAACGAAACAAAACTTCTTTGCCGATTTTAGTATCCCGTCATTCAAGGAATCCTAGGGTCTTACTTAATTCAATTAATGCGGCCATTCACCCCCACTCTGCGATGGGATCAAATAGCATTATTCATTCATGTGACCAGTTTCTATCATCCTTTGTAAGCAAAATCGATACTATCCGCCGTGGCATTGTTCAAATGGGCTATGAACTTTACACTGTTAATCATGACATTGTCTTAGAATCCTTTGATCTAGTCTCACTTTCACAGCTAAAAAGAACTATTGACACCCTTAAACCAGCCCCCAGTCCTCTGGATATTGTACCACCACGTCTCTTAGTGGAAGCCTTTGATGTGTTGGGCCCACCCTTATTAGCCATCATCAATGATTCTATTAGTTCAGGAGTTGTGCCCTCATGTTTTAAACATGCTGCAGTCCGTCCCCATCTTAAAAAAGGCAGAATTAGATCTTGGAGTTTTAGTTAATTTTCATCCAATTTCCCAACTGCCATTTCTGGCTAAAATTCTAGAAAGAATTATTTATAATCAATTGGTTGATCACCTTAACTCCAATAATTTATTTGAGATCTACCAATCTGGCTTTAGGCGTTATTATAGTGTTGATACGGCACTCCTGAAAGTGTTCAACGACATCTCTTATTACTGACTCAGGTGATGCGGCAGTCCTTCTCCTTGACCTGTCCGCTGCCTTTGACACTATTGACCATGGGATATTGCTGTTGCGGCTAGAACATCTTGTTGGGCTTAAAGGGGCTGCTCTTAACTGGTTCAGGTCATATTTAACTGATAGACACTTTTCAGTGACTTTTAATTCCTCTTCTTCATCTACTGCTCCTCTTAAATATGGTGCTCCTCAGAGATCCATTTTGGGTCCTATTTTATTCTCCATATTGGAGCTATTTTTAGGAAATTTAACATTTCTTTTCACTGCTATGCTGATGATACTCAGGTTTATATTCCTGTCTGCAACTCTACAACAAATCAACTCCACAACTGTCTGTCTGAATTAAGATCCTGGATGGCTAATAATTTTCTTGATCTAAATCAAAATAAAACGGAGGTGCTTATAGTGGGTCCATCAGCTAAAGCCAAAATTGGTCTTGGATTTCTCGGCTCTTTCTCTGTCTTTTCCAAACCTCAAGTCCGCCATCTTGGTGTTACCTTTGATAGTAACCTCTCTTTTGAGAAACAAGTAAATTCTGTAGTCAAGAGTTGCTTTTTCCAACTTCGTCTATTAGGTAAGATAAAGCCTTTTTTATCTTCTTGGGATTTTGAGATAGCTAATTATTCGTTTATTTTTTCTCGCCTCGATTACTGCAACTCGCTGTATTCTGGGATTAACAAATCCCTGATACACAGGTTAAAGTTGGTCCAAAATGCTGCTGCTCGCTTTCTGTTTGGGGCAAGAAAGTATGACTCGGTTTCTCCTATTTTAGCTTCTTTACACTGGCTGCCTGTCAGTTTTCAAATTGATTTTAAAATCTTGCTGCTAGTTTTTAAATCTTTACATGGGCTTGCTCCTGCCTATTTATCCGAATTGTGTGTTTTACACCAGCCATCCAGAGTGCATAGATCTTCTGGTCAGCTGTCTCTGGTTGTCCCTCGTACCAAGTGTAAAACCAAGGGGGACAGGGCTTTGCAGCTGTTGCACCTCGCCTGTGGAACTCTTTACTTCATCATATAAAGGAGTCGTCTAATCTTGTTTTAAACCGTTCAATTGTAAAGACTCATTTCTATTCACTTGCATTCCGTGACCTTCAGTAATACTGATGGTTTCCTCTTTGTGATTATATTACATTACTTCTATTTTGTTATGTACAGGTGCTGGTCATAAAATTAGAATATCATGACAAAGTTGATTTATTTCAGTAATTCCATTCAAAAAGTGAAACTTGTATATTAGATTCATTCATTACACACAGACTGATGTATTTCAAATGTTTTTTTCTTTTAATGTTGATGATTATAACTGACAACTAATGAAAGTCCCAAATTCAGTGTCTCGGAAAATTAGAATATCAATTAAGACCAATGCAAAAAAAGGATTTTTAGAAATGTTGGCCAACTGAAAGGTATGAACATGAAAAGTATGAGCATGTACAGCACTCAATATTTAGTTGGGGCTCCTTTGGCCTGGATTACTGCAGCAATGTGGCGTGGCATGGAGTCGATCAGGGTGTGGCACTGCTCAGGTGTTATGAGAGCCCATGTTGCTCTGATAGTGGACTTCAGCTCTTCCGAATTGTTGGGTCTGGCGTATTGCATCTTGCTCTTCACAATACCCCATAGATTTTCTATGGGGTTAAGGTCAGGCGAGTTTGCTGACCAATCAAGAACAGGGATACCATGGTCCTTAAACCAGGTACTGGTAGCTTTGGCACTGTGTGCAGGTGCCAGGTCCTGTGGGAAAATGAAATCTGCATCTCCATAAAGTTCGTCAGCAGCAGGAAGCATGAAGTGCTCTAAAACTTCCTGGTAGACTGCTTCATTGACCTTGGACCTCAGAAAACACAATGGACCAACACCAGCAGATGACATGGCACCCCAAACCATCACTGACTGTGGAAACTTTACACTGGACCTCGCGCAACGTGGATTCTGTGCCTCTCCTCTCTTCCTCCAGACTCTGGGACCTTGATTTCCAAAGGAAATGCAAAATTTACTTTCATCAGAAAGCAGCAGTCCAGTCCTTTTTGTCTTTAGCCCAGGCGAGACGCTTCTGATGCTGTCTCTTGTTCAAGAGTGGCTTGACACAAGGAATGCGACAGCTGAAACCCATGTCTTGCATACGTCTGTGCGTGGTGGTTCTTGAAGCACCGACTCCAGCTGCAGTCCACTCTTTGTGAATCTCCCCCACATTTTTGAATGGGTTTTGTTTCACAATCCTCTCCAGGGTGCAGTTATCCCTATTGTTTGTACACTTTTTTTCTACCACATCTTGTTCTTCCCTTCGCCTCTCTATTAATGTGCTTGGACACAGAGCTCTGTGAAAAGCCAGCCTCTTTAGCAATGACCTTTTGTGTCTTGCCCTCCTTGTGCAAGGTGTCAGTGGTCGTCTTTTGGACAACTGTCAAGTCAGCAGTCTTCCCCATGATTGTGTAGCCTACAGAACTAGACTGAGAGACCATTTAAAGGCTTTTGCAGGTGTTTTGAGTTAATTAGCTGATGAGAGTGTGGCACCAGGTGTCTTCAATATTGAACCTTTTCACAATATTCTAATTTTCCGAGATCCTGAATTTGGGACTTTCATTAGTTGTCAGTTATAATCATCAACATTAAAAGAAATAAACATTTGAAATACATCAGTCTGTGTGTAATGAATGAATCTAATATACAAGTTTCCCTTTTTGAATGGAATTACTGAAATAAATCAACTTTGTCATGATATTCTAATTTTATGACCAGCACCTGTATATAACATTACTTCTATTTATTATGTATTTTATTTTATGTTCATATATTTTATTTCTATTTATGTTAATTTGTTCTATTTTTGTAAAGCACTTTGGCCACAGCATTACTATGTTTGTTTTAAATGTGCTATATAAATAAATTGACATTGACATTATTTCATTAATATCTACTGCAGTTACAAATGTTTTCCACTTAACCCACATAAGAAAACCAGTTTAGCAGTAGTCTCATGCTGTATCTGGCAAAAGTGTATAGATACTGCTTGGTACCATAATAAAATAGTATTGTAAAATGCAGTAGTGTCTAAGTTTCATCCATTTATCAACCACAGAAGCAATTCACAAATAGCAAGACCCAGTCCCAGATGAAACCCTAGTCAGGGTGCACACACACACACCCACACACAATTATGAGCAGAGACTTATTTGCACCAGTTAATTTTAAATAACCTGTTTATACCCAAGAAGTATACATGTAGACCACTGGCGAGAGCAGAAGGGCTAGCAAAAGGCTTATATTCTTTCTCAAGTTGTTCAAAATGAAAATGACTACCATCAAGGTTATACAGTATGTTTGACCTTAGCTGAAAAGTTAATTTGTAGAAACACATGTCATAGGTTATTAAGTGCAGAAGGTCTTGTTTCAAAGCTATCTCAGTTGGTGATGGTTTGATATTTTCTTAAGGTAGAACTTAACAGTATCTTTAAATAATTTCCTCTAGCCACCCTGGATCACCTAAGAAGATAAGAGTTAGGCATTCTTATGCAGTGCAGCGGAGTTAGTTCTATAGATGTAGAGGATCATCTGGAGGTAGTTCTGATGGAATCTATTGAGACTTTAGGTAACATCAGTTGAAATCTAGGTGTCATTGACATGAAGGATAGTAGTGACACAAGTGGCTTTACTGACCATTAGATTAATTTCCTTCTTAAACTTACAGTTATTGAAGACCTGATTACTGACCTGAAGGAGTAGCTGGCACAAATTATGTGGTGTGTTCCTCCTTGATGACTGGCTTTTGGGAAAGTAAAGTTGGCTACCAAGGTTTTGAAAATGGTCAAATAAAAAATCGGATTTCCCTCCGAGATGTGGATTTCCCTTGCTAGAGAATCTTTGTTTTCTAAATGTTGAGGGGACAATCCTAGACACTTGTAGGTCTCGGCAAAGATATTCAGAGTATTGTGGCATTCTTTTGCAGAATGGGCAAAAATGGCATAGCTTGCTGAATACTGAAGTTTTTTAGTAATTGTTTTATAGGTTTGAAAGCTTCTCATCAAACTGATAAATGGTTTCAAAGTACAGGTAGAGTTGTCTGAGATTAGAGGCAGTGTAATATGGAGCTAAACAGTGGAAATTGCTTCCATAATGACACACACCTATTTGATCCATGTTTGGATGGAGAAGGGGTCTGTGTTCATTGCATTGCACAGGACTGTTGCAGTCATCAGGTTATGTAAAAGTCTCGGTATAGCAATCGGTTTGGTAGGATATCTGAGCCTAAGGGACTTCCCAGCTCATAGAGTCGAAGGCATTTACATCAGGATTACTGTTCAATTTGCCTAGCTACAGTACGTTATCCTGTTGGTTGAGCCTTTGGATAGTATAAAGCCACAAAGGGTCTTTCTTTCTTGAGAAAATCCTATTATTAATGAGTACCAGGGTAAAGATATTACTAGTGGTGGAAGGACCGTTATCGTCAAGTCACCATTTGATGACCAAGGACAACCTGCTGCCCTCCCCTTTCTAATACTCTGTAATATCATAAGTACATGTTGTACAGTCTAATAAAAAGTGCACAATCATTCCAGATTTTGCTAGCGCTCTCTTGAAACTTGTAAGTCCCTTAACTTTAGTGTCAATGGAATTCAGGCCATTGAATTGAGCAGAGATGTCTCTGAATTTCAGCCTTCTTCATGGAAATTCCTTGGGCTCTGATATTTGATATTTTATTTTTTTCCTTTATGTTTTTATTTGGATGCATTTAATTTTTAGCTTTTCTGTCCACTTTTATGATTACACAATCCACAGTTCTGTACCTGGCTCATGTACACAAATGTTTTCTTAGTCCAGGAGATTCCATTGCTGGAATTCGGGATATATCCATATTGTTCAAAGGATGTTAGTTATGACAAGATCGTGTTATGTGCATTGGCTCAGAAGGAGGATGTCACTGAAGTTGGCCTTTCCCACACATTCCTTGCCAGTGTTCCATTAGATTTATCAAAGCTGCATCCAACCCTTGTTTTGGAGGCTGAAAGGAAAGGCAGGTAAATAGACTGGAGATGTTGTTTGTGATAGTAAATCATGTTAACCCAAATCTATCTAACTTTTGTGCCCTTTTTGGTGAACCCATTAGCTTTGCTGAATTACAGAATTATAGAGTCCTTGAGTAGCAATAATTTTAACTCTGATTTAGTTGCCTCTTTGGTAGCATGGCTATGAAGTAGTTAATGCTACTGCTGCCTCATGAATTCTGTTTCCTTAGTACATATACAGCCCCCTGTCAAGCTTGCACCAAGGTTATTCTGTCTAATGAAAAGTATAACTACAATGACTAAAAAAATAATTTCAGTAATAGAAATAAAAAGAACCAAAATCCTAAGTGAAAAGTAAACTGAAAGTTAAACTGTGTTCTGGAAAACTACTTTAGTAAAGTAAAAAATGTAAGGAAATAAAAATGTGTTTTTTTTTTTTTTTTTTTAAATAAACCACTTGCCAATAACCTACCGTCGACAATTCCTCGTTTTTCACTAACTGCCAGTGCGCTAACGGTTGTCAGCGAGGTAGAAAGAACAATTTCTGAATATATACACACAGAATAGAATTGGTCTAGGAGTACTTAAAATGTTACACAGATAATAACAAGGACAAGAGGATAATCAATGTAGGCAGCTGAGTTTGTGGTGCTCAACTGAAGGTAAATAACCTGACGATTTTAAAGTTTTAATTTAAATTCCAGTTCAGGGTAAGAGAGCTAGAGCCTTTCTATGTAGTGTCTTGTGCAAGGTTGTTCTCGCAATGAACACCTCTTGTACACACCCAGACATGCTCATACAGGGTCAATTTAAAGTTGCTGCTTAAAGTCTTGAGTTTTTCCATTTATCACAGTCTCAAAGAAGAAGAAGATTGACTTACATGCCTATCTCTCTTCCGATTTAATGTTTTAATATGTAATTTCATTTTCATGTCTGTTGTTCAAAATGGATTACATTTTTCTGTTTACACAATAGTAATAAAACATTCTAAAAGTGAAATTATACTTTGAAAGGATCTGTGTTTTATAATTAGGTTAAATATTTATTTTTACCTTGCCATCAGTTTTGATTGATTTGCAGTTTACTTATTTATATTTTAAGTCTTCAAGATTTATTCAGGCACATTTGGAAGAGTTGCACTCATTGTTAAACTGCTTTATGCAGTTTTTTTTTTCTGCTGCTTGATAGCTTGTGACAATGTAGATTTATAATATACAATATTGTTTATTGCTTTACAGGGTGCACCCACCCCAAAAAGGATAGAATACCCCCTGAAAGCTCATCAAAAGGTTGCTATTATGAGAAATATAGAGAAAATGCTTGGAGAAGCTTTAGGTGATCCACATGAGGTATGGGAAGGTTTTTTTGTTAGATAACCACTGTTTGGCTGATAAAAATACAATAGAGAAAAACACGCAGGACTAAAAAAATAAACAGAATATCTTTTTTTTTTTTTTCATATATTCATAAGTATATTTAAAGAAGGCTGTAGGTTTTGGCAGTGGGCAACTTTCCCATTGTTCTTCATCTCTCTTTTTTTATATCAGTGTTCTCTGTGATATGAGCAGTAAGGAAATGTATTAAAGTGTAAACTAGAGAAAGTGTGCTAATTGTCAAGTTTAAAACTTCTTAGAACTATTAAGAATCTGAACAGTAATAACTTTTTTGGTGTTTCTTTTTTGAAGCAAATGTTTTTTAACCACTTCCATCTTACTATTTTCCACAGGTTGGGCCATTATTAAATGTGATGGTCAAAGGAAGATATGACCAAGATTTGAGCTAGTAGCTGCTGTTTTTTTGTTGGTTTTTTTTTTTTTTTTTTCAGTCATTTACATGAAGTGGAAATACAAACAAGACTAATGGTCAAAACTGGTGTGAGAGCCTGTGTGCGTGTATATGTGAACTTAAAAATTATTCTTCATGGTAGCACCTGGACATCCCTTCCACTTTGACACTTTTCATCCATTAACTGCTACAATGTATTATTGTATTTATATCACTTGGAACATTACAGATGACAATGTTCAACATGTCGGCATTGAATTTGCTCAAGTAATATACATCTGGGGAAGTTACTAATTATTGTATCTCTCAGACCTCTGAGCAGACTTGGTGGACAAATTTGATTTTTTTTTTTTTCTTCAATTTTTTGCATGTAATAAAGAAAATTTAAATAATGAAAAGGATCTGATCCCATGAAACTATGACAGAATTTTTTTTTCTTTATGAACTTGTGCCTATGGCTTTTTTTCTGCCTTTTGGATTCTTTCCCATTGTTATATACTAGTGTCTTTTTAAGTATGATTTGTTATATTGGTGATTACAAAAACAAAAAAACATTTTTTAACTTTAAATGTGTTTGTGATGATTTTTTTCCACATTGAATAGCTGTTGTTGGAGAAACCCTAAGCCCTAAATTTCTGTTTCTGTTGTGCTACTGACAAGGTTAACTGTTTAGAAATGTATATATTATACAATAATACTGTAGTAGATCCACAAGTGAAAGATCTAAATCTAAGTGGAGCTACAGTGTCTGTTAATGTATTCCCCAAATCAGTCTCTAATCTTGCATTACATAGACCCTTATCTTTGATTAGTAACCTTGCTCATTTTGTATGCACTGCTCTAACACTTACTACTTATTTACTACATATTTACTTGGCTGTTGTAACAAATTGCGTGTGTACATTTAAAGATCATGAACATTTAGGGCTGTACCAGTATCTCGTCAGGATTTTTCTTCATTTTTAAGCTGTTGACCATTTTGGATACTTCCATAGCCAATCCTCCTTGAATGCAGACACATATTTATGAATAGCAATGTATTCTTCTCAGGAACAGTGTATATTTGCCCTAAGTATTCTTGTCTTTTAATTACAAAGTGTCAGCATTATTTAGAAGTGTAATTAGTAAATAAAAAGAAGAGTGGGGAAAGATGAAATAGTGTTTACATCTATGCTTTGCACTCACGTGTCAAAGGAAACTTCCAAAGCCTCCATATTAGTGGCGATGAACTAGTAGATGTAGAGATTAGTTGCAATGAAAACCAGCAGGCACTGTGATCTTTAAAGTCTGGATTTAGTCATCTCTGTTTTAACCAAAAATAGGTTATTGGATTAAAGGACTAGTCTTGTTAAATCATTATATGTCTATAAAGATCATATTGTTTAGGATGCAGAGAGAAATATTTAAATATGGCCATCCGTTCGTTATGTTTTGAATTTCCAAGCAAATGCTTCAAATTTTATTGTTTTAAATTTAGAATTAATAATGCATATTTTTTTCTCAGCTGCTTAAATGATGTTACATTATGCAAATGATTTTTAAGAGTTTGAGAATTGTAATGCTGTCTTAAGAAAATGATTTAAAATTGATGGATGCTTTTAAGAACAGTTTGCAGTCCTTAACTGAAAGTTAAAGTTTTCAAATGTATTTATCTGAGTGTTATTAAATGTAGGACTGCATATTTTTATTGCAGCAGTGTTTGGAATATGTTCACAAATAGTCCATTAAGGTGGAGATGTATTGCATGTTGTTTAAGGAATTTTGCATCACTTTTAGAATATGAAATCATTAATTGTTTCTGTATACAGTGGTAACATACTAGCCTTAAACAGACTACCTTACCACTGGTAGTGATCTAGTATCATGTTAATTAATTTCACTGTTCTGTGAGGCTGATAATATTCCTGATGGCACTGTTTCCCATAAAAAGTCTACTAACTAGATACATGTGAGAATGTCAAGGTCAGTTTCCTGTTTGGTTGGCCTGTATTTGACATAACTGATGGACACCATTTTTTAATAAAATAAGCTGTTTCATATGCCTTCTTGTACCATTTGTTGATCAGCAGACATTCTGTTCAACTTTCTCCTGCTGTATTCTTTCATGCTCGTTTATATGGGGGGGATAAAACAAAATTCGATTAATTGAGAACAACACTTTAAACCTGTTCAAATAAATCGAGTAAGTAAAGTGATGAAGTATTAGAATCTGGAAACTTTTTTTATATTATCTAAGGTGTAACATTTGTTAAACAATTCTGTTGTCTGTTGCTGATTTAAAATGTTGGCAATGGAGCGTTCAACCACATAATTGTTTTAATTTTCAAGTGGGGTCATTATGATTTGAAGTTCATTGCTGTATAGCACATGTTTCAAAACTTTTAAAATGTGTGGTGGCAGAATTTTATTTTGGCCAATCTTTATCATCCTTTAAAGTATTCATGTGAAAATGTATGCTTACTGAAATTATTTTATGTTGCAAGTGAACATAGCAATATTGAATGCAAAAGCTGAAATCCATATATAAATGCAATTACTTAGAGAATTAGTGGTTGTTGATCATATGTAATGTTAATCATAGAGACTGCACACTTTTGTGTGTTTTCATGTTAGGCAAATCAGGCCTCTTAGCAGCAGTTCCAAATAACCACATTTATTTGTATAGCACATTTTATAGGAACAGTAAAAGAGAATTTACAATTTGAAAAGTAAAAGCAAAAATACTTAAATGATTACACAATTTAGGCATTTTGGGGAGTCTTGTGGTTATAATGGGAGGAAAATTGTGTCAGTTTTGACAAATTTATGCTATGGTGAGTTGACCAGGGAGAAGAGAAGAGGAAAAAAAAATCTCTAGGGGCTCCAAGGCCAAATGACTACCAGCTTCGCTTAGACACTGTATAGTCAGTAAGGTGTACATATGATGAAGCATTATAGAGTATATAGTTCTACAGGTCTTATCGTTTCTAATATCAAAGGGGGCTACAGGGTACTTAGGCCAGGTGGGCATGACTAAAATCCCTCCACAGGATACTAGGAAGAAATAAAAAAAAAAGTACCTAAAACAATTTAAATATGAATTGTAAGGCCTGTCAACATTTAAGCATTTTTGGGGGGAAAAAAAACTAATGTATAACAAAAAAAAAAAAAGGCTTCAGAATTATAAGCAAATCCTGTCTTTATTAAAATATGTACAATGTGTTATACAGTATCATCTTCAGCAATAACTTACAGCAAGTTTCAGTTTTTCTACTTGCCCCGTAGATTTCTGCAACTTAAATTATTTAGCAAGCAAACCATTTACCTCTGAAAACTTGCTGCTCCAGGAAGAAGCTGTAAGTTGTATTTTTTTTTTTATTCTTTTTTTTTGTTTTATTTTTTTGCATATGGAGAGGTAAAGGTAACTTTGAGTTGGATAGGAAGAAGATTGCAGTGATGGTTGCCACTAGAATTTGGAGTACCTTTTGCTGAAACTTTAAATGTCTAGAGATTTTCTTTCAGTTTTATTTTAGTTTTTTTATGCTACTTATTCAATAATGGGTGTTTTTGACTTTTCCTTTCTCTTTCATGCTTCTCAATTTATTTTATTTTATTTTTTTTGTACTGTGCAGTGGTTTTTATAATGGAGTTATTAATTAAGCACCCCTTTGTAAAAGGATCATTGTAAAATACAAATTATAAATAAAACTTCAAATCAAGTCAGTATGTAATTGTTCCAACTCATGTTTGTTAATATTTAAATATATTTGTTTAGCAGGTGTTTACTGTTATAGTTCAAAAACCACATGAATTGATGTTGAATGACATTTTTGTTTTTTTGCTGTTTAAAGACATCAGCTTTCTTTAAAAATAGTGTAAGTGAAGTTTAAATATTCTTGAAAAACACATGTAGTGTGATGCAAGCTTAAATAAATTTTAAAGTAAGAAATCCATGTTTAATGGAGAACTCCACACAAAGGAGGACACAACTGGGAATTTTAAAATGTAGTTCAAGGTTCTGAGATGGCAATGGTCCGTGCTGATCCACTGACACACCTAAAATTTTACACTTGAATATTGTGTCTGCACAAATTAACAAAGATTGGAGTAGACTGAAGAATAATGTCTTCTTCTTAAAATCAAACCAGCAGAGGCACATGTTAGATTTTTGGAATGCTTTATTAAACAAGAGAAGAAGACAATAGAGTGACACAAGGTCTGCCAGCTGCTTAATAGAGAGCAATGGATAGATTACTCTGTTGGAATGCACTAAGAAACAGAGTATTCCCACCACCATAATCAGAAACCTTTTCAGCTGCTTTCCAGCCTTTACTGAATGTTCTTCATCAATTCTCTTGCTAAGCAGTTGGCATTTTAGTGTGAAAGGTAATGAGCCATTCAATAATCATGTACATCTACTGTTTCCAGCAGTGTTGAGATATCATTTTCTAGCATTTCAATGGGGTCATTCAAGTCGTATCTGAAAAAGTAAAACACAAAATTGAATTAAAGTAACAATTTAGGTGTAAAGTTGTGATTTTTTTTGTCATGATTTTCTGATTGTTGCATATGTAATGGAAGGATGCAGGGTAGCACAAAGAAAGGGGAAACCCCAACAATAAACCTCCAGGAGACACAGTACCACAAAAGGAGAGACCCTGTATATGCCACTGTGGAACAAATGGTAAACCATATCAGGCATGGTGCCCTGGCAGGGTAATAGGCAGGGACACCAATGCAGGATAAGGGTGAGTTGTGCTTCAAGTCAAAAAGAAAGAGGCAATATGGAGGCCTAGCAGTTGGCCAGAAAACCTATCAACAACTCGAGAGAAACGGAGGTAACAGTGTGGTCATGAGTTGCTGCCTTGAAGAGCCATTTATGGTTTATTAAAGGGACTGGGGCGGGGCCACTCCTAAATTCAAAAATGGTTATAAAGGCCTGGCTGGAACTGTCCCCTTCAGAGACGGTTGGATTGAAAGCAGTTTCAAGTTAGCAATAGTGTTTGAGTCAAAGATACATTGGTCAAAAGAACAGGGGTCAGGGTAGTGCGAGAGAAATGGGGGAGGTGAAAGATAGAGTACGTAGTGATATTTTAGAGGAGGACTATTGGGCAAGCCACTTGAGCAGACCTGATCAATAAGGCACATAGGGACAGCAGTCTTTATTTTTCCTGTATTGGACTTCAGATTTGGGCTTAGTGTTTTAGAAATTGTGATAAATGATCCCACTGTGCTTTTTGACTACATTTCTTGAACTACCTCTAAAACTTCTTTGTTGCTAAAAAAATATTTAAAATCAATTTGCTTAATGCAAACAATCATCATAATACTGGAGGAAACTGCACACTGATGAACAAAACCACTCACTGGCAATGAGAGGTACACCTAAACCTTTAAGAAGGTGATGTGCTTATAACAAGTATTTCCTACTTCACAAACAGAAACCACATTGTAAAAAGTAAGGATTAAGAGCAATATAAATATAAAAGAATATAAATCTTTAGCATTAATTGCATTCATTTACAACTGTTATTTGTGATCACTGTCAGGGGGATCAATGACATACCGGGAATGCACATCAGTTTATCCATTTATAGAACTAGGTTAGTATTCTTTCTTGGTCATGTTGCATTCTGCTTCTATCACCTCACTTTACAGTTGAAATGGGGTGCTGTTTGATTTGAGCTACACGTGCTGTTGGGTTGTAGTTAATGTATTTGACATTCACTTCAAATGTTTCCTAATCTCTCTCTTCAGAACAGTTTCTGCTCTGTATCTGCTATATTCTCTAGTTAACACTCTGCAAGAACAATTTGTTTTCTTAGCAAGAGCTTCTTCTTTCTTCTGGCACTCTCTCATAAGGACCTTCTGAAGTCCCTTGCAGATTTTCTTTTGAAATTGTCTGTCTTTAATTGCACGGACTGAATTGTGTAACTACTCATTTGGTCTTCCACAAAAAAGTGAACTTGTCCTGCCACTAAACTTCAAAGAATGAACAAAGGTAGACAATGATCCCCACCCACTTCTTTATAATTGGGTTGTTCCATGCTTTTGCAATTGAACCCTACACCAGACATGTACGTCTCTTTAATTATTTATCTGAATGGCTTAGAATGGTTTTGTCTTCCTTCTGAAGCTTTTTTTGAATGTTCCTGCTGTACTGTAGGATGATGAATTAAAGAAGGTCTTCACTAACTTCCTACACTAACAGATTCTGTGTAAGTTGTTGGGGTAAAATGTTGCAGTAGAGTAAATTTAGGTTCATCATGAAGAGAGTGAAGGTTCACCACCTAATAGCTAATGTGTGGTGAGAATACTGGTGCAAAATAGCTGCAGTTGCATCATCTTCTAGTGGAATGCTGCATAATGGTGATGGTTGAAGTGGTAGCTATGTAAATTGCTTTGAGAAGGTATAAAATCACTATATAAATGTAATTAATTCTAATTATTAACATTTTAATATAACATTTGAGGTAATATTGTGCTCAAGGGAAAATGTCCTAATGTAAACTATTTCAAATTTAAAATCAAATTTAACAAATGTTAAGTGTTGAGATTTCTATATAGGTACATTCCAAGTGCAACTTCCAACTTTCCCAGAGACTCCTCCATGCTTTTGTGTACCTAATTTTTTTTTTTTTAACAACAGATAGTCAAAACAATAATAAGGTTCAAAGTAGTGTAAGAGAATTTCACAAATGTTTTGTTATTCCCAGGTCCAGTTAATTTGGGATGCCAGGTTCTGAAAAGTTCTGTAGGTCACATGCCATACTTTGTTTACTCTGTCCTTTCCCGTTGAGTGTATGGGACATCAACTGAAAGTGTATGTAAACGCTGAAGCCTTTTAGCATTGCAAGTTGAACAGTAGTTTTTCAGATTCTGAGAGTTTTGAGTATTTTCATAAAAGCTCTTTTTGGAGATCAGTGGTGTTCCTGAAGAGGTGCAGAAGAATTCTTAATGTATTCCTTCTAAAATTTAAATTATATTCTAGGTGAAAGTAGACACGGTTCCAAACATCACAGAACACTAGACTATGGTAAAGCAAAATTGTACAGACAGTAACATGAACAATTAAAACTACCTTTTATCAACAATTATATACATTTTTAAGTAAACACGACAATTTTATCAGATGATCACATCTAGCTATCTATTGTCGGAGTTTGAGTGAAGTTGTTTTTGTGCTAGCTATAATAGTGGTTTGATAATAATTCAAATGATTTTGATCCCATTTACTTTTACCTTAGCATGCTGCACTTCTTCACAAATGACACATTGTAGCGAAGCCCCTTTTAAAGAAGGTGCTGGTGTTTGGTTAGCTTCTTTCTCCAAAAGAAAATCAAAAGAACCTATGAATAGCTGCTTTGCTAGTTGGTGCCTTAAGCCTGAGGCAGTAGCTGATGGGTGCAAATTAATAGGCGCTAAACTGTTGAGCTTAAGTCGCTGTAAAGGTTTGTGGTCAAAGTATGCCCAGCACAAATTCAGTTCTCGTTTTTATTTTGTACGCTGTTGTAGGAAAATCTGTTGTTGTAATTGGATGAATAATGCTGGAATTTTGGCAGTTCCTAGCTCACTTCCACAGTCCAGCCTTGTTTGACAAAATGTTCAATTTGAAAACCAAAGTATAATCTGAAATCTGGAAAAAAATTGTGCCATTCAGGATTTGGTGAAGAATGAGACAAACCCAACTCAACACGAATCAATCTGTTTTAAGTTTGAAATAAACCCTTGACTGAAAGTTTTAATTGCACGTCTTGCCTGTGTTTAGTTTACTAACTGCATACAGAGTCATATGTTGTCATTTCTTTCTCAAAAGTAGGTTTTTAAAGTCAATTTGGTAGATCACTGTAGTGCACCTCTAGCTCTGAATTTATCTATTTAAGCTGAATAACCATGAAAACATTTCCTTGAGGAGCTATAAAATATGTTTTGTAGCCTTGTTGCCTCAATATAAAGTAAACCAGTAACGGCGTACTGCACGATAACGTGCAGTGAAATACACTTGACTTGAGCATTCCTAGTTTTCATTCTCTTTCTCTGTATGTTTAGCATTTGTTTGCTCAGAGGTTGATGCACTTGCTGCTTCTTGAGCAGCTCTTCTTTTCTCCACCCTAGCGGCCTGCTTCTTCTCTTCTTTCACTGGTATCTTTTCGCATTAAAACTGATTAAGTCAGTGTTTGTGTTGCAATTACTTAGTGCATTTTCTTTAATTTTTCACTTAAGCTGGCAATTAAGTCTTCAATCTGCCTCAACAATGATTTAAGATCTATATTACTAAACGACAGTTTAATTTATGCACGGACGACGGACACACCGAGGCGCACAGTACCTCAGCTCCCCAGAGTCAAACCCAGCGGCTTCCCAGAGTCAGTAGGTGGCGCCCAAACAACACAACCTGTGAACTAAACTTGCTCTAATCCACTGTGCCAGCAGTCAGTGTGGCATATTTGAATCACATAACAGTAATTCAGTATTAAAAGTAAGCTGGATTATGATTCCTAACAGTAAACGACTTCTACCTAACGACACAGCCACAGAACAACAAAGACGAGACCGCATGGATAAAAACAATACACGGAGGCTCCTACAACGCGCTTCAGAAACGCCGGAAGCAAAGACGTCACGGCTCCACAATGAACGAGCTCAACTAACGGAATTACAAAACGAGCCCGTATGGATAAACACGATGAACGAAGGCGCCCACAATGCGCTTCTGACACAGCAGAGGCAAAGGAGTCACGGCTCCAAATGGAAAGAGCTTAACGATTAGTAATACAAAACCGAGCCCGTACTTCCCAGAGTCAGTACGTGGCGCCCAAACAACACAACCTGTAAACTAAACTTGCTCTAATCCACTGTGCCAGCAGTCAGTGTGGCATATTTGAATCACATAATGGTAATTCAGTATTAAAAGTAAGTCAACTAACGGAAATACAAAAACGAGCCCGTATGGATAAAAACGATGAATGAAGGCGCACACAACGCGCTTCTGAAACGGCACAGGCAAAGGAGTCAAGGCTCCAAAAAGAAACCGCTCAACAATTAGAAATACAAAAACGAGCCTGACCTGTGAACTAAACCTGAGGTAAAGTGTGCAGGCCAGGATGTACAGCCGCCCGAACGCGACCGCCCACACCACCGCATATACCACCGTCATTTAGTAATGTAGCCCTCCATGCCTGGATCCGCCGCCATGGTCACTTCTGCACGCGAATCTGCCGCCGTCAGCAAACGACTTCTCGCTGACGACACAGCCATAGAAAAACAAAAAAGAGACTGCATGGATAAAAACAATAAACGAAGGCGGCTACAACGCGCCTCTGAAACACCAGAACCAGATGAGTCACAGCTCCAAAAAGAAACCGCTTTAGTACAAATATGTTTATTTAATTAAATAAAAAAATTTCCCAGGGCAGACCCACCCTCCATGATATTTCATCCCTCCAAATATCGGACGGAACAGAAACTGCTTGCCAGTTTTGGATTTGCGATTCTTTCGAGAATCGCAGGGTTACTAGTATGAAGAGATAGGGGAAGTGATGGCGAAGGTGGTAGGGAATGAGAATGGGGTCCATACACATGTGCTGCACGGCCGCTGCCGAGAGTTGATTCTACAATAAAATAAAAAGAGGAATAACCTTGGAGGTCAATCATCACCTCAAAAGCGGATAGTAGACGTCAGGTAGTATATGTGTACCAAATTTCAAGTTAACAGTTCAAACGGTTTGTGAGGTACAGGTGATTTAAAATCCCAGACAGACAAACAAACAGCCACGGTAGCGTATTATATATAAAGATTACCGCTTAAATGGAACACCATTGGGCAGGATTAGGAATTTTTCAAAGTTCCAACGAATGTCACTGACTTTCATAGGTGACCAGTATAGCCTCTTTGGATCTCCAATAAATGGGTTCACAAATGAACAGGACTCCTACAAAAAAACATAACAAAGGCATATAGCTTGAGGTTGGTTTAAATAGCTTAAATGAAAAAATACAGATATTCTCAGAAAGATGCATCTTAAGAAGGAGCAGAAGCAGTACCACTTTTATGTCATTTTATTCAGCAGAAATAGGCTTCAACATTTAAGACGTGAAAATGAGGAGGAGATCTTCACTGTTGAAATATATTTTCATAAAACATCCATCCATCCATTTTCCAACCCACTGAATCCGAACACAGGGTCACCTGGAGCCAATCCCAGCTAACACAGGGCACAAGGCAGGAACCAATCCCGGGCAGGGCAGGACACACACAAACACACCCACACACCAAGCACACACTAGAGCCAATTTAGAATTGCCAATCCACCTAACCAGCATGTCTTTGGACTGTGGGAGGAAACCGGAGCGCCCGGAGGAAACCCACGCAGACACGGGGAGAACATGCAAACTCCACGCAGGGAGGACCCGGGAAGCGAACCCAGGTCCCCAGATCTCCCAACTGCGAGGCAGCAGCACTACCCACTGCACCACCGTGCCGCCTTTCATAAAACAGGAAGAACAAATTTAATGTGCCCACTTCTGCCATTTTGAGCTACATTAACATTAAGCTTTTAAGCACATCTTTTGACTCGAGATGTATTCTGTGAGGAAAAAACGGAAAATGTTGGCACCCAGAATCAGTACCCCAGCTTCCATAAAACAACTATCATGGTTAAATTAAGGTGTCTATTATGCTAGCCACTGTCCCTAGAGGGCATCAGTTTTGCGATGAAAAGACAAAACGGTCCGATCGTGATAACTTCAAGATGCTGCATCACATTAAAAATACCCCTGACCTCTTTGTCAGATACATGGGCAGCTCAGTTTGAAATAAGTTGAGTTGCCAGTTGCTTGTACATAATAGCCATATGTACAGTATGGAACAGTGTGGTAATGTGGACTGCAATAGTTGCAAAACTGCTCTCACATTGGTCAGGTAGGACTTTGAAAATCAAAAGAAATAACACCACAAGAGGACCTGCACATTGTAGAACAGGCTGTTGGGACATTTAAACTATTGTTGGCTCATGGAGATGGAACTCCATTTACAGTGTCCTTTATGATATCTATCAATACCACTTCACTGTTTCCAGCTATGTTTATACTAATATTAGGCTCAAGTTGCCTAAACAGGGATGGAGCCATTTTCAGTAATAAATACCACTTCTCTTTAAGACTGATGACAATTCAATGGACACATAAATATGGTGTGCAAGTCATACAACATTTCTGAATGGCACACCTCCAGAACAGCAAATCCCTGTATGACTTCTGTCACCTTTCATGGCTGACCACCTCTGCTTGTTTTTGACTACACAATATTAGGTCAATATAATCTTCACACAGCTGCCATCTGACAGGAATAGCTCCTTGACTTCAATGCCTTCTGAGAACTTCCCAAAGAATAACCAAGTAGGGACTTTACCCAACACTAAAGACCTGCCCCCTTCTAAACCAGTCAATTGTTTTTCTGCACTGATTTTAAAAACCCTTTATCATTCATGAGTCACTTGTTCACTGCTCTGGTTGTTATACTTACAAAGCATCAGTAAAGTGCTTATTCAGCTGTCCAATGACCTACTAACAAAGCTTCACTTTGGAGTGGTCTGAGGTGGCTAACACACATTTTTCTTAATATTACATACTAGGGGGTTACCCCCCGCCTGCGCTACACACCAGTCACTTCACGTCTCTGCCGCATGTGTTGTGAAGGGGGGGGCTGAACGCACCCCACGGGGACACGGGCGCTCCTCCGAAACCCCCTCTTAAACGGTGAATCAATGGGAAACTTTTTTTTTTTTTTTAACCTCTTCTTTGCTCGATCAGTTGCTGGCTTGCTGCTGCCGTGCCACATGAACTGCATCTTGCGTGGCACTTCAAACATTTAAAAGCCTCTACAGCAGCTGGCCCACTCTTTGTCTTTTATTTCCGGCCCCAGGCGTGGCTAAATCTTTCGGCACAAACTCTTGTCTTGCAGTACGGGAGTTCTTGATATTTTTTAGTTTATAATTTAAAAACAGAATAAAAATCTGAAAATCTAACAATATCACATTAAAGTTCGATAAATTCTGAAAAGAATGATACCAAACATATATATGTAGGTTTTAAAATAAGCCTGATTTAAAACTTGGCAAAAAAACGTGACATAAAATCATCACACAAAATCGTTGCACAAAAATGTCAATGTCAGCTTTATATGTGTGTGTATATATATATATATATATATATATATATATATATATATAATAACATAGCCTGCATAATAATTTACTTTCAACTAAAAAGATAACAGCGGTATGTCTTTCATTTTGTAGGAACATCTGAGCACTGAGGTGTTTTCCAAACAAAGATTTTTAGTGAAGCAGTATTTTGTTGTATGAAATTAAATCAAATGTGAAAAACTGGCTGTGCAAAAATTTTGGGTACCCTTGTAATTTTGCTGATTTGAATGCATGTAACTGCTCAATACTGATTACTTGCAACACCAACTTGGTTGGATTAGCTCGTTAAGCCTTGAACTTCATAGACAGGTGTGTCTAATCATGAGAAAAGGTATTTAAGGTGGTCAGTTGCATGTTGTGCTTCCTTTTGACTCTCCTCTGAAGAGTGACAGCATGGGATCCGCAAAGCAGCTCTCAAAAGATCTGAAAACAAAGATTGTTCAGTATCATGGTTTAGGGGAAGGCTACAAAACTGTCAGTTTCAACTGTAA
Source organism: Erpetoichthys calabaricus (assembly GCF_900747795.2). Classification (NCBI taxonomy): domain Eukaryota; kingdom Metazoa; phylum Chordata; class Cladistia; order Polypteriformes; family Polypteridae; genus Erpetoichthys; species Erpetoichthys calabaricus. Next base: position 268,107,608 of record NC_041395.2, on the reverse strand, counting down.
GGAATATAATCAGGAAATGGAAGGCCACAGACACATTTGCTGTTAAACCCAGCAGGTCTGGCAGGCCAAGAAAAATACAGGAGTGGCACATGTGCAGGAATGTGAGAATGGAGGTGATCTGTGGATTGTCTGTAACCAAAGACCTGCAAGAACATCTTGCTGTAGATGGTGCATCTGTAGATCGTTCTATAATTCAGCACAATTTGCACAAAGAACATCAGTATGGCAAGGTGATGAGAAAGAAGCCCTTTCTGTGCTCACACCACAAACAGTTGCTTGTTGTATGCAAATGCTCATTTAGACAAGCCAGATTCATTTTGGAACAAAGTGCTTTGGACTGATAGACAAAAACTGAGTTATTTGGTCATAACAAAAAGTGCTTTGCATGGTGGAAGAAGAGCAGCGCATTCCAAGAAAAACACCTGCTACCTACTGTCAAATTTGGTGGAGGTTCCATCATGCTGTGGGGCTGTGTGGCTAGTTCAGGGACTGGGGCCCTTGTTAAAGTCAAGGGTCAGATAAAGTCAACCCAATATCAACAAATTCTTCAACTTTGTGACTGATGCTTGAACGTTATCCTGAAGTTACGCAGGGGTTGGATATTCCAACAAGACAATGACCCAAAACACAGTATATAATATATATATATATATATATATATATATATATATATATATATATATAGATATATAGATATATATATTTATATACAAAATAGAGAGAGAGAGAGTAGATTTAGTATAAGACCTATGAGTCCTTCATATTAACAAGTCATTTTACCACCATGACAGGTTATTCATCTCTGTGCAGTGTGGTATACTATCTACTGATCTTTTATAAGTGTTATAAAGACCAAAAAAAGCCTTTGTTAAGGCCTTGTTCTATAAGAGTAAGTGAGTAATAGTTGCACTTTTGCAGTACCTAAACTGTAGTGTTACCTAAGACATGTCCTGAGTTTGGTGACAGAGTTATTTCTAAAAGACTGGTAAATAACACATTAAAAAAGTGGGTTAATGTTATAACAGGTTAATGAAATGTTCAAATGGGTTAATGAAAAAAACTCTCATTTTATTGACATGACTTCCAAAAATGATAATAATTAACATTAATTCATAAATGTGCTAATAGCAAGACAACATAACTCTTGCAACATCAGAATCAAGTTAAAGTTGGTCTTTTCACTGCTATCTAGAATTCTTCTGAGGGCTGTGGCATGAGGACACTTTACCAGTCATCCAAAACACAGCTTCAGGTTTCTTTTTAATGAATGAATTTATTCATTTCCTGAACACAAAGTTGTGGGTGTGGGTGCCGGAGCCTATTCTGGCAGCACTGGTACAAGGCAGGAATCCAGTCCAGAGTCACTCATTACCCTAACAGGCACTTTTTTGGGATGTGGCAGGATGCTTACATGAACACCATGAGGGCCCACAGAGAGTGACCAGGCTTGAATTTGAATCAAGGACTCTCTAGCTATGAGGCAGTAATACTTGTACTAGCCACTCTGCCGCTTTCTTTTAAACCAATATTTTAATTTCAAATTGAAATTGGAATTTTCATGTGCCTTAAAAATTTATAAAGTAACAACTTACTTTTAAAAAGGTGAAGAGTGGGTGCTCATCTGCTCCATTGACTTCAAGTTTACCAAAAACCTGGAATCGAGGGATAAATCCACCACCGGGTCGTACATACTTCAGAACATTTAAAGTTTCATAGTTTTCCTCTGTGGGGAAAAAAAACGAAAAATATAAAAAATTACAAAACAGAAACATACAGAATTGGTAGTGCATGAATGAGCGGGAACAATAAAGATGCAAGTGTGCTGTGTTCATGACAACAAAATCGAGTCTATTTCTGCTAACATCGCCAGGTACAGGCATCTTCTAGTTACTGTACATTCTATCCTTCTAGCCATGAGGCGATTGGCAAGACCAACCCTGGACAGGATGCCAACCCCACTGCAAGACACATTCATGCCTACTGACCAATCTAAAGTCTTCTATTGGTTAAAATACACACGCAAAAGAAAATCAGAGTGATTAGAGAACATCCAGGCAAACAGGCAAGGATTTGGACTCCGGTAATTGGAGCTGTTGGGGAGTCTTACTAATCACTGTTTTAGCATGCAGAAATCCTTGATGGGTAATACTGAAAAATTTGTTAGGATGTATTTTTCCATCCATCCATCCATCCATTATCCAACCCGCTATGTCCTAACTACAGGGTCACAGGGGTCTGCTGGAGCCAATCCCAGCCAGCACAGGGTGCAAGGCAGGAAACAAACCCTGGGCAGGGCACCAGCCCACTGCAGAGGATGTATTTTTGAATAGTTATTACTAAAATATTCCTGACGTGAGACTGATATAGTTGATTATAGACTGCACAGTGCTAGAGAGTTCAGCACAGCTGCCTAACAGTTTCAGAAGCCTGGGTTCAAATTCCAGCCTGGTTGCTGTCTGTGTAGGTTTGTATCCCAAATTCCCAAAAGTCATGGCTATTAGGTTACTGTCTGCCTCTGAAAGGGTCCATTGCGAATGGTGGCATGAGTGATACCAATGTCCTGTCCTGGGCTGGTTCTTGCCTTGCACCTGATGTTACTACAATAAGATGTCCTGCGATCCTAAAACCAGATTAAATAACTGGCTAAACAGATGGATGGATGAATAAGTGGACGATTCCCAACAAAGTACATTACATGAGTGCAACAGAAATAAGAAATATAGAAGTGTAGAATATCTACTTGGTGCATTTTCTTAATACCCATGTGGTATCATTGATATAACCAGAAATGTGACTCTTACCAGGTTCTTGAAGGCCAAATTGGTTGCATGGGAAGCCAAGGATCGTGAAGGAGGCCCCAGTAAACTTATCCATAAGTGCATTCAGTTTGTGGTACTGCACATTAAAAAAAAACAACTTTTTAAATGCAGACCTGTAAAATATTCCTCATGGCTTAAAAGATGAAAAACAATTAATGCATATATTTACCAAAATTTTTCATACAAGCATTTTAAGAACAATTCTGTGAAAGTTCATTTATCTAAATATATAAATGAATGCATTGCATTGCATTAAATGTTGCATAGTTAGATCTGGACCACCCTGTACAATTCCTTGCAAAATGACATTGAAGCACACCGAGTTGCTGTTATCTGAAACCCAATCCCTTTTCTAAATGTTGTAAGGAGCACAACAGAGACAAAGACACACATACACACACACAGAGTGTCACCACACAGGAAGAACAATTCAAGCCCTCAGACCACTCACTTTATTTATTGTTTTGCTTCACAAAACAGAACAGGCAAATTGCTGAACTCTAACCTGTTTATGCAAACTTCCCCACTATTAGGAGCTACGTGAAGATCCACCGAAAAAGTAAGCACACTCCTAAACAATGGGACAATTCGCCCCTTGTTCCCTCTGCACACACACTAGTGATGAATGTGGGGTGGACTTCATAGCACACCTCATAAACTGCGTCAGGGTCTTGTCTGTCCCAGTTGAATCCTCGGGGCTCCTGATACTTCCTTCAGCTCCAGGTACCGCTAAGCTGCCCGCAGTCTCTCCTAACTTCCTACAGCTGTGTAACTTTGCCTTCTCCACCCAGCTTCTGGCGTCCATCCAGTGTTTATTTTTTTCACGAGTCTGCTTCTTACGTTGACTAGAAATTCTGGTTTGTCCCACATCCAGATAATCATAGAATTACTATTTTAGCACTCGTGCCATAGAGAGCCCAACCCTTGACCTGGACAGTGCGTCTTGGAAAAACTGTTTAAAAGATGGGGTGCTTCAAGGGAGTCCGCTGTCAAATCATCTGTAAGTGCTGTCCCCCTGAGTAAACACTGCAGGTGTCTGACCCTGACTGATCTTGAAGGGCTTCTGTCTGCTGGCTTCTACAATATGCTGTACATTACAGGTTCGTGGTAGCTGCAAGAACAGGGTACCACAGGACTCACTCCCTCACACCGGACTAATTTAGAGGAACCAATTAATTCAACCTGCACATTTTTGTGATATTACAGGAAACAAATATGCAAGCTTCAATACTAAGAGGGACATATTTAAAGTCAGATTCCTTTGAGCATGGAGGCAAACATAATGCCAACCCTATTTAGGAAGTGCACTGTAGAAAGTAAATTTAACTACATTTTCTTTTAATCATATGAGCATCTAAAATGTAACAATAAAATGCATTACAATTCCTGTGAATGTTTCAGTAAATAAATCCGGTCTTTCAATCAGAGAAACCAGTTGTTCCCTCACCACAAATTACAAATATAAACACAATAGTCACTTACTGAGACTGCTGTATGCATCTTCTCTTGAAGGTCAGCTATGATGCATGATATGTAGTCCATCCATCCATTCATTATCCAACCCACTATATCCTAACTACAGGGTCACGGGGGTCTGCTGGAGCCAATCCCAGCCAACACAGGGTGCAAGGCAGGAAACAAACCCCGGGCAGGGTGCCAGCCCACCACAGATGATATGTAGTGGGGCAGCTTATTCAAGAATAAATGTAAACAAAGGTTTATAGGGGTCTTATTGTCACCTGTACAAAGTACAGTGAAATTCCTACTTTCATGTGACAGATCAACATACAACATATTCCTACTCTCTAGACCCATGATAACCTAACCTTGACACCCTGCCCAAAGCAGAAGAATTTAATTTAAGAACACGACATGCTCTATGGGGCGGCACAGTGGCGCAGTGGTAGCGCTGCTGCCTCGCAGTTAGGAGAGTCGGGTTCGTATCCCAGGTCCTCGTCCCAGGTCCTCCCTGCGTGGAGTTTGCATGTTCTTCCCGTGTCTGTGTGGGTTTCCTCCGGGCGCTCCGGTTTCCTCCCACAGTCCAAAGACATGCAGGTTAGGTGGATTGGCGATTCTAAATTGGCCCTAGTGTGTGCTTGGTGTGTGTGTGCGTGTGTGTGTGTGTGTGTCCTGCAGTGGGTTGGCACCCTGCCCGGGATTGGTTCCTGCCTTGTGCCCTGTGTTGGCTGGGATTGGCTCCAGCAGACCCCCGTGACCCTGTGTTCGGATTCAGCGTGTTGGAAAATGGATGGATGGATGGATGGACATGCTCTATATTCACATCATCACACTACTCCTAAAGACAACTCATAGATACGGTACGACGCTTTATCAATGCAGAGAGGAGAAGCTTTACATTAGTTATAGACAGACCACTTCTCAATTCAGCCATCACTACCATAGTCTTGAACAATTACTGAAGAACATTTGCTCAAATATCCATCCATCCATTATCCAACCCGCTATATCCTAAATACAGGGTAACAGGGGTCTGCTGGAGCCAATCCCAGCCAACACAGTGCGCAAGGCAGGAAACAAACCCCGGGTAGGGCGCCAACCCACCACAGTTGCCCAAATATTCTTTAATGAAATATGTGGAAAAGACGTCAGTCTGATGTTTACTTAATGTACTTTTATTTTTTACTATACTTATCATTTATTTCTATATCACATTTTCTGCAAGTGTCATAGTTAACAGTTTTGTCCTTTATTGCATTCTTGCATTATACTGTAGCGGCGGAATGCACTGACGTCCCAGGAGGCTCTGCGGCGCTGCACCTAAAATGAAACTGTTAATTAAGATTTATTTCATGTTGGGTTTCAAACAGTTGGGTTTAATGTTGGTTTGTAGCTTTTGGCAATGGGAGTGTTTTATAAAACTTTAAAAGGGGAGGTTGGAGTTTGCCTACCACCTGTAACCGATTCTGCTTTGTGTGTGAGATATCAGGACTGAAAAGAAAGGCTTAATTTGAACATTGCCGTTTTGTAGCGATCGCGTTACTTGAATGTACAACTCTATCAGTATTAAAAGAAAAAGTGTTTTCTTTATAAATCGAGTGTGTCTGTTTGTCACAATACTTTGTGATCTACTCTGCAATCTGAGCCACCCCTCCACATAATAAAGCATTGTGTGAAAATAAATTAACACCTATACTGTACTGTAAGGTAATTTGATCATCTACTAAAGATATGTTAAAACGGTGGGATATTTCAAAAAGAATTGTGTTATTCACATTGTAACATACTGTATTCATTTACATATTTGGCCAACCTTCTTATCCAAAGTGACTTACAACAGGTTATATTTCTTTTGTTTTTCCAATTTGGGCACAGGCAGGTGAAGTGACTCGCTCAGGGTCACACAGTGGTGGTATTTGAACCCACAACTGCAGGACTAGAAGTCCAACACCTTAACCACTGCACCACAACGCCTGCCTAAACAGGTTTTCTCCAACTCCGTTGATGCAGAGGAAGCAGAATGCATGTTATCTGCCACCCATAATAAAGGGATTGTGTTCCATGGTGATGTCAAAATGGACCTGAAATGGACTGGTTTGGTTGGAACTGAGAGAGAAAGAGCAAGGAGAAGCGATCGCTATACAACTCAACAGAAATGAAGCAGGGAGGAGCGTAACTGAAGGAATTTAATTAAAACTGCTTTCATCCAGAACAAAACTGGACAGACTGCTCCATGGGGATGACCATTTATGAGTGCAAATGCAACACATGCAGTCACATTATTGTTATGAATAACCAAGTGATGGGGCTAAACTGTACACCCTGAGGGGTATCACAGTTTCTCCTCTAGCTCATTTTGCCCTTCTTATCTCACAGATCCAGCGTCCTCGGTTCAAATCCCATGACCGGTTGTTGTCTGTGTTGGTTTTTGTCTGATGATTGGTGACTTTTGACTTAACTTTATAGGTTTCCGTTGTGTAGTGGTTATCACGTTTGCCTGACACGAGAAAGGTCCCCGGTTCGTAACAGGGCGGAAACAACATATCTCATTTAGGGGCGCGTAGTGGTGGCTCTGTGCTGGTATCCCGAAGATCACCGCTTTGAATCCCACTCACTGCTAAAAAGAGATCCTACTCTGCTGGGCCCTTGAGCAAGGCTCTTAACCTTCAATTGCTCCAGGGGCACTGTACAATGGCTGACCCTGCACTCTGACCCCAAGGGGTATGTGAAAACTAACAAATTCCTAATACAAGAAATTGTATAAGGTGAAATAAAGAACAAAAGAAGTACAATGGACTAGCTTTCTGCACAGGGTGTTTACAGACTTTTATCTGATGTTCTCAGGATAACCTTGGGTTCTTGTCATCTTGAAGTGGACTAAATGGGTTTTAGAATGTGATGTATGTATGGATGTATGTGTATATATGTGGTATTGGGCTGTGCTCCCTTCATAAGGTGGGCTCTCTGGACATAAACTTGGGCCTGCACTGTGAGAAGAATTACAGGGAGCACAGAAAGTAAACATCGTGAGCTATCGAGCCAAAGTGACTAATTGGTCTACTGAATGAGAGCAGCTCTCATTTCTGAGGTGGGTTTGCTTCTTTGTCATACAATATTTTAGTTTTTTTTTTTGTTCTTTATTTCGCCTTATACAATTTCTTGTATTAGGAATTTGTTAGTTTTCGCATACCCCTTGGGGTCAGAGCACAGGGTCAGCCATTGTATAGCGCACCTGGAGCAATTACAGGTTAAGGGTCTCGCTCAAGGGCCCAGCAGAGTAGGATCTCTTTTGGCAGTGACGGGGATTCGAACCGGCAACCTTCGGGATACCAGCACAGATCCTTAGCCTCAGAGCCACCACGTATGTTTCAAATGATTGTGCCAACTTATATGCTCTATTTTTGCCATATTTACAGAGAATTACATTGCATTTGTACATACATTCAACTATTTAGATTTTATATAATTTAAGGAAGCACATTTTTTTGCTGAAATGCCTTTTTAAAGTGTAAACATTTGGAAACAAACTGCAAAAAGAGATGAATGCCAATCACAAGATGATTTCATATAAAACAAAACCAGTAATTGGTAGAATTTTTTAGTCACCGAAAAAAACAAGGGACAAGAATTGGGGTATAAAGCCACGGTACAGTTTAGTGGACTAATTTTTGCAACCCATCTATAACAGCGGCTTCAACTCTTGAGAATTGTATTGTTGGAATTCATCAAGCTTTTGAGATGTTGGAACTTTTCCTTTCAACAAAGCCATTTGAACACAGCCGACGAGCTAAGCAAGAAACTTAGTTATGCTGGGCCATAGATTTTTATTTGTTTGACATGCTGCCTCCATTGTTGTTTCAAAAAGATAAACCAGCATTAAACGTCAAGCCACAGTAAGTGCTATTTTTCTGTAATATGAAAGGATCAGGCAGTTAGGAAAGTTAAAATAAAAAAACTCAGGCAGAGTGTACAACCTGCAAAATACACACCCAGTTCAGGCAAATTATTAATTTCAACAAATGCTAATAATCTTAAGCAAATCAGTATAAACAAAATATATTTAAATGATTCTGAAAAATAGGAAAATTATAATCCTAGCAGCAGAAAATGAAAAAAGAACTGGCATGTGGTAACAAATTTCAATCCGCTTTTATTGTACACAGCACATCTCACTATCACAAAGCACTTTACTAAACAAATAATTACTTTCTGTTTTTAATGCAACTCTTAAAAATCACATTTGACTGGGCAACATAATATGAATAAACATATCTATATTAAAGGTTTAGCCATGTTAAAATACACCTTTTCCACAACATAATCAGTTGTTTTTGCTTAGGCAGTAAGGCATCTGTTGAATCTCTTTAGATAAATTCATGGGGCTACAGCGGGCACACTGAACGTGTTCTGGAGTGTGTTAGCCTAAGTGGCAATTTAAACCCATATGAGTGAGTGTGGGCAGGTGCATTAATGTGACCCCTGATGGACTATCAGCCCTCTCCACGGCCGGCTCCTGTCTTGTGGCTGAGGCTTCTGTATGATGATCCAGACCCCACAGTGCTAAACTGGATTAAGCAGGTCTGGAAATTGGTGGACGGATGTTTCTAATTTATCCATCAGTCTCTAAGTCTAATGCAGTAGTAATGAGTACAAGGTAAGGTCTCTCCCTAAACATGAAAACTGTCTTCGACAGCCTGCATTAAGGGCAAAGGCAAATCATGGTTGCCACTTTACCTGAGCTGGTAGCAATAACAGTATCATCAGGTACAAGTCAAAAAAGCAAGCCAATCTATCACACTTCCACACTCATTCACTCAGCCACTTTAGAATTGCTAATGAGCCTAACATACATGCCTTTGGGAAGTAGGAAAGCCAGAGTACCCACAAAACACTAAGCCAATCCAGTCCTGTAAAGGTTGCGTTGAATCTACAGTTGATCGGTTTCCTTTTTACATGCTAATTTTAGTTTAGCATACTCCACTTATGAATAACATATTGTGCATATCATTTAACCGCTGCAGCCTGTTATTTTAAAATCAGTCTGCTTTGTGAGGAACTACAACATGATCCATCACAGCGTTACTGTCATTCCGTTTACTTTATAAGAGCTAGAGGATCTCACCTGGTCGATCGTGTACCCTCAGAATGTCGCCACATTGCTGATGACCACCACTTTGCCTCTGAAACTTTCTAAAGTGATATTGTCGCCTTGAAGAGTCTGGACGTTGAAATCGTAAATTGTTTTCCCAGGCAGTAAGGAGCAAGCTGACAGCCCCTGAGCTACTGATGGCTGTGCCATCCCTGCCAGCACAAAGCAGATAATGATTGTACCCGCTACTTCTCTCATGTTTGTATTTGCTGCAGTTTGGTCAGCAATTGTTCAGCCTCACTGCTCCCTTTGTGATTCTATAAAGAGGTAAAGCTGCTTATACATTTCTAGGATAAGCCTTTGCATGCATATGCAAACCTAGCGTGCTCTGCTACTTTTACATCAACACATTCAAAGCACATTAAAATCATGGTACAGTATACATGCTAATCGAATGATTACCACTAAATGATGCACTGTGTTATCCAGTCTACTTCTATCAGAGAACGCCTTAAAGTAAGTTGCCTACAGCATTATTTTTAAAAGTTACAATAGCTAGTATTACTGCCTTCCTGTTCCAGCAAACTGGGTTCACGTCAGTGCAGAATGTGCACATTCTTCACTTATCTTTGTGCCTTCTCTTTCCTCTTACTTTGGTTTTCTCTCCACATCTGAAAGACAGGCAGGTTATGTCGACTGCTGACTTGAAACTGTACTATTCTAAGTGTGTCTTCCCCATGACAGAAATGGTTTCCCTTCTTGGATTGATTGCTGCCTTGCTGGGCTAGGCTCCTGTCCATAAGTATTTTAAATTTGCTTAAACCGGTCCAGCAAAAGGAAGGATGGATGATTCCTGGGGTCTTCAACTGCTTTAAGACAAACAATATACAGGTGCTGGTCATAAAATTAGAATATCATGACAAAGTTGATTTATTTCAGTAATTCCATTCAAAAAGTGAAACTTGTATATTAGATTCATTCATTACACACAGACTGATGTATTTCAAATGTTTATTTCTTTTAATGTTGATGATTATAACTGACAACTAATGAAAGTCCCAAATTCAGTATCTCGGAAAATTAGAATATCAATTAAGATCAATGCAAAAAAAGGATTTTTAGAAATGTTGGCCAACTGAAAGGTATGAACATGAAAAGTATGAGCATGTACAGCAGTCAATATTTAGTTGGGGCTCCTTTGGCCTGGATTACTGCAGCAATGCGGCGTGGCATGGAGTCGATCAGTCTGTGGCACTGCTCAGGTGTTATGAGAGCCCATGTTGCTCTGATAGTGGCCTTCAGCTCTTCTGAATTGTTGGGTCTGGCATATTGCATCTTCCTCTTCACAATACCCCATAGATTTTCTATGGGGTTAAGGTCAGGCGAGTTTGCTGGCCAATCAAGAACAGGGATACCATGGTCCTTAAACCAGGTACTGGTAGCTTTGGCACTGTGTACAGGTGCCAGGTCCTGTTGGAAAATGAAATCTGCATCTCCATAAAGTTTGTCAGCAGCAGGAAGCATGAAGTGCTCTAAAACTTCCTGGTAGACAGCTTCGTTGACCTTGGACCTCAGAAAACACAATGGACCAACACCAGCAGATGACATGGCACCCCAAACCATCACTGACTGTGGAAACTTTACACTGGACCTCACACAACGTGGATTCTGTGCCTCTCCTCTCTTCCTCCAGACTCTGGGACCTTGATTTCCAAAGGAAATGCAAAATTTACTTTCATCAGAGAACATAACTTTGGACCACTCAGCAGCAGTCTGAAGGTGAGACGCTTCTGACGCTGTCTCTTGTTCAAGAGTGGCTTGACACAAGGAATGCAACAGCTGAAACCCATGTCTTGCATACGTCTGTGCGTGGTGGTTCTTGAAGCACTGACTCCAGCTGCAGTCCACTCTTTGTGAATCTCCCCCACATTTTTGAATGGGTTTTGTTTCACAATCCTCTCCAGGGTGCGGTTATCCCTATTTCTTGTACACTTTTTTCTACCACATCTTGTCCTTCCCTTCGCCTCTCTATTAATGTGCTTGGACACAGAGCTCTGTGAACAGCCAGCCTCTTTAGCAATGACCTTTTGTGTCTTGCCCTCCTTGTGCAAGGTGTCAATGGTCGTCTTTTGGACAACTGTCAAGTCAGCAGTCTTCCCCATGATTGTGTAGCCTACAGAACTAGACTGAGAGACCATTTAAAGGCTTTTGCAGGTGTTTTGAGTTAATTAGCTGATTAGAGTGTGGCACCAGGTGTCTTCAATATTGAACCTTTCACAATATTCTAATTTTCCGAGATACTGAATTTGGGACTTTCATTAGTTGTCAGTTATAATCATCAAAATTAAAAGAAATAAACATTTGATTAAACATCAGTCTGTGTGTAATGAATGAATTTAATATAGAAGTTTCCCTTTTTGAATGGAATTACTGAAATAAATCAACTTTGTCATGATATTCTAATTTTATGACCAGCACCTGTACAGGATGCAGAAAATCATCATCTAAGATGGTCTTTCAAGTCACGTTTGTCTGTGACTGTTTCACTTGAAATAAGTCCCATCAGGCATGTTTTATAATCACTTTGTCAAATCATTGAGTGATTCAGCTCTTTACATTTTTATAAAGTGAAACAGTACAGATAGCAAGAAGTGAGATAACCAAATATTGTAACCTCTTTGAAAACAAGACAGTTTAGTCAATATGATGAGAGTAGATTGTAAAATGATTTGTGTGACCATGGCACAGTTAAAATGGAGGGTGAAGGGCTGAATGAAAGAATTCAACTGGGGGGTCCTTGGCTCACATCTCAGTCTGCATTGGTTGCATAGGCTTTATGTGTCCACTTTGGTTTTTCTTGCACATCCAGTATATCTGCATCGCCTTTCAAGGAGGTTTGCCTGCTTACTTACACCTGACCAGTGTTGAATGCCTCTGCTGCCCTGCATGACAGCGCAGCACTCAATATCTCAGAGGTGCCATTTGAGAACACAGCGCTCACGATCCCTGGTGATCTGCCCTTGTCACCAGCTGCACAACTGCAGCGGGAAAGAAGACCACACTGCTGTTTCAACAACTTTGTGCACCATTGCAAGGAGTCGGAAGTGGTCACTAGGGACAGTGACTTCAGTGGGAGGGCTGTGTAATGGCCCTGACAAGTTACCAGCCAAGGATGAACCATCCAAATGCAGTATGAGCAGCCATTACATCACCAGTGGCAGCAGGCATCCCTATATAAATGGCAAAGTCGTATGCTTTTCCAACTTGAGTTTCAAAAGGTGAGCAGTCTTTTTAAGGATAGTGAGCCACCTCAAAAAGCCATGTGAAGAGCACAGACTCCATCCATTGTACAGTATGATTGTACTGTACATCCATTGTACAGTATGATCTACTTCAGCTCCATAATCATTCACATACCAGTCACATAACCTTTCATTTCTGGAGCAGTGATTTCTTCATAAAGTGTCCTGTCTGAACTCCTATAAAGATCCTGCAATAATTGTGACGCTGCTCTATGTCAGCCGACGGTCCCTGCCATTGAGTAGTACAGTACATTTGTGATACAGATGTTTGTCATTTGCCTGTGAGTCACATATCCTTATCTTACGGTGTAATTTACCACCTATTAAGTATGTCGGGTGCAGAATAATGACTTGTGCACGTAGTGTTTTTAACGCGTGTAAGACGTGCCTTGAGACATGTAAGCCGCAGACCACCGATCTAATTGCAGACTTCCGTATAGCACTGTCAGAACAACTACACGTGATCTGTTGTGATTGGCTAGTATGTTTACGGGTAAGCGTAGTAAACTAAAGCTGGATAAATGTCAGCTGCATCATGAGTATTTGTGTGCCTGGGATTTAGATCACAAACCTCACCAAGACGATACCATAAAATGCACTTTAAAAACGTTTTATAGCTTGCGTTAAATAACACATCACACGTTAAATGTTGGGCCCGTTTACATTAAAATACAGCCTGATTACACTGAAGGGCAAAAGTGAACACAAAGCCTCACTGACAATGCAAGATGTTTATTTATGAACATGAATGCAACGTTGAAAGTGTAGGCCTTTAGATATTTGTTATCTAACAAAAAATTCGTTTTATCCAGTTGATGTTCAATCTTTAAACATTTATTACATCGTTGCATTCGGCATAGATTCTCATTCAGGTCTTCTAAGACAAACGTTATATTTAAGCGACACATCACAAGTTAAATGTTGGGGACATTACACTGAAACACAGCTTGATTACACTGAAGTGTATAAGTGAACACAAAGCCTCACTGACAATGCAAAATGTTAATTTATGAACATGAATGCAACGTTGAAAGTGCGGGCCTTTAGATATTTGTTATCTAACAAAAAATCGTTTCATTCTGTAGATGTCTTTAAACAATTATTACATCGTTGCATTCGGCATAGATTCGGCTTCAAGTCTTAAGACGAAACAGACAAACTGTCACCTAAAGAATAACATTTTACCGAATATTTTACTGTCAATAGCAAATGCACTTGAGGAGCACGTCACATCCTTATGACAACAAACGTGTATTCGCTTTCTCATTGGCCAATTAAATGTGACAGATGGCAGTACCAACCAATTAAACACTTCAAATTATTGTACTCCGCCGATTCCGGAATTTGAGCCAATAGGGAGTCCCGTTTTTTCTGGTCGACGGCAAAGAAATATTGATTCCCCCCCTCCAGACAAAATATTAGTCTGAATGTAACCGAATTGTATTGTAGGCTTCTTTCATGACAGGTGAAAATTTAGGCGGCACGCCACGAGTTTGGTGCTGTTAACAATGGAAGGAGGTGAAAGTCGCAGGTATAATTATTTGTTTTTATCAATGTACGTAACCTAGCCGGTAGCTCTGAAATTCGCTGAATGACAACTAAGAAGGCCGAATTGGTCATAGGTTTGGGTTGCCGGTAACAAATGATGCATGCTCTTAACGCTCTTAATCGACTTGTTATTTATTAATGTGTACGTTGAACGTTATGCGTACATTATGTTTATCGTTGTAGTTTCTCTTTTACTTAACGTTGCATTGTTTACATACAGTATTTTGTTATAGCTATTCATTGATATGTTGCAGCGTTGAACTGCTATTAAAGTATTGATAATATTTAATCGTGGGATGCGTTTGATAGCTGTTTCACATAATAACATAGGGACAATAATTTTGAAGACAACAGTACGTTAATTGATAGATGTTTGTCGGTTTATCAAATGCAAACTCGGAAGCCAGGCCGAAGACCACTCGGACTCTCGCAGGTGAAAACACACACACACATCACTGGGGCAATTTAGGGATGCCAGTTCAGAAAACCAGGCTGTGACACTTTTTTTGTGGGTAGGAAAACAAAAGCATTCATGAGGAGAACGCCAAACTCTGTACAGACAGCATTTAAAATGAAGGATTGTGGAGAAGTGAGATAACCGCACGCAACAAAATAAAATATGCATATCCAAGACGCTATAAATTACGAAAATAAGTCGAGGTTTATATTGTGTTGCCTGTTCCATGTCCAGCGTAACATCGCTTTAAGCCTCCTCCGTCAACGATGACATTGTTATTATAGGTTGATCAGACAGATTTATAGCACTGATTTTGTTAGAACGCCTTGAAGTCTCATGAGTTGGCAGAAATCAAACTAAAACAAACATTGAACTTGATTGTATAAATGCTTTTCATTGATTACTACGCAGTATAGTTTTAAATTTAATTACCATGGTGTACCCTGTCATAATTTAAAGGGATCCTTTTCATAATTGTTTTTATAATTCTGTTTTTCTATTCTTTTGTACTTGCATTATTTACAGGATGGCTGATGCTACTAATATTGCTCTGAAGTTTTAAATAATAGAAACGGGGGTGCAATGCAATGAACCGACATCATGCCTTTCATCAAGCACAGTGATAGACTTTGCAAAAGTGAAATGGAATGGACAGATTCAGGTTGATTATGTGTACCAGGAAACTATTTGTTCATATTTTCTGCTGGTATTTTCACATTAATGGCAAATAATCTAAAAAAAAACCCTTTGCATTGATAAAGGTATGGTATGTTCATTCTATGCTTTTAGAGTCATAGCCGAGATGTAACTGAATGGTACAAGTTAAGTGCATTAGGATATGTCCATTTAAGTTACTGCTGTCTTAATATTAACATTTAACAACAATTACAAGAATTTGTAAATTATTAATTTATACTAAAAATATCACTTCAGAGGAACAATTGGTGGATCATGCATAATTGTTATTTAAATTGCTCAACTCAAATAGTTTTTTTGCAATAAGATTGCCAGTTAAGTGTAAATTTAGATACCAGCAGTGCAGTTTTGTTGGAAAAAGTACACAATTTTTTTTTTTTTCACAAAGCTGAAAAGTTTTGAGCACAGCATTGATAGTCAGGGCGAGAGGGTGGGAGCAATCCCTTATTTTGACAGGAGTCTTTCTGGAATTGAAGGGAAAAGTTTATGAAAGCTGTGTGAGGAGTAGTTTGCTCAGTGGGAGTGAGACATGGTCTTTGGAAGTGGAACATGCAGCAGAGCTGGGAAGAACAAATTTGAAAATGATCAGATGGATGGATATCTGGAGTGACTCAGAGCAAGATTAAGATGAGTGTCAGATAAACAGAGTCTTTGTGTGGAGACGACAAGTGTTGTGGTGAGGTGGGTTAGGGATGTGGAATGAAAGGGAGAGGAGGATTGCGTGATGCTATGCATCAAGATGGAGGTAAACGGGATGAGCACAAAAAGTAAATGTCAGTGGAGGTGCTGTCAGTTAATAGGAAAAGAATGGATCTCATACCAAATGATGCCTAGGACTGCAAAGAGTGGAAGAAAAAGATTTGTGGGGCCAATGGCTAAACTGAATAAACCATTTAAAAATGGCCATTAAACCCGGTGAAGATGTTCTTGATCTTCTCCGGTGTCCTCCCTGAGCAGAGCATGCGAAATACACCTCTGGTGGGACAAAACACTTTACCTTGTCCCACTCATTTTCCAGGCATCTATATTACTAAACGACAGTTAATTTATGCACGGCAGATGCACCGAAGCGCATGTGCACTGCGGCGCGGCACCCCAGAGTCAAACGCAGCGGCTTCCCAGAGTCAGTAGGTGGCGCCCAAACAATATGGATAAAAACAATGAACAAAGGCGCCCACACAAAGAAACCGCTTTAGTTCAAATAGGGTTATTGAATTAAATGGAAACTTTACCATGCCTACGACCTGTGAACTAAACCTGAGGTAAAGCGTGCACGCCAGGTTGTACAGCCGCCCGGACACAACCGCGCCACACCACCGCATATACGACAACACAGCCATAAAAAAACAAAAACGAGACTGCATAAAGAAAAACAATAACAGAAGCGCGTTGAAATGAACTGTCCCAGACACACCCACCCTCCATGATATTTCATCACGCAGTGGCTTCCCACCGAGGCGCATACGTACTGCACCGTGGCGCACGCCCCAGAGTCAAACGCAGCGGCTTCCCAGAGTCAGTAGGTGGCGCCCAAACAACACAACCTGTACACTACACTTGCTCTAATCCACTGTACCAGTAATATAGATCACATAACGGTTACAGACTCAAACCCAGCGGCTTCCCAGACACAGTGGCTGGCACACGAACACCGCAACCTGTAAACTAAACTTGCTGTGCTCCACTGTGCCAGCAGTCGGTGTCAGCAAAGGCAACGGAATCATGTCTCCACAAAACGAAACCGCTTTAGTACAGATATGCTTATTGAATTAAATGACATTTCCCCAGACGCACCCACCCTCCATGATATGTCATCCATCCAAATATCGGACGGAACAGAAACTGATTGCCATTCTTGGATTTACGATTCTCTACAGAATCGCGGGCTTACTTGTAATGGTTCTAGACTGAAGTTTTCCCAGTGTGTTGAGAGCAACACTTGCTAATCTGAGGCCATGGTCCTCCTGGAGAAGAGAGACTTCATCTCTGGAGGTGCTGGGAGAGCAGCTGCTTACAGTGCAGGAGACGAAGCACCTCAGAGGTTCTCACATTAGTGAGAGCTTGTAAAATATTTCTGTAATTGAATTTTCGAGGTGTTCTCTTTCATGTTTTCTTTTTAATTCTGAATCATGGGAAGGCATGTAGATTAACTGGGACATGGTTGTGAAAAGTATAGAATTTGCATGTTTTTTTAAAATATGTTCTAAGTGTTTATTTGATAATTTCAATCAAAATTTCAGTGCTTATTTCTTTTTACTTCAAATAATTAAAAATAATACTTTTTTTTTTTCTTAAGACTATATCAAATTTGATTTTTGCTAGAAACATTTACTCCTTATTTAGTTAACTGGATGTTTTTAAAAAGAGCTTCCTGTTTTTATAAAGTATAGCAGGGGTACTCGGTACTAACTGTGGTGTAATAAAATGAAGGTGTAGTCAATAAATATATTCATACCAAAATTTCACTGACTAGTTATCATGGAGGGAAACTTTGCAAAAGTCCCAAAAATGCATCCAGAAGCACATAGCCTATGGTTTTGCCATGTAAAAAAAAAAGGAAATCTGTGCAAACGTTCATGGAGATTGTTTGTCTGGTATGCAGATCCATATCATTGAACCCCACGCACAAATGCACATTCAGCTTTACATAGTAAATTAAGGTGAGCTCCTCAGCGTCAGTGTCAACTACTTTAGATACTTGTGTCTCACTTAAGTTAGCTTGTTACATCAAAGTTCATTTTCTTGAATGTTAGCCTTATCACATGATCTCTGATCTTTAGTCTGGTAGTTTGTACGTGTTTCTATAGAACCAAGAGCAATAAAATCTTGGTCTTCAAAAACCTGATTTGGTCAAAGAAAAAATACAATCATTAAATAATAATATAAAATATAAGTTTGCACCTTCTGTAATTTGAATTAAAATAGTGAGCATACCAGGAGTGCTTTGATAATTAAGAGTTAAACCTGAAATGTTTTTTGCAGCAGTCATACTGGCTGTGTTTATTAACAATTTGTTTTCTGTGTTTTTCGTCTCCAATCTGGTGAACCTGCGTCTGTCTAGGATGCCTGGTGCAGTTACTCAGGCAGCACTCTGGCCTATTGGAAATACTGCATCCACCTTTTCTGTTCCTTCGATTTTTCTCCACACTTACAACCGCCCAGGCAACATTAGTGGAGCTGACATAGTCATGCTTAGAAAGAGCCTTTAGCCTTCGGAAAAAGTTGTGAAATGTCAAATGAAAGTGCTGATTGCTGAACACTGTGATAATTGGCTTGTGCATATTCATTTCTGTTAAATATGAAATCAAAAATTCTATATAATGCCCAGCTCTAGTTACAAGTTATTCTTCCTATATCATTGTTAAAATTTAAAATATAGGATACATCAACCCCTTGAAGGTAGAGGATAGAAAGGCTGTACAATGAAAGTCAAGAAAACTAGATGTGTTTTACTCGTGCACCTTTGATACTGGTTGTATGTGAAGAGATGTAATCTTGTATTCAATGTATTTATTATGTCTTAGTGTGTAGCTGAAATATGTAGCTGATCTGAGTTGTGAATAAGCACAAAACTATGAAGTAGAAAAGAAAGCAATTACAGTTTATATCTGTAACACTTAATGTCCACTTCATATTACAGTGTTTATTAGATATCCTGAGATTTCAAAGTCTGTACCAGTTATGTATACCTCCTCAAAGTGATTATTAGAAATTTTAAAAGAAACCTTATTGAACACTTTATGTTAACATACAAAGAACCATAGGCATATGGGATAAATTAAAGTAGCATGGTAGAACGTAGAACTTTAGGGACCTCCAGATTTTGACCAGATGTTATTTTGGAGAGTACAGTATAGGTGAGTAAGATGGATGACCTTGTTAAACTGAAATTCTTGTTCATGTCAGTAAGTTTCATTGCTTTCTAGTATTTTCTCATCTACCTTATTTTGACATAAACGTAATATTCTTGAACTTGGATAAAATTAGTTAAAATTTGTGCAAAAATTTAATTTTAAATGAAGAGGGTGTTGCTTTACACTTTTGATGGTTTACCGTCGTTTGTTTTCTTCATTCATCCATACATGTTTACACTGTTATCCCAGTGGGTTTGTAAGACATGATCTTGATGAAATGCATGCTCATTGGGGATTGCCCATAAGTTCATTTTTTGTAAACAAGTCAATTCAAGGCTGATAATCAGCCTGTTAGTTAAAAATTGTCTGTTTAAGTAAATGTCAGCTCCAACTAATTCTACAAAATTAAACATAAACACTGTTGATATGTTAAAAAGTGTTTTTCTTTTTTCTATGTGTAGGTTTGAATTTTTAGATTTACCATGGGAGGATATTCTTATTCCTCATGTTTTAAGTTATCTTCCACTGCGCCAACTTCTGAGCTTACAGAGAGTAAGCAAACAATTTCAAACACTTGTCCAGGTCTACCTGGCCAACTGCCGGACATTTGATTTTTCACAGGTAAAAATCTTTAATTTTCTAATAAGTTTAAAGCTTTTAGAATAAATCTGCATGTTCCAAATTATTTTGCGTAGATCGTCTGTCAGTCTATTCATCCATTCATCCATCCACTTTCTAAATCTAACTTTTAAAATTGTGGGATCACAGACAGGTAGAATGTACCTCCATAAAATTGGCCATAACAAATACCAAAATAAATAAGACAGAAGTTTCAGAAAATGAGACAGATAGCTAGATAGAAGTCTGTGGCAGGGCATACTCACCAATTTACTCACACTCACTCATACCTCAGGAAAACTACACCTACAAGCTAACATTACGTTCATGTCTTTTGGAAATAGGAGAAATGGGGAGAGCCTACAGAAAACCCACAAGGAACTACAGTAATCCCTCCTCCATCACGGGGGTTGCGTTCCAGAACCCCCCGCGAAAGATGAAAATCCGCGAAGTAGAAACCATATGTTCATATGGTTTTTTTATATATTTTAAGCCCTTATAAACTCTCCCACACTATTATAAACATTTCCCGCACAATTATACAGCATACACCCTTTGTATTCTCTTAGATATTAGGTAAAATTCGTTGAAATTATGTATGTAAACACAGTTTATATACAGTAAAACCTAAATATTATTTTAAAGATATCGAGCATCTCCGATATCACATATGTTACAGCCATTACGACAGACAGGCCACCAGCAAT
Source organism: Erpetoichthys calabaricus (assembly GCF_900747795.2). Classification (NCBI taxonomy): domain Eukaryota; kingdom Metazoa; phylum Chordata; class Cladistia; order Polypteriformes; family Polypteridae; genus Erpetoichthys; species Erpetoichthys calabaricus. The sequence goes on along the minus strand of NC_041395.2, from coordinate 268,087,060 downwards.
AAATACGTACAATGCAAGAAAAATTGTATACAGTAAAATGTGTGTACAGTGACACTAAACTATGTACATGTAATAAGTACTGTACGTAGATAATTTATTATGGTTACTCACCAACAATGACACGACGACTTGTCCGATAACGATGAGTTTAATTTTACTGCACAACAAAGGAGAGTGTTACAGCTCTTCTAAAGGAGCCTCTTCAGGCGATTGTGTAGCATCGCCGTTGTTCTTCTTCTGGCAGTTTTCAATCCAAATCCCTAAAGCAGATTCCATCCGGACTACCGCCTTATTACATCCACTTACAACTCGGTTTGCGCCCTGGTTAAAGGACACTGTGGCCGTAGATTTTATATGCTTTTCCTCCTTTTTAAATAAAAAGAATCGTGGACTCATTGATTCCATAATGGTGTCCTGCAGCTGTGTAGCTGTTCCCTTCCTTCAACATATCCAAAACTTTTACCTTTTCTGCAATCATTTGCATCTTCTGTTGGCTCTTGGACACGGCCCCTGAAGCAGTAGCAGGAGCACGTTAATGCTGAATGAGTGAGATGAGACTTCCTGGTTAATGCAGCACTCCGTCGCTGAGCCAATCAGCACACAGGAACTTTAACTGTATGCTCTGATTAGGTATCTTCTCAGTCATCCGCCAATAGCGTCCCTTGTATGAAATCAACTGGGCAGACCAACTGAGGAAGCATGTACCAGAAGTAAAAAGACCCATTGTCCGCAGAAACCCGCGAAGCAGCGAAAAATCCGCGTTATATATTTAGATATGCTTACATATAGAAGCCGCAAAAGTCGAAGCGCGATGTAGCGAGGGATTACTGTATGTGGCTGTGAATGGACTGAATTATTAGCTTTAGCCCCAGCAGTACACACACACACACACACACATATATATATATATATATATATATATATATATATATATATATATATATATATATATAATATAATGATAATGCATTTTATTTATAGGGCACTTTACATTAGCAGTAAATCTCAAAGTGCAACATAAAAAATTTAAACAAAGGCAAAGCAAGATAAAAACAGAGATAAAACAACAATAATTATAGCATTCTTGTTAATAAGCTTTCCTAAATAGAAAAGTCTTTAGCTGTTTTTTAAAACAGCCCACAATCTAAATCTATATACACACTGTATATATAATTTAACATGTAATCATGTCGGTGCTTACTTACTTGAAAATGTTCAAGTTTCTAAACAAACTGAATTTTTCCAGGTTGGTCTTTACCTTCCCAAGCGTGCATTTTGTCACATGGTGAGAGAAAACAAGGTGATTCAAAATCTCAACATCCACAACTGCTCTGAATGGATCACTGATAAGGAATTGCTGCCTGTTATTGGCCAAAACTGTCATCTTCACCGGATAAATATGAAAGGCTGTGTGAGACTGAGCCGCCATTCTCTAGTTACAGTTTGTCTCAGCTGTCCCCATTTGCAACATCTTGGCCTCGCACATTGTGAGTGGGTAGACAGTCTGTCTCTACGCAGCTTGGCAGATCACTGCCCTCATCTGGAGTCCATCGATCTTACTGCCTGCCGCCATCTCAAGGATGAGGCCATCTGCTACCTGGCTAGGAAATGCGCCAAGCTGAAGTCACTCTCGGTGGCTGTTAATGTAAATATCACCGATTTATCTGTGGAGGAGGTAGCCAAGAACTGCCTGGAATTGGAACATCTGGATCTCACCGGATGCCTCAGAGTTAGAAATGAATCAATTAGGTACTATTAAAATTTATTTTCCAACCTCATGGGGTAAGATTTTGTTTTACCAAAGTCATACTAAACCTCATTTTACTAGCATACTAAATACAATAAATGTATTTACAGGTAAGTTAAATAATTTTCCCAACTATTATTGTCTTTTATTTCAAAGCTAATGTTTGAAGTTAAACACAAAATGTATGATTTTTAAATAGCATTTAGGACATGGAGTGTCAATTGGTTATGAGTGAATGAATTATACAGTAGGTGTCTGGAGTGATGTCAGTGTACATAGAACACAAATGGCAGTTAGGATATAAAAGATTTTCAAACCAAGATGGATGCATCAGAGGTATGTTTCAACTTGATTGCTTTTTGCTCTATTGACAGGGCTGGTGACCAGAGATGTACATGAGAGAGTGTTAATGGTGATTTAGTATTAAAAGCTAAAAGTAGAAATGAAGAAAGAAGATATACTGTATATGAAGGCTGGTATGGAGGTAAAGGAACTAAGTGCAAATCCTAAGAAAATCAAGGTTTGAGTAGTGTGGAATAAGATGGTGTAGGGCTGAGAAATGAAAGGGTGTCTGGAGGAACCCCTAATGTCTGGGATGGTGGAAGTGGCTTAATAAAGGATATAGTGTTGTGAGGGATAAGTGGTGAGTTTTTGGGCCACTTAACATCACCAGGGACGTGTTTCAGATTAAGTAGGAAAGTTCTGCCATTTAGATGTCATGCAAAATGCAGATGGAGGAATAAACGCATTCGTGGTAGACAGGAAAGATTTTCCACACTCTGCATCTAATTCTGACCTTTAAAGGAATATCCCTGGCATTGATGAGAAAAATATATGGATGTATATGGTCTTTACTGCCACGTATAGAGGGTACAGAAACATTCTCATTTGCATATGGTAATCACCATGATTTATGCAAGCAGTGCAAAGACACGAATGGGAATAAGACCTGTCTGGCACAGGAAAAACAGGAAGAAGATCGAGAGGAGAAGGATCTAGTGAGTGCAGAGACCGAATTTGTGGTGAGGTGGTAGTCACATGATGAGTAGCTAACAAAACAAAGGAAACTGCTAATTAAGTGAGGGATACAAATTCTGTTGAAAACAGGGGTAGTCAGTGAAATAATTAAGCAGTTAACATCACATAATACTTAAAGATCATGTCATAAATATTGGGCAGACCCATTCACTCATCATGTTGCTGATGAAGAACTGCAGGGATCTCACTGAATTTAATGGTGATTAAGGGCACAGATGGCAGGAGATTCATTCAAAAAGACTACTCGATTTCCTGTGATTTCATGGGGAACTATGATTAGGATGGTTTTGGCAAGGAGGTTATAGAGAGAGACCAACATCTTCAGGTAACTGGATAAAAGCACAGACTCCTTTGCTTGGATAGTTAGGCAAGAAAACACAGATGACTAACTTCAGCTTGTTACACAGCATTAGTCAATACAAGGCAGGAGTAGGATGTTTCATAAGGAACAGCCAATCAAACTTGGCAGAGAGGAATACCATGGGTGAGTTGCATTGTTTATACTTTTTTAGTACTGTTATGAATGTACTTTTGCATGTGAAGTGGTACAAAAACACAAAGGATGAACAGTGGATAAACATTATATAGCCACAATCATTCTACATGTTGTTCTTGAAGAACAGTTGAGCACATTAATGGTGCACACATAAACAAGTCTATAGATGTAAGTGCTCCTTGTGAAGAGATCTGGTGGCTTTTTTGACATGTAAGATGCATTTTTTGCCATATTTTACATATATTGATTCTCTTAGAATGCAAGATAAACTCAAATACAAAACACTTCTGAGAGATCATGTTCATACTAAAATATAGCATTTCTATGCTAATCGACAGGCCACATTCCATAATAGGCCCACATTTTCAACAAAAGGCTTGACAAGCATGACCACTGTAGATAGATAGATACTTTATTAATCCCAAGGGGAAATTCACATTCTCCAGCAGCAGCATACTAATACAAAAACCAATATTAAATTAAGATTGATAATTATGCATGTAGTCGCCAGATCTTAATCCACTTGAACACCTTAAGAGATTCTGGAGGGATTCTCAATACATTTTCTACCATAAAAACTTAAAAGAATTTTTTATTAAAGAATGATACTGCACCCACCCAGCACACTTCCAGACATTTGGTGTATGTGGGCTGAAGTGACTTTAAAATACTTGTTTACCGTTGTCCACAAGTGGAAGTTTGCTTTGATGCAGTCAGCAACATACAAAATCACACTCCTATTTAAAAATTATAATGACATATACTGTATATAAACAGAATTCTATAATAGGCTAAATTCAATTTTGTTGATATAGGTAACTATTTAAAATATGTTGTATAAACCTGGTATAAAACTATATCTACTTATTTGTTTTAAACTTGGTAGCAAGTATCGCTTTCCAGATGGTAAAATTTGGAAACATCTGTTCAAGCAATTCTTTGCCTTTCTTTTTGCTGTTTTGTTATACAGCTCTTGAAGTCCTAATTGCAACTGTGCACAGAAAGCAGACCCCATTTGGACTGTTTTCCAAAGTTTATTTTTCTTAGTCAGACAGACTACCAGACAAGGAGTGAAATATCAGTATGCTCCCAATATGACATGTATAATAGCTCTGTAGGATGCTAGTTGAAATGTTCATTTTCCTCAGCCTTGTTAACAGATAGCTGCACTTGTGACATTTTTTTTTTGTTGATGTATTGCACTCTTTCATTAAAAATTCAAGCTGTTCTCCAAAATGGTTCCCTGGTACTTAAAGCTATTAACAATCTCAATTTGTTCCACATTGAAGACCAATTGGTTCTACTGGTTCAGCATTTTATCTGAAGTCAATGAGCAGCTCTTTTGCATTCCTCACATTGAGTTGAATGTTCTGCTCCTCGCACAGACTGTGCAGCCTCTCCCTCAAAATGTGCCACATTATTAGATGTGTCAGTCAGAACTGAATCATTGGCAAACTTGACAACTAAACACTTGCTGTTCTGTCCTCTCAGGCTGGTAGTATAGATAGAGAAGATGATCACTGTGCATTCTGGAGCTCCTACTGATGAATGATGAACTGCAGAAATATAATTGTCAATCTTCACAAACTGCAAACCTGTTAGGAGAAAGTCCATAATCCATAGGGTGAGATAGGGGTCCACTTGTAACTCCTGTAATTTACTGCAGATGATATCAGGTTTCGTGCAGTAAAAGACTACATTTAGTGCTGTCTTTGTTTTATGAGTTACTTGTACTTTGCCCATGTGAAGGAGAAAACAGATAGATGAAACATGACAGGTGGAGGAGTGCCCTTTTGGATACTAGAAGAAGAATGTGTCTTGCTGTTAAGGATGACAGGATGGTGAAAAGTGAATGTATTAGAATTGTGGGGCAACTAACCAAACTACCAATGATTTTTAAATGTCTTTTGTTTATTTAACAAATTTCCATTATGTTATTTCATTAGCACCCCTTCCAGGATTAGTCCTTGCCTTACACTCAAATCTCTCTGAATAGAATCCCAACAGTAATTTGTAAGTTGTAAAGTGAATGGGTGAATAGTTTGAAGTTAATTTCATGCTATTATTGCACAGAAGATATTATGTACTAAATATACTATGATGTTCCCTTGGTTTTTAGGACTGTCATAGAGTATTGCTCCAACCTTCGTTCACTAAATGTTAACCACTGCCACAATGTCACAGAGTCAAGTTTAGGATTACTTAGAAAAAGAGGTGTGCAAATAGATGTTGAACCACCACTCCAGCGTGCTCTTGTTCTTCTGCAGGATGTCATCGGATTTGCACCCTTTATTAACCTCCAAATCTAAAGCACTTCTTTGAGGTAAATGTTCTTTTTGTCTTGGTGATAAAATATGTATTCATGAGGTGTATTTTCATTACAAATTCAGATCTGGATCCTGTGGTAGTAGTCTTGTTTAAATGCCCATGGTAAAGTCAAAAATGTTTTTTTAAACTGCAGATGGTGAAATTTCCAGTTTATTATTCTTGTTAAAAAAAAAAAAAAAAAGTCCACATTTTGTTAAACTTATTTACAGCATCATAAATGAGTGGCAGTAAGTTTATAAAGATAATCAATTGGAAAATTAATGTTTAAATGTTATTTATAATATGAATTATTTGCTCATCTGTCAGCACTTACTCAAATATGATGTCATGCCCAAATGTATCTGCTTTTTTTTAGTTTCTCAAGCCTATTACAATTGAACAACTAGAATTAAGATACCGAGGAGAAACTAAGTAACTCTATTTTTGTACTCTTTAAGAAGTGTCAGAACATTTTAGATGGCCACGAGAAACTTGTTAAACAACCGTGAAGCAAAAATTATAAAAGCCTACATTTGACCTGTAGAAATAGGAGGGACAGTTGGGAAAATACTTAGTGTAGCATATGAAGGACCACAGAGTAAAGGTGATGAGGAGCCTGGTAAGAAGCAGAGTGACGTTAAGACCCAACCGGACTAAGCAAGTGTTTGCTATTAAACTCCAGTTTTAATTGGATGCCAGCAGAGAAAGCGTAACAGAGGACTAGTGTGGTTTAAGTAAGACTTTACATTAACAAAGTGTGCAGCAGTATTCTATCAGTCTTGCCAGGGGAGTTGTAGCACAGTATAGAGAAATAAAAGCCTGAATATGACGTTGACTTGCATAGATAATGTAAATTAATTATGTGACTGGGTAGATGTCAAAAATGATGATTTAAAGAAGTGGAAATCTTCCAAGATCACAAAAAATTACTGGTAGTAGTCCATCCATCCATTGTCCAACCCGCTGAATCCGAACACAGGGTCACGGGGGTCTGCTGGAGCCAAACCCAGCCAACACAGGGCACAAGGCAGGAAACAATCCTGGGCAGGGTGCCAACCCACCGCAGGACACACACAAACACAGCCACACACCAAGCACACTAGGGCCAATTTAGAATCGCCAATCCACCTAACCCGCATGTCTTTGGACTGTGGGAGGAAACCGGAGCGCCCGGAGGAAACCCACGCAGACACGGGGAGAACATGCAAACTCCACGCAGGGAGGACCCGGGAATCGAACCCAGGTCCCCAGATCTCCCAACTGCGAGGCAGCAGCGCTACCCACTGCGCCACCGTGCCGCCCTACTGGTAGTAGTTTTAGGTGAAAATGTAATTCTGTAAAGTACAGTCCTTGGGGAAATGCAGTAGTGTGAGAAACAGAAGGTAGGAATAAGATGTGTAGCTTAGAAAGGTTAAGTCTATGCAAACATCTAAGGATCATCTCTCTGCATTGAGGCAGAAGGGAAAGCCGTAACAAGATGCAAGAGTACCTTGGGAATGAATATTAGAAAAAGAAGAGGTCAAAAACTCATTCCTAGTGACAAATCTGTGGAGTGCATAACAGGTTATGTCACCAGACACTGAACAACTGGCTAGGAAGGTAAAAATTCTTTGAATTGTTAACTGTATTTAAACAGTCATGAAAGGTCAAATTTGTCCATGTCCAGTGTGTCATTCATAAAATACCATTTCAAGTATTGGTACAGAAATACAAGATATGCTAGCACCACAGATCTTCACTGAATGCAGATAACCAGTATTATTCAGTTATTTTTGACTTGCTTGATGGTAGAGGTGGTTTACACTTCACACATATCTCTCTCATTATATAAAATGACTTGTCATTATGTGCAGTGTGAAAATGCTATATGATGAATTGACTATTTAAAAACCTTCTGTAGTCTACATATTCATAGAACACATGGAACCACCAGCATCTCCTCATGTGAGAGACAGAAGGCCAACTTCTGCATTAATCCAAAGTACTGTACCTTTACGCCAATTTTCCATGTAATGAACAGCCAACATCAGAAGATATTTTTTTCTAATTCTACCTGTGCATTTTTTCTGAACCTGCTTTTTTCATCACAAGGTCATAGAAATTACAGCGTATCCAAGCAGCACTGGGCACAAGGCAAGAATCATTGCTGTACTAGAGGGTGCTAGACCATCACAGGTCTGAAAATTTCTCAATGTACAGCCGCCAGTAAGTGTAACATGCATATATTTGTCATGCGGAAGCAAACCGAGTACTTGCAGAAGACTACAATGTTAGCAAAGCTGGCAGCTGAACCCAGCTGTGACGCAGTAGTGCCAACCACTACAGTACTATACCACCCTGTTGCCAAAATCTACCTAAGCAACTTGTTAGAGAACACTCTGTAAAACTTAATTTGCAAGCTTCTACATGGAGCTCTAGGACTCCTATTTTGATCATGTCTAAATATATTTAGAAACAATTATATATTTTTTTTGATGGGGGACAAATTTGAATTGACCAATGAAATTTTAGTGCATTATTTCTTACTCTGACTTGATGTCAAGACAATTGCAAACTTCATACCAGACCTCTCAGTGTTTATGATTTAGGTGTTGTTCATTTGTTTGTTATTTGGAAAAGAGCTCTTCTAATCACTAACACGCATACATTTTCCTTATTCTCAGTACATTTTATGGCTAACATTACATTCATATTGTTCCCATGGGCTGGTTTCTCATGTGCTGACCTCAATCCACAATCACTCTTGTAAGCTTCAAGAGACGGCTTCAACTTTGATGCAGTTTGCCCGTTTACCCAAAACCTTTGCAGGTTCTGAGACACTGGATATTCAGGAATAACTAGTATTTGTATGCATTTGCTACACTATTTGTGAGTTAGACTCTTTAGGGATATGTATATATATTTTGTTCACTATATTAACAGATTTCACTGTTAGCAAAAACTGCTGTACTTTTGTGGAAAGTTACTTTTTTCATTTAGTGTTTTTGAGAAAGTCCTAATTTACTTACTAATCCTTAATATATTAACTCTTTGAGGGCGGAGTATTTTTTCTAAAAAACTCAGTTTTCTGAGCAGCGCATAAAGCAATTGTTTCACACATAAATCAACATACAACATCTGTTGCTACATGCCGTGGCTGCTGTTGGCGCATGTTCGGCAGATCTGGCAGCAATGTCTGCGTGGAGGCACCTCAATGGACAGCAGGAATGCACGGTGGGCCTGCAGCCTGGCTTTTTTCACACAGCAGATGGGTGGTTGGTGATGGTCGCAGTGTAATGCAATATGTGGTGGTCCTCCCAGGCAAACGCTGCTGTATGAGCATCAGCTACATGAAAGTGTTCAGCACCACAGTCAGCTGGGGACCGATCAGATGATGCTGGTACCTTACTTTCGTTCATCTCCAGATCACTTGTATCAAACTCGGAGTATGTCAAGTCAGAGTCCTATTCAACGAAATTATGTAAAACATCCATGGAGTATTTTGCTTTGCACATTAGCTTTGGTCTCTTGCCAGATGTCGATACTATTGTAGAAGGTGGTTTGCTCTTCGCTACTCACGGACGCGTAGAGAATCAAGGTCAAATCAACAAAGCTATGTAACATTCCTTCTAGCAAAGAGAGTCTAACTAAAACGCAAGGGCGAGTTTTGTCGCAGCTTATAGCCCTCTACCCCTGAATTTTAACAAAAGTTGACATCAGCCCTGAAAGAGTTATAACTTATTTACAAAACTTTTCAAATACAACAGAATGTTTTTTTTTTTATTTTAGACTACCATCCAAGTAGTTATTACATCATATTACAATTTGATCTAACAAACATACATATTTCACATAATTCATAAAATGTTAAATACCAAAAAAAAAAATCAAATTGTTAGTCCAAGGCCAAGTCCATCAATGAAATCTGTATTTCCTTGCAGGCTTCAGGTTGATGTATGTTTTTTTCAGATCTTCACTCTCTTCTTTCTTAATCTGCTGGTAGCGTTCCCCCTTAGTGCTAACAACACGATTGTCCAAATAGCGAACTAATTTTTTAGGTGCCTAAAAGACACAGTTCATTAATATGAATAAATAAAATTACATTTTTTTTCCTTTTAGGTGGACATTTTTTGGATGACATTAGTGATTTCATCAAAATACCTCTTCCTTGTTGGTGAGCCATTTATCATTTTACTACATAGACTATTCTCCCTTCTATCCTTTAATAGATCAAATGGATCCACCAACTGTTCAAATGTTTATTTCTTATACTCATTGTTACATTTTTAGTATTGTTGCTAATATAGTTAGATGGATTTTTAATGTAGTCATTAAGGTGAGATCAGTACAGACAACACCCATTAAGTCCAGCATAGCTTATCAATATCTACAGTGTTAGTGTAACTTTTACAAAACACTGTCAGGTTGAGATTTAAATGTCCCCTAGCTACTATTATCTACTACACTATTTCGGAGCTTATTGTCTATCATCTGTGTGTGAAGAAAAACTTTTTAGTTATGCAAACCTTACTATTAACCAGCCCTTGTGCAGACTTTTCTTCTAGTGGAAAAATTTCCTTTTAAAGTAACAGTTGGCATTCACTATACATAGTATTCAGAATTTTTGAACACCTTTTGATGTCTTCTGCTAATCTTCATTTGCCTAACATTACACAAGAGATTCATTTTTTTTAATCTAATACTACTCAGTCCTAGAAGGCGGCTAGACATGCTTCTCTGGACCATCTCTAATACAGTTAGTTTTTTGTGATGTAAAAATCTGGACTCTACATAATATTTCCAGATGAAGCATCACATGCAATGTATATTTTAAAATCTGCTGTGTCACCTACTTTCCATTCGCTTTCTTAATGGTTTCTGTGCATGACAAGTCTTATTACGACTCCCATGTCTTGTTCTTAAAACTCCCTATTGTGTAATGATTTTGTGCTTTCTTTTGGATTCATTTCAGTTATCTTCACTGTACAGTTAAATATGACACATGGAAAGACATCTGTACATGCATAATGTTCTGCAGAAGCAATTTGGCTTTGAGTGCTGCTTCAGTATCTTTCCCCATCTAGAAGAATGCAAGAATTGTTGTATGTACTGATATTGTTAGCACCTTGAGTACTTTGAAGTGGACTTTACAAAATTAAGATGCCTAAATAAACAGTATTGCTTACTGAATGGATGTCTACCTCTTATTCTTTAAGCATCTCAAGTCATAATCTCATCTGGAATGTTTAGGACCTATCACAGTGGATCCTCACAAATCTACAGATTAATTTTGTGCAAAAACTCTTGCTGGTCATAATGAAAAGATGCTACACTATTAACTTTCATAATGAATATATATTAGCTTCTCTGTAAATAATGAACGAATGATCCTCCTTTGACCATGAATGCTATGGTAATAAGTCTATGCGTAACTAACTATGGACTTTACTTCTAATCAAGTTATTTTCAACAATAATAACATTGTAGTCACCTCTTTAGGAATAAAGGGCCTGTGGATTTTGTTGTCATCTTCATCCATCAGCATGTACCTAATCAACCAAATAAAAAGAAAGTGTTTAGTAAACTAAAGCAATATAAACTTTGTTTACAAATTGGAGTTAAAAATGCAGAGGAGCTTTATATAAGTGTAGTTCTCAAACAATATACATAATTTCACATATTACATCTTTGCCAAAAGGAGATTAAAGTCGGTTGTGAAAGTTTAAATTTGGTGTAGTCAAAATGTTATTAAGGCAAACACTTTAATTTTATTCTAAATCTCTATAATCATCACCATCCTAAGAAGATATTCCCTATAGACACCCCATATTCAGCAATAATTTTATTACTGGTATACAATTGGGTTTTAATTAAATGGTATCTGTCACAAAACAAAGGACAAGAGCATAGAGATCCTTAAAACATCAATACACTTACAATACATTAATATCTTTATTTATGGCCTTTAATGTTGTGAATTCTTTATATTTGTACATTTCTCGAGTTAACATCAATATCTGGTGAGAATTTCACATGAATAGCAACATTGGAAATACTGTATATTCACTGAAAAAAACGTATGTGTTCAGTTCTCGTTTCCCCCACTGTATGTACATTGATCAGATTCAAGGAGCAATGATAACTTCACTCCATCAGCATGCAGTGTATTTTTTCCCCCAATATACTATTTACCTTTGCACAGAATGGAACACAATCCACCAAAAGTATATTAAAAAACATCAAAGGGAAAACCAAAGCATAGAGAATATTTATTTATTTTGTTGACATTGATAAGTGTAAGTATCATCATGGAAAAGTAAATTATCCAGAATGATGTGCTCTTTCAACAGCTATGTGAACAGATGTAGAACTGCAGTAACTGAGGTAGGCTTTGATTATTGACTTGAACAATACTCAAGAAAACCCGTGTTATGGTGGCTCGACTGTTGACTGATGAATCCGCAGATACTAATACTTGGCCCCACCCACACTAATGTTTTCATTTAAAATACAGATGCATCAGCCTACATTTTTACTCCTCGTCCACGCTATCCTGTCATTTTCAAACCCTGAAAACAAGATTTTTAAAAACGCTCACCAGAGCCATATGCTTCAGCATTTTGGTATGGATGGGTGCAAATGTAGTTTTACAAAAAAACGATACTCTAATTACACTGATTGGTTTGTGCTTATTTCATTGGCCCTTCCCTGATTGGATCCTCATTACAATGGCTCATTCCCTGTTGGATAACTCTTCATCGAAGAACAACATTTTCCAACATATCAGCCATAAAAGAGTTGCTTTCCATGACTCTAGTGAAACTTACCTGTATCCATCTAAATTGTGTTTTGTATAGTTTGAATGCTTCATAAATGTTTAAAAAGCTAATTACTTACTAATTATGATACAGTTTTGTCATAAATCCCATACCTGGCAGCATTAACATTGTAGTGAAAAATTCTGAGCCCTGTGAAAATCAGATTGTACATAACACAGTTGACAAACTCTATACAACATTTACTGCATAAACCTAAGACACATGCACACATTTATTTATTTCCTCTTCTGAGTTAGTTTTACAAATGTTGTTTGGCACAAGATGCACTCCCGATTGCTGTGGACTGCTTATAATCAATCACCTTCTCAAATGAACGTAGTCGACAGTCACCAGTTCTGAAGACTTACTTTCAACTGTAGTCCGCACATAAAAATGACAAGGGGGCAGTTTGCTTCAGCTCCTTAAGACTTTGTTTTTCTACGCTGTGAATATGTTATCACAGTCCTGTCTGCGCTGATAGCTTTGAAAGCGCATAAAGCACAGAGGACTTCGATTTTCACGGGGCTCTGACTTTTTTTCTACACAGTCCCTTCAAGGAGTTTGTTGCAAATATGCGCATACCCAGTGTAGGTGAAGGTCACAGTTTTATGCATTTTCAGGCATAAAACTACGTACAGGAAGCCTTTGTAAATGATATTCATATGCCTGTGTGAACAGAGACAGTTTTCATTTAAAAGCTCAGTTTTTAAGTGAAAATGGGATAGTGTGAACGTAGCCTTAAATTTAGTTTTGCAAGGTCAAGCAGTCACCATCTCCTTTACCATTGTATCATGTCATCCCCTAATTTCTATATAAGATGTAAATATTCAGCTGCTTCAATTATTTCCATACAACTTGTACCCCACAAGTATAACTTTCTTGTACAGCTTAGACAAACCTCCACTGACTTGCACTTTACACAAAATCGCATTTGCTTTAGTATAGTGTATCAACAGTATGCATGTATTAGACTTTATTTTGCTATCAAATTATAATTTTCTGAGCAGACATATTCCAATACAGGGTCACATGGGGCAGCAGCACTGAGTGCAAAGCAAGAAGATGTGGAACGGGACACCATTCCATCATAGAAAACATTCACAAAAACACACTGAATACTCCAATACAAGATAAATAGCACACTTACTTTTCTAGAATGCCAGCTTTCAGTGTCTCATCCCGTGGTGGTGAAGAAGACTTTAATGACCAAAAAAAAAAAAAGTTTTAATTAATTCATCTTAAGTTTATTCATTTTCTGTCCATATTTGCTTTGCAGTGTGACTGTTGTAACAGGTAAAACAGAGCAGATTAGATTTTCCCTTCAGTCTCTAGCTACACTGGGCAATTCTACTGCAAATTGAGAGATTTCAACTCTTTGCTGTTTCAAGGGTATCTTGCAAGAGATCTGTGCCCATGGAGTTAATTCTTACCAAAGGCTGAACACCCTTCATTCACAGTAGCAGTGACTCTGCCCTAATGTTCCCTCCTCCCAGTGTGACCTTACTGTATTTTGGGTGCTGTACAAGCAGTATATTTTTTTGGTCATCACCCAAAAGTCAAGACCATATGCAAAAATGATAATGAGTGCTTAGTCCAATGGACATTTTTTTTTGTTGTTTTTCTTTTTTTTTTTTTTTAATTCCTCTGCCTCATTTAACAGATCCAATCAAAAAAAAAAAAAAAAACTTTAAATACCACATCACATAGTGAGAGGGGCAAGTTAGAACAATACTGTCAAAAACTTCTACTCTTTAAAGAAGTGTATTGTCTCTTTCTGTATTACATTTTTTCATTTTAAATGCACAATACGAAAAGAGCGCCATTGATTGTAACATGTAAACCCGAGTACCAAATATCCACAGTATTACTGCTGGTGGATCTGTATTCACCGATGGCGTAAGGCTACTCATATGGACAGCTGTCGCAGTGTGTCTTCTTATATTGGATATATGTTGCATTAAATGTGGTGCTGTTTTTTCTGGTCTGTTGTTGGTATTTTATTAGTGTCACTGCTCTGTGGGAGACAAAACAATTTCACTGTAATAAATACTCATTACAATAAACTTTAACAATCTTTTGAATTTACTTTTAATTTTTTTATGTCATTCATTCCTTAGTCTAAAGCAAAAATGAAAGGTGAAATTATTGTAAAGTGGCACCAAGTTGGCAAGAGGGCTCCAGGGGAAAGGACTATAGAACCCCACTACAGAAAGATACAGTGCATCCAGAAAGTATTCACAGCGCATCACTTTTTCCACATTTTGGTATGTTACAGCCTTATTCCAAAATGGATTAAATTCAGTTTTTTCCTCAGAATTTTACACACAACACCCCATAATGACAACGTGAAAAAAAGTTTACTTGAGGTTTTTGCAAATTTATTAAAAATAAAAAAATTGAGAAATCATAACTTTGCATATTTTTGGAGGAAAACATTTTCACTAATCCAAGCAAAGTTACATAAAAGAGATCCCAAGTATGGAATTTTCCATTTGTGAGGTCATGCCGGCACTCAAAGTTTCAGATTTTCGGAGGAATTCAGATTAGGGATATTCAACCTGTACTAGTGGACCTGTAGCCAAAGATGGGTTACTGCCAACTTTGGAAAGTGAAGAGACTGCTTGGCCAGAAATCACCTAAGGTTGGAGCTTAACGTCACACACACAGACTAAGGAATAGGCAAGTCAGGAGTACAGGTAATAATATGGGATGAAGACATGCCAAGGAAAATGTAAAACAGAGGCATGGAGATACAAACTGAAAATGAAGTGCTGTAAGATGGGCATTTGTATGAGCTATGCCTTCAGACAGACTGGATCATCTGTTCTATTTTATTTATTTATTTTTTTTTGTAAATTGTACAATATCCTGGAATGTGTTTTATTAGCCAAATAAACATATCAGGTGCCCTCTCAAGTTGGAAGATTCATTGTTCCCACAGATATTGCATCTAAAAGAAAATACAATAACAAATAAACAAGCTAAATATTACCAAAAGTGTAATATTTCAAATTAAAAAATTAAACAAATTTTAATATTGAATATCAATACAGTTATCCATTTTAGAATTTTCTTAATCCAATTTAAACTGATGAGCACATAGTATGGTGAGAACATTAGATTGTCATATATTTCATGTACTAGAGGTTATTATTATTATTATTATTAGTAGTAGTAGTATTAAACCCTCACTGAAATTAGTTGCAGCTATACATGATTATTTCTGTAGTTCTACACATGTACAGAAAAGGTAAATAAACTGCAGAAAAGGCTTAAAAATACAACCTGCGATCTCCCTAAAAACTATTAATCTAAAGCAGATTTCGCAATGACAATTAAGGAACTGTGATAGGCTGAACCTAACCAAACCTATTCTGATTGGTTGTGATGAAAAGACCAGTCTAGCCCAAGACTGAAATTATTAGCCATCAGTAATAACCAAGCTTGAGATTTTCAGTGTATATGTCCAAAACTTCACAGTCTGTGAGCTCTAAATGGATACTCAGTTCTGCACCATATAGTGCCACAGTGGTTAGGAATCAAAATTTCTGCTATTTTAAGAGATTAATATTAAATGTCTTTTTTGGCATAAAGTTGAATCTTGTCAACATTTTTCAATCATTTTGTGTAATTCACTTATTCATCATTCCAACCCAAAGAGGTCATAAGAGCTCAAAATTATCCAGCAACAACAACAAAAAAACACAAGGAGGGATAAATACCACAATGCAGCAAAATGTATGAAGCAAAATGTAATAGCACTGCCAAATAGGGCATAACTACAAAGGTTTTGAAGTCTCCCTCTTTCTCTCTCATCTGTGTTGCTAGCCTTCGCCTAAACTCATCTTCCAAATCTCGACTGCCTCAGGAAGGGAACAGCCTTTAAACACCATTGTGTTTCACAGTTGGGCAAAGTCTTGGAATTAGTTTTGAAATGGGGCTGTGCCAGTGAAATCTTATTAGCATCAACCATGCCAGTCAGGCCTTATAGCACCAACCCAGGCCCTGATGGGGGTCTTTCTGCTGCTGGGAAGGATTGACCTAGCTTTGTTCTTTCACTCACTAAGGCACCCTAATAGATTTATTTCTCATGATCTGTTTAGGTATCACTGTGCCCTCTTAGGTATTGATGACAACAGTCTGGGATGAGACCAAAGCTGCTGGAATTACCTTCTTTTTTTAGAGTGTGGATAGTTACACTGTATTTTTTGTTGTTTTTGTACAATTAATATCTTAAAACAATTTTATAAAACAAATCATAGAATAAGCATAATATTTTATGTCATCTACAGTCCACTCACTTTTGCATGACAAGACATTCTCAATTTGCCAGTGTGGGTGTGTTTTTTGATTTTATGTCTTTAGGTTCTTTCAGTCTCTTAATATCGACCACGATCATCCAGGAGCCGATCATTCCATTGACAAAAGATTGCCAGCAAGATAATACCTTACAACCACATGTACACTTTAACACACCAGAACACAAAAATGACTCAACTGTCCTTGTATTTTCTTGAATATATAATTTGCAAACCTGTAGTCTGAACTATTTATTTAGCATATAAATTAACTTATTTCACGATTACAAATATTATAAATGTGTGTTTGTACATCATAATGGGCTGGCAAACACAGAAGATAAGCGCACATAGTCAAGCTAATGTGACAAAGATTAAAATATGGTACCTTAGAAGAAGTGTTCCCACTGAGCTCAACATCTCCTGCTATTAACAGCTGCACGGCTTCCTCAAGTTCCCATTTTGCAATAGAAAGTGCTGTCTGGGCTTCCTTCACTGAGCATGCAGGAAACATTTCTAAAAGCAGCTGCACTTGCTCATCCTCCTTGCTAAAGGCTTCCTAGAAGTACAAAAACCAATTCAAACATCTTGATCACTTGTGTGCCACCAAAACGTTAATAAGTCAAAAAATTAAACAGAAAGTGGCCAATTATTTGTAAAAAATAAATTTAAAACCTATATGAATATGTAATCATTTTAGATACAACTTTTATGTTTATGTATAGATTTAAAAATAATGCATGTTGGCATTCAATTCCAGCAAACTTCCACACCTTACTGAAAACTCCATTATTTTTGTGCTTTACTCAAAATAATACAAGATTGGTGTAAGGTGAGTAAGCAAGAGCAGGTACTTTTCATTGCAGTCTGTATTGCTGAAAATGATGTTAAGATGTACTTTGTTTAATATATTTAATCTTTCTCAATATCACTATTAAATTAAGTCAGTGCCATTTTTGTTATCCAGCATATGATATAACATTACTATAGTGATTGATGGTTTCTATGCTTTGGGAACATACAGTATGTTTATATGCTATTCCAAAAGAACTAGAACATGTGAGAATAGCAATTATGGATGAATTATAAATATTTTTGTATATATGGTCTAGGAAAGTTTCATTTTCTGTTGTATATTTAGTATCATAGTTCTTTTTTGTTTTTCCAATTAGAGTACAGGCAGGTGATGAGACTACCTCATGGCCACATGGTGTCAGTAGTGGGATTTGAACCCACAACCTTAAAGTTTTAAGCTCAAAGTCTTAACCACTACACCACATTTGCTGCCTAAACATAAAAGTCAAAACTAATGAAAATATTGATCAAAAATGTAATTTCTGCTAATACTGCAAGCCTGTTAACATCCAGAATTTTTTATTAAAATCTGTTATTTCCTTATTGAATGTTATTTTATTTTTTAATTTTATTATTGTTATTAATTATTTTGCAGTACACATTGTAATATTACATTTGTATGTAATTCTGTAAGTCATATTGTTTTAGTTATGTTTTAAACCCCTCCCCCAAAATCATGCTTTAAACATAATATACTGAAATTGTGCTTCAGTGGAAAAATGTTAGTGGTTTCAGAATAGGTGTCATGCTAATATTAAAATCACCTACTTTGAGGGTTGAGATGTTACAATACAAATGCCCATTTACAAGAAGTACAATGTCATCCAATCCTAGCATTTCAGATTAATGAGGAGAGTTGTGGCAGTAGACCCCAAGACTCCTCTTGCACATGGAAAGTATGAAGAATGATCACATTGAGCAGTACAGTGATCCCTCGCTATATCGCGCTTCGCCTTTCGCGGCTTCACTCTATCGCGGATTTTATATGTAAGCATATTTAAATATGTATCGCGGATTTTTTGCTGGTTCGTGGATTTCTGAGGACAATGGGTCTTTTAATTTCTGGTACATGCTTCCTCAGTTGGTTTGCCCAGTTGATTTCATACAAGGGACGCTATTGGCAGATGGCTGAGAACCTACCCAACTTACTTTTCTCTCTCTCTTGCGCTGACTTTCTCTGATCCTGACGTAGGGGGTGTGAGCAGGGGGGCTGTTCGCACACCTAGACGATACGGACGCTCGTCTAAAAATGCTGAAAGATTATCTTCACGTTGCTATCTTCTGTGCAGCTGCTTCCTGAAGCGACATGCTGCACGGTGCTTCGCATACTTAAAAGCTCGAAGGGCACGTATTGATTTTTGACTGTTTGTTTTTCTCTGTCTCTCTCTCTCTCCCTGCTCCTGACGGAGGGGGTGTGAGCTGCCGCCTTCAACAGCTTTGTACCGACGGTGCTTCGCATACTTAAAAGCCAAACAGCCCTATTGATTTGTTTGCTTTCCTCTGTCTTTCTGACAGTCTGTGCTCCTGATGCGCACTCCTTTGAAGAGGAAGATATGTTTGCATTCTTTTAATTGTGAGACAGAACTGTCATCTCTGTCTTGTCATGGAGCACAGTTTAAACTTTTGAAAAAAAGACAAATGTTTGTTTGCAGTGTTTGAATAACGTTCCTGTCTCTCTACAACCTCCTGTGTTTCTGCGCAAATCTGTGACCCAAGCATGACAATATAAAAATAACCATATAAACATATGGTTTCTACTTCGCGGATTTTCTTATTTCGCGGGTGGCTCTGGAACGCAACCCCCGCGATGGAGGAGGGATTACTGTAAATCACTGCAGCAACCATTCTGGGTTAGGCAGTACTTGTGTCCAATATTAAAAAACTGTGTTTAAAAACAAGGTAAAATATTAAGGCCCACTGAAACATGTTGCCATATTAAAACAAGTCATTCACATGCTAATTTACCTTTGCTGTTGCTCCAATTAAATCTATTGATGTAGTTTTTTGATTACATCTGTCTTCATTGTGCACTCTTGGAACACAGTCTTTGCTTTGATTATTTTCAGATTTTGACTCTGGACTGCTATTTCCTTTAGTAAAGATAAAAATATACAAATATAAAATTTCTATGAAGGAAATAAAATGAACTCAATCCCTGCCTACCTCCTAAAACATGAAATTGTTATTAGTTTTCTTTGGGCAGTTTCTTGTCGTTTATAATATTACTTCTTATCTCTCTTAACATATTATTTTTCTTTACTTCTTTTCACCATGGCTTTTCCTTTATCCAGAGTTGCTACAGTGAAAGTGCTTCTTTTACATGGCCTCCTATTTCTGGCAATCTCCCTAGTACAACCAATGCCATGCATACTGCTTATTATCACATCTTTCCATCTAGTGTTTGGTTTCTGTTTCCTTACTTCTCCCGACAATCCCATCTCTAATACTCTCCTTCACACAATGTTTTCCTTTCGTCTCCATACCTGTCTTCATCCACTACACTTTCTCCAGTTTTTCCATCGTACTCCAATCCCCTGTCTAATTTCAACCAGTAGCCTTCTGTCACTTTGAATCATGGATCTTAAATACAGAAAAGAACATCACTTATTCTAACTGATCTGCTCCCAGCTTCAATTTTTCCATTCTTATCTTCCCCATTATAGTTGCAGAACATAAATTCATTTTTTTCATCTAGCTACCTTTATCTAATGCCATCTAAAAGATATGCAGTAACACTAGCTAGCACATTGTTTACAGACATGCTTAGATTAAAAAAAAACAATGTGCATCCATTTTTAAAAGGCATTAAGAATGCTGGCGGTGGGAGTTACATTCCACGTGGTCTTCATTGGTTTGTCTGAATCAGCTGTTGAGCACAATCTGTCAGCAACTATACCTTATGCCAAATGGACTCTATGTGACTGAAAAAAAATCTTACTTGGAAAGTTTCTAATATGCACATGACAAGAAAATAACACCACAAACTCTATATTCAACTAAGCAAAAATATTGTTTTATGAAAACTGGTAAAATGTTCCTATATTTGTCTTGCCACTAATTACTATTTGTGTATTTTAAATATATTTTAATAAATCTAGTGATTCCAGACATAATTCTTCAATATTTCAAGTATTTCAGGAAAATATATTGAATTACTAAGAATATATGTTGCATATACAAATAAATGTATATTGTGTACATAAAGTAAACATTTTACTTAAATGTACTTTTTCATATACTCCTTTTACATATCACACTGATCTCATATATGCAGTAGATACCAAATATCTACAAGCTCTTAATATTTTATTTTAGCTTTTGTTGATTTACCTAGGGTACAGAGACATATTACACAAACATAACACACATTATTATGAAGCAAACAAAAAAATGAACTTACAATACAAAACAAATGGCATAAACAAAAACATTTTAGCTGTGCAATGTGGGGAAAATGTGACAATTTGGAAGATACTGCGAGACTAAAATCTGCAGGAGTAACAAACTTCTCATGTGGGGACTAAACAAATGGTGTTAATAATTATCTTTTAAAAGAAAGATTGAAATGATGAAAGAATGGTTTTAACAAAAGTTTTGTTTTTTGTGTGCGTGTGCAGCAGTCTTAACTGGGGCAAGCTGTTTTGAAGAGTATTCCTCTTAAAAGGAGCTTGTGTAACACAGGTAATGATGAATTTTGAATAACCAAGTAGTATTGTATTAACTAAAATTAAAAGCAGGACAAAGTTACACATCCGTTTAAATAAAAATACAACTTTTAAAAGCTGCCAACTCCCCTCTCTAGGTGTAGCCAAAACAGAAAGGATATAATTAGGGAAATGTTGCAGTTTCAATCTATGTGCAGTGAATTCAATATCATTTATACTACATTACAAAAATCATACAGAATGAACAAAAGCAATGTGACCACACTCAAACATTGGTTTCACCTACCTTTTTTCCGGGTGGAAGCCAGTGTTTCTGCTAATTTAATCATCATCTCATATACATGAACACTGCAAATAAAAAAAAAAATTAAATGAACTTTCACTCTCATAAGCCAGCATTTTTCAAGGTTTTAATTATTTAACCTTTTTGTGGATAAAGGTTTTAACGAAAACAGAAAATGGGATAGCAAATAAAATGTTACACGCTACTTATATCAACTATTAAAAATGTCAATATCTAGAACAACTACCTTTCAATTTCAGCAAACCCAGGCACGTAGGCCTCGAGCATTTCTACAAGCATCTCAACATCAAAAGATTCCTCCTCTCTTTCTGGAGATCCTAGATCTTCAAGAACACCAGTGATATAGGACAGAATGACATCATCAATTGTGCTGTTGGAAAAAGAAGTTTGGAATCATTACCATATCAATCTGCTTTACATCTCCCCTATATTAATGTTCAATTAAGTCTGCAGCTATTAAAATATATATATTTTATGGCTAGGAATAGAAAAAGTATCTTATTCATTTAGAATAATGCAGCTTATGCTATTACAAATTTTCATAAAATTTACCCTAAACCAGGTTTCATCTATATCCTCATGTTCTTATTTAAGAAAAAAAGAAAAAGTACTTTTAAAAGGAACAACCATCCTGCATATGTAACTTTAAGCACACATCTAGCATGTCACCACATAATATTAATTTGCTTAAGATAAAAAGTTTTCAAGTCCTTCAGTTATTCTTCATAGCTCATAACATCCAGTTCTGCAACTAGTCTATAGCTGTCCTCTTGTCTTTGAGTGCTATTATGTTCTTCTTAAAATATGGAAAGCAAAACAACATGTAGTTCTCTACAAGGAACTTCACAAAATAATCTGTGTAGCTGTGGAGAATGGCAAGCTCACTAGTACTAATCCTTAAATATGTTTAACGTGAGCTACAATGCAAACAAGATCCAAAATTCATTGTCTTTGTTGAAAAAAGATAAGTACATAAATCTTTATATTTAGTAACTGGCAGTATGTTCTTGAATAGCAATGGTTTTAACCATGTTTCTGTATCTTGGCTAATTCCACCTTTCAGAACTCTTTTAGTCCATTGATATCTTTTTTGGCAGTCTTATATCAGCTGTGTGTTTTAGACAAGACTACAACGCTTTAACTGAGGTCTTTGAGTCATCCATTCATTTTCTAATCATTTTATTCAGTTCATTGTTGTGGTCCCTATCCTGGTAGCAGTGAGCTCAAGATGAGAACCAACCACAGATGAGACACAAGTCCATTGCCAGACACAATCACAAACACACCCACTGACACTAACTCATACCAGACTAATTTATAGTTGCCAACTAAATTTATCCTTGTCATATGAAAGGAAAACTGGAGTATCCAGAGGAAAATACAATGCAGAAACTGGGAGAGTGTGCAAATGCCACATAATCACATATTCTACTCTAGAACTCTACGATGGCCAATATCTACAGTATAGTGTACTGGGTTGGTAACATCACTTCAAGAGAGCCCCACTGAATTAATAATAATAATAATTCTTTGCATTTATATAGCGCTTTTCTCACTACTCAAAGTGCTCAGCAATTGCAGGATAAGGGCCTTGCTCAAGGGCCCAACAGAGCAGAGTCCATATTGGCATTTATGGGATTCGAATCGGCAACCTTCCAATTGCCATTGTAGATACCTAGCCTCAGAGCCACCACTCCACCTAATAATTCTTTACATTTATATAGCGTTTTTCTCACTACTCAAAGTGCTCTCCACACAGGGAGGACCTGGGAAGCGAACCCACAATCTCCCACAACCTCCTTACTGCAAACCCACTCTCAACCCACTGGAGGTATTAGTGGAGGAAAGCTTTAAAAAAAAAGACAAAACTGAGCGCCATTATGAACAATGCTACACATCCTCACTTGGGCAACACTAAGGACTTTCTGCCAACAAATGATTCAGCAGAAGTGTGGCAAGAAACGCTACTGGGGTTCCTTTATACCAATGGCAATTCACTTGCATAATGCCTCACTGTGACTGCTCTTTTATTTTTAGCCAGGTTTTTAGTAATTCTTGTGTTCATTTGTTTGTTACAATATTTATGTATGCAAGAGTTTTTTTTTTTTGTTTTTTTTTAAATAAATTGAGCTTCTGTATAAAGCCAAACCTCCCCCTTAAACAAACAAAGATCTGTCTATCTATCACATCCTAGGCTTGAGATTCAAACCCAGTTCCCTGGAGGTGCAACCCATAAGATTTCTAACCACTGTATTATCCATCCAAAGTGATTTGGTAAATCCTGCAAGAAGAGTTTACCACATGACTACTTAAAAAAATTATACAGCATTGTTTTCACTTACTGCTCAGATAACTTAAAAATAATATTGATGGGTGGCATAACACTTTTGCACAGTACTATATGTATATACAATATTTTTAATATGAACCATTATCATTTAGGTTATTGTTTGACAACCCTAATACAAACATAAAGGCCCATTTATGTTGATGCAAATGTATAATTTTCCATTCCTGATTTCCCCCCAGTGTTCCAATAAAAAAACTCATGAGAAATTTAATATCCATCACACACTACTGTTGTTCAACTTATTCTTCACAGAATACTCATCAACACTGACATTTCAAGCAAAGGAGGCATTAGCTATTATCCAGGGGCTCACAACCTGTATTGTAAACTTTCCTCTTGAGGGACTACTACTCCCTAAATGAGCAGAGATGGTGTTGAATCTTTTCAATCAGTACACTTTCCACCTGCACCTTGACTAATGGATACAAAAGTGTTAATTCAGTAAGCAACTTCAATGTCCTTGGAAACCTTTTACTGGGGCATCACTTACCTCTGGAAGTCTGTACTACAAAGAACAGATTGGTGGTTATGGCCAAAGCCATTTCAATTAACCCCACAAACTCAACAGATTAGAGCACATGATTCAAATAAAAGACATGTTTATCCTACAAGTTCATGTGTTTTTTCCAAAAAAACACATTTAATACTGGATGAATGCATTCAACAGACATAATTCAAGCTTTCTCATCACTGTACCATGTGTTGGTAACTTAAATAAAGAGGCTTATTTATTAGGTATGATTTACTTATATACTTGGATAGTACAGATAAAACAGTCACTTATCCTCTTACATTGAGGGGAAAAAAAGTCAGGTCTACAGAAGAAAACTATATGCTATCTTACCTGAGATCTGCATTAGGGATATGTGATTTAATGAAGTCAAATAACACACTTTGAATTATTTTGTCTGCTTCCATGCTTTATAGTCAACCTATCATAAGGAGAGAGATAACAAATTGAAATAAATACAGCAATTTGGTTGGCCTATTCTACATGAAAAATCTTTATAAAAAAGAATTAAAATAATTATGCTTAATCCTTTTTAGCATAGTGTTAAAGCAGTGAGAATTAAAATACATTTTAGATGAAAATGTGTAAAGTTAAACCATAGAAAATGTTAAATGGTTGCGGTCATGTTTATTTCACTTATCAAACCGTGTTTTACGAATGTAATGAATTAATAAATGGCACTGACTGAAGATCTTTATAATATGCAATTACAGCATATTATAAATTGTTTTTGTTAATCATGCATCTTAAAAAACATGTATTAACAACCACAAGAAATATCTGCAAATTACTAGTAATTTCCATATACTGAATACTAAAAGCCTGGACTGCATAAACTGTTGTATAGGTTATCCTATCCTCCTGCCAACCCCCATCCTAATACTTTCTAAATCACAAGCCCTCTAGATGCATGTTTAAGCTTTAGTATGCGATTCGAGAATTAAAAACATCCACCTACTTTTATTTAATTCTCTATTATCCCCTCTTCCGCTTTTCTGAGGCACCCACTATTTGTAAAATTCAAACTGAAACTAATCCTTAACTTTAGTAATCTGTTTTGCCTCCTTTCTGCACACCTATTGTTGATTTACTTTGAAAATATGTGCATTACAAGAAGGTATAACCAAACAATTTGACAAAATGCAAGAAAGAAAAAAAAAAAAAAAAAAATCACATTTCAATATTTTCCTCATTCTTTGCATAACTTTCATTCTCATGAAAAATACAATAAATTGTTTTTAATATTATTAAACTAAAGTATTGTTGATTGCTATGTTCTCACCTTAAATAAAGAATGGTTGATACTGTATTAGCGCAATTAGTATACAGCACATTAATTTGGATACCCTACTACTTACCCTGTTTTACGTTTGCTCTGCGGTTTGTTGACTTTTTATTCTTGAACAAAACTTAACTAAGAAAAATCAGGAAAGTGACATCTGCAAAGCACACAAAAATACTGTAAGATTAAAAGGCAAACCAAAATGACTAAGTTGGATTTTTCCAAATACTAAAAATAAAAGAGCAGCCTTAAAAACATTATCTTGCTGCATCCTAAGGATTAGAAAATGTGAATGGGAAAGAAAAAATTGTGAATTACTGCTCAGGAAATTTCCACACATTTTGTATTCTACACCCAAAACAATTGCCAGTACAACCCACATATGTATATTTAAGTTACATATACATTAATCAGGTCCTATCCATTTTATCAGTGTATAAGAAATTTAAAAATATTAAATCAAAGTAATGAACTCACATTCTGTGAAAATCAGGAGGGACACATGTTCATTTCCACATTTCCAGACACTGGTGAGCAAAGTTATTTATACAGCTAGAAAAATTAAGCAAGGCAGAAACTGCATCAGCTCCATGTCGGTTTTTGAAATATCTTTCCTTGTCTCGCTATTTAAAAAAGTTGACTTTACTAAGTAAAACCCTGAATAGTTGCACAGTCATGCAGCACTGAATTAAGACTTGTACCAGTTTCAAGTCAAGTCAAGTGGGCTTTACTGCTATACCGTTTATAAACATACCTCGGTACATTATACAGTGGTAGAAAATTATGTTTTCCAGGGCCACCATGCAATATTTAGACAATAAATATGATAATACAGATGGGTGAGTAACTTTACATAAGAGTATGTAAGGGCCTTTGTATCTAAGATAATAGCACTTTTAATTCATCAGTGTTAAAGTTCACTATTTTCCAACTTTGCACTGCCTTTCTATTTTGCTCTGAACTTTTCTGTTGTTAATGGGAGCAAAGAAGGAGCCAGTGCTGAATTAGACAAAAGTCTATCACATGATAAATCTAACATACACATGAAGCATCAAAAACAAACGTATCCATACTGCCACCATGTGGTTTTCACTGCAAAGAACAGAATAACAAGTCATGATTGTCTGAAATTAAATGGAATGCACTTCATTCATCTTTCATTTTTTGTACTTGCTTTGAAAGCCCAGAGGAGAGGGATTCCCACAAGCCAAGAGGGAGCTTGCAGTTACTTCCTATCGGCAAAGTTAGTAAACTTACTTCGTTATATTTCACCAGGGAAAAAAAATACTTCTTTAAGTGATATTTATTTGTATTTTAAACATTATACAATCATACTTGGGATCAACAGCACAGAGTAATGGGGATTGTGTAAGACAGGTGAAAAGAGAGTGCAGGCAGGGTGGAGAAGAGTGTCAGGAATAATTTGTGACAGATGGATATCAGCAAGAGTGAAAGGGAAGGTCTACAGGACGGTAGTGAGACCAGCTATGTTATATGGGTTGGAGACGGTGGCACTGACCAGAAAGCAGGAGACAGAGCTGGAGGTGGCAGAGTTAAAGATGCGAAGATTTGCATTGGGTGTGACAAAGATGAATAGGATTAGAAATTAGAGGGTCAGCTCAAGTTGGACAGTTGGGAGACAAAGTCAGAGAGGCGAGATTGCGTTGATTTGGACATGTGCAGAGGAGAGATGGTGGGTATATTGGGAGAGGGATGCTAAGGATAGAGCTTCCAGGGAAGAGGAAAAGAGGAAGGCCTAAGAGACTGTTTATGGATTTGGCGAGACAGGACATGCAGGAGATGGGTGTTAACAGAACAAGATGCAGAGGACAGAAAGATATGGAAGAAGATGATCCGCTGTGGCGACTCCTAACCGGAGCAGCCGAAAGAAGAAGAAGTCTATGCACTAAGATATGTATTACGAAATGGGCATCATCAATCCATTTTGTGAATCCACTTATTCCAATTCAGTACTCCACTTTTCTCCTAAATCCTAAAAACATAAAGATTACCTGGTGACTCTAAATTGGTTTGGTGTGATGGACTGGCAAAGATGCCCTCTGACAAACCCAACTCTCTGTGGGCATGACTATGTTAAGAATATATTTCACTAAATGCAGATCTGGAGTCATGTTCATGTCACTTTATAAACCTGTGTAATGCACAACTGGACAATCACTTTATTATTTTTTCATCTCAACCATGTTTTGATAGCTAAACAAGTCATTATAATCAGTATCAGTAAGGGTAAGTAAGTGCATATTCCAAAAGAAAACAATTTTTGGACCCTAACACACATGCCCTTTATTTTATCTAAGTGTTCCTATAGTAGATGATTCTGTTGCAGTGTGTACAACTATTCACACAGACTTCTACAAAAAGAACACAATGAGGTTAAAAGATATACAACAATATTCAGATTTTACTTTTATCGAATTATGCCTTAAAGATTAATGATGGAAGAAAACTCAAATCTCTAGTGTTTTTAGAAATGATTTATTCAGCAGTTACAGTTAAGGCAGAACAAGACTGTCATATTTAATTTATTCGTCCAGCCTTGTATGCAGAACCGGCGACAAATGACTGAATAAGTGATGTATCGGGTGTCCAAACCACACACACGTGTCCATTTTCGATTCGGAAAACAATGTGACAGGAAGTGAAATGAAAGCCCACTGCGAACACGGGGAGCGCGTGCGAACTCCACACCGCAGCGGCGAGCTTCGAACCCAGCGTCCCGAAGGCGTGAAGTGTCAGCTGGGCTCCAGCCATCGCGATGTGATACGTTTGGTGTGCTTCAACACAACCTACAAGAAACTACCAGAGGTAGAAATGTCTTCCAAGTATAAATACACTTCTAAAAATGTAATAAATAATAATTGTGTATTATTTGGGAATGCATTTAATAAATTCCCCATCTGCACTGAAAACCGGATGACAATATTACGTGAAAAAAGGCCTCCCGAGTTCATTTTTATTTTTTTGCGTGTCTACTTACTGTAACAAAAGGATGGGATGTTTGCTTGATCTGCTCGTTATTTATAGCAAATTTCTCAATCTGCCTAAAGTATACAGCTTTATAAAAAGTATCAATAGCAAAAACAAACGTTTAAAAGAATATCGCAGATATTTATCGGACTAGGAATATGGGCTCTCTGCACAAAAGCAGCATATTTTATCAACTATACAAGATACCCTAAAAATGATTTTGGTTAACACAGATCTCGCGCTTTTCTTTATCACAAATGTGCCTAAAATACTCAGCTGTCGCGTAAAAATGCAGACTTCTATTGCCCAAAACGCTGTTTAATGCACATTTAAAAAATTAAATACAACTTACATTAATCTTTTCTTGCACCCCCCCCCATTGTTTACAATCCCACCACGAGTCACGACCTTACCCGCCATCCCTCTTTTGACTTGAATACTCCTGACGTCACGCCACTTCCCGAAAGCTTTTCGGAGATCCGTTAGCGCCATCTACTGGACACAAGGCTCCACTGAAATTTCAGTCTGATTTAAGGCGAATGGTTTGGACCCGTCTTTGAAGATATCCAAACTGCATTAAATCATTTATTTTTATTTCTCTGTTTCGTCTTCTGCATATCATTCCCTTGTTGTGTTTCTTTCATTTCATTAAGATCCGGTGCCCCTTCATTATCGACACGGAGTCCTGGGGAGTAGGAGAGTGTAGACTTTATCCAGGAACTGAGTCGTTATGAAGAATCGAGACTGTCCATATGATATAATCCCTCATTGCATCTTAGGTTTAGTCACTTTCCAAATGATCGTACCTAAGACATATTCCCAGTAGATGTCTATACCACCTCACTTAGCTCCACTTCATCTGGACGGAACGACGCCGTCAATGAAAGCCTTCCATCCAGACTACCTCACCCTGTCAAGGAGTTATCTGATGAATAGTTTCCCAGCTGAAGTCGTCCATTTTTCTACTTTTACAACTTAACAAATTAGGTTTGCAAGGTATATTAAGGTGGCAGTGCACTATTAATATAAAGAAAAGTTTCTCCTTGTAAAGAATAGTGTGATTGATCCAAGAAAGCCCTATCTTTTGATGGAAAAATTTGGTAATGGTACATCTTTGCACATAAATTTCATATCCCACAACACAGTTCCTGTTGTGCTGATTTTTAAGGACTGTTTCCTTATTTGAACTGTAAAAAGGGCGTCTGATTTGTTAAGGTATGCACTCATAAAATAATGGTTCTTTAATGGCACTTTAGGGGTCTTTGTTGGGTTGTGTAGTTCCTCATAGAATTATTGCTTGACCAAGCTCCATTTCATTCTGGGAAGGGTTCTTTGCATAAGAACTTGGTTCTTTGTGATTTTAAAACTACCTAATATGTAGAAAAAACAGAAATCTTTAACGAATGATAGGTGGTTTGGACATGTGCAGAAGAGAGATGCTGGGTATATTGGGAAAATCTTGTTAATGATAGAGCTGCCAGGCAAGAGGAAAAGAGGAAGGCCTAAGAGGAGGTTTATGGATGTGGTGAGAGAAGACATGCAGCACTGCCCACATGCAGGTGATGAGTGTGACAGAGCAAAATGCAGAATACAGGATGTTATGGAAGAAGATGATCCGCTGTGGCAACCCCTAATGGGAGCAGCCGAAAGAAGAAGAAGACTACCTAGCAGGCCACTAACAGAGTGAGAAAACCTGGACTTAGCTTGTGGTATTGTGTGCAGCCAGAGTCCTTTTAAAATCATTAGCCATTGGTATTTCACAAATCTGTTACCATCTAGTCAAGGTTATTTACTGTATAGAGACTATTAAGGATCCAAATAATTAAAAAGGTTCTTTCTGGGTGTTTTGGGAACCAAAAATGGTCTTCCTTATATGATCACTCTCAAAGCTTTATTTTTAAGAGTGTGCATTGTTGAAGGTCCTCGCTAAAATTAGAATTTGCTTTCACTATAAAGCCAGTATATATTACATGGTAAATTCTTAATTAATGTGATTTAGTGATTCCAATTTTCCTTATATTAGGTCTTTCAGAATTCCCTCCACATTTTGAACTTGCCTTCTTCTTTACTGGGGGCCTGAGCATATATCCTTTGTGTGTGGATCCAGACAGGAGACATGTGGTTTCCAGTAAAACTAACACCTTTGTGAAACATTAATAGAAAGCAAAGTATTTGGACACAATCCACAGGGGGGAGTGTGTAAAATTTAAACAGGCCAGCATGTGAATCTTTGCACTAAATGCAATGCAGGAACCAACGTTGAAACATGATGAAGATCAATCTCAGGGCGCATCTAAATTATTGTTTAGTTTATTTTTAAGGTTGTTACTGTATAAGTAGCTATCCTATATCAAATTTATGCAGTTTTAAAAAGGCAACTGAAATTGTGTTACCCTCTATATTGCAATTTTAAAAGTAAAAAGGAATAATTTTATTGCAAAAGAATGCTAACATAATCTGAAAAAAATGGGATTTTAACTTTGTGGAAAGGTAGAAATGGTGGACTTTAAAATTTATTGGATTTATTTATTTTTTACATTGCTATATTTCACTCAGAATTGAAACCAAATTACTGATTTGATTTTGATGAGTCTTACCATCCCCTTTATTCTTAACTGATTTGTAAATAGTGCCCATGCTGTTTTTTACATGCCGACATCTGCATGGCCATTTAATAGGCTCTGAGTTGAAGATCACTTACCATAAGGATTTGTCTAAATAAGCAGCCCTCAATATAGATTTGGCAATAATCATTTAATTACTAAAAATGTCCATAAAAGGGTCAGTAGAAGTTCCTTTTCTAACCGGGGCCTGCTTTACATGAGAACAAACAGTGTCTCATCAATTAGAGCGACAAGACACACGAGGAGCTTCAGCGATGACAGTCAGCAATCACTTACTCACCCAGGTGTAAATTTGAATTGCACACGTAGTTATCTCCATTTTTCCATCTACTCTGCCTTATTGACGGAGCACTCAATACATCGAAACCCTGTCTGGTATAATAGGGGTTTAGTAATTTGTAGGAAAAAATCTTTAGATCACTTTCATTTGGTTTTTGTGTTAATGATGCCAGTGCTAGGTGTCTGTGAAGGGCACTTTGCTTAAAGAAAGACGTGTGAACAATTGTTGTATTATATTTAAAAATGTTTGCAAGAATTGTAGTACTGTATAAAATTATTAAGATACTTATGATCCTACTGATAATGACTCTATTGCTACTTCTTATTATTACTGTAATTTTACTTTTAAATTTATTGTGCAGGTTAGGTGGATTGGCGATCCTAAATTGGCCCTAGTGTGTGCTTGGTGTGTGGGTGTGTTTGTGTGTGTCCTGCAGTGGGTTGGCACCCTGCCCAGGATTGGTTTCTGTCTTGTGCCCTGTGTTGGCTGGGATTGGCTCCAGCAGACCCTCGTGACCCTGTAGTTAGGATTCAGCGGGTTGGAAAATGGATTGATGATATGTATTATGCAGTGAGTCTGCTATATGTTGATGTTAAAAGCTTTATTCAACATACACCATTCCATTCACGTCTACAGAACATAACTTATGGATGATAATGGAGAATATTGTACACTTTTTCACTCACTGTGTTAAAGATAATACTGTTGTTTAGATTAAGGAGGTCCTAATTTCTTAAATTCCCATCATAGTATTCATTAGGGTTACTGTCAGGAAAGGCATTCAGCTGTTAAACCTAGCCAAAATCTTAGTGATGAAACCAACCCAATCAGCTTTGGAAAATGGTACAGTGTATGCCGTAATTAATATGTAGGGGCCTCATCTGACCCTTTTGGAAAGTGAGTGAGGGATATGAGGCCAACAGTGGGCTGAGCTAAAGAAATTAGTACAGAAGAAGAACAAGAAGACACGAGAGGGGAAAGAAAAGAGTAAGATGATGGGAATGGCAGTACAGGGGAAGAGAAAGTGAGCGAATCCAAAGTGGAGGAGGATGGAAAAAAAAAGAAGATCTGAAGGAAAAGTGCTTGACATAGGAGGAGGTGCAGGACCAAGCGATGAAGGCGATGAAGCACATCGACACGACATACGAGTAAAAGAGAGAAATGATGAAGAAGAAGAAGAACTTCTCTTTATGACTGCATCTCCTTAGTTAAACAAATGGAGCACAGTCTGTACAGTTCTTACTGTAGCAGGTCACATCTTACCATATTGTACCCCTTTAGTAAACTTGTCTATCTTAATTTTAGGATTGTGGAGGACCCAGAGCCTCCTTCGTATTGCTTCTATTTTAAATTTCAGAGTACCGATAAGATCCAATAAAACAAAGAAATGATTGTTCAGATTTCCTTTTGATTGGCTCTTGTATGTCTTCACCTACAAAGTTTGAGAACATATGGTAGCTCACTGCACGAAATCTGGACACCCTTGAAACTGTTGTGGAAAAGAGGATGGTGACAAAATAGGATGCCATCATTAAAAGTCCCCTCCATCCCCTACATGAGGAGCTCTCGTGGAGCACTTTTAGCCACAGGCTCATTCTACCATGCTATGCTAAGAAGCGCCTCTGGGGGTCTTTTTTGCCCAGTGCTATCAGGCAATTCAATGCTTCCTCCTGACGTACATTAAGTTAATTTTGAATTTTCTGCACAATATACATTTATTGATTAATTCGCTGTATTATTTGTCCCATGAATCTGTATCCTTGTTTTTTTATGTTTCAACTGCTGTATGCTGTATTCATCCCAATTTTCCCTTGGGATGAATAACATTTATCTAATCAAATCAAATTTTTTACCCTTTAAAACTTTCAAATGTTGCTGAATTCTAATGACACTTACATATTTTTTCCTGTCTGTATTTCTACTTCAATCTCAAAGGCTCAAGAAACATGAATAAATAAATGTAAATGTAAATGTAGTAAATTCTCAGAAAAAAAGGCAAAGCCACTACTTGCATAAGTATTCAGACTGCTGTGCCCAGGTAGCTCCCACTGCCCAAGTGAGGATGTAATTGACTTACGACTGGCCTCAGCACATGCACTCCTGTAGTCACTGTCACATTTTCTGGACAAAACTTAAATCTGTTTTGGAACCATTGGTCACGTATTGAACCTAATTGAAATGTATAAAAATAAATAACACTCTAAGGAAGACAAGCATACAGGTAGATCACATAGATTCAGAGAAAGGCCATAATCTTACAGCAAAGTCTTTAAATCTATGGATGAGCACTGTGGGCTGAATAACCAAGAATGTTAAGCAACTATGCATCAAACACTGCTTTGAAAAGAGTGTCCGTCAAAACACAGCATTCAAACTCGTAAGAGAATTCTGCACGAAGCCAATAAAAAAACAGCAGTTATCTTGAAAAACATAACAGAAACCTGCGGCTAAGGGTGGAGTAAAGGTACATCAGTCAATTATCTCAAGAGCTCAGTACAATCACTAGATGTGGATGGATAAAATGCAGTATTACTTAAAAGGAATCATCTTCACGCTTGTCTTGTTGTTGTCACAAAGCACAAGGTTGAACCATTTCAGTTCTGGTGAAAAGTATTCAAGTCCAAACATTCTCCAATTGAACTTTTCAGTTGGAGTTCAAAGCATTATGTGTGGCACACGCTGAACAATTCTCAAGCCTGAAGAAACACATTGCCGTATTATGGTGGGAGCATGATCCTGTGGGGTTGGCTTCTCATCATCTGGGTCTGAGCAGCTTATTAGAATGATGGAATGGAGTACAGTGCTAGAAAATATTCTAGCTTGTTTCAGCTAGAAAATTTGATTCACCTTTCGGCAGGACAATCATTCCAAGATCAGTGAAAAGAAAACATTGGAGCTTGTTGGTGAAAAAGTGAATTTCTCGAGTGAGCATAAAATAAAATCTGACCAATGCAGACCTGTTGTTTCCTATTTCTGAACTGTTCTGGGTACATTTTCTCAAGTGTTTTTGGATCATTGTTATGTTTCAACGTTGTTTTCCAGTTCATCTTCAGCCTTTTGACATATATTATGTGGTATCAATGGTAAACTTAATGATGGCAAGATGACCATGCTCTGAAGTAGCAGTGTTAGTCCCAAACCATAATGCCCATGATGCACAGCAGTTGGTATAAGGATCTCCTTCTCAAAGGCAGT
This sequence comes from Erpetoichthys calabaricus, assembly GCF_900747795.2. Classification (NCBI taxonomy): domain Eukaryota; kingdom Metazoa; phylum Chordata; class Cladistia; order Polypteriformes; family Polypteridae; genus Erpetoichthys; species Erpetoichthys calabaricus. The sequence goes on along the minus strand of NC_041395.2, from coordinate 268,052,323 downwards.
TTTTGCAACATAATTCAATTCAATTCAATTCTTTATTGTCATGTGTACAAGTACCATGTACAATGAAATGCTTGCTTGCATGTGCCCCCACAGACAGTGAACATAGACAAAAAAACACACAATAAATAAATGAATATAAATAAGTAAATAAATAAAACACAACCCTAGGAATAAATAGAGCCAGTGGCAGAAGTATACTGTATGTGCAGGTAGCAGTGGAGGTGACACAAGGTTACTGATTGTTCATGGGTCTGATTGCAGTTGGGTAGAAACTGTTCCTGAACCTGGAGGTGCACGTCCGAATGGACTTTAGTCGCTTCCCAGATGGGAATGTCTGACATCATGGCAAAACAAAACAAACATATCTCCATCTATGATACATGTATGCATCACATCTTTTTCCTAAAGACTTTCTCTACACATAGATAATCTCTAGAATCTCAGTTGTGCACAGATGTTCATTTTTGAGAGCAGAGACTTCATCCTTCTGACAAGTATGACAGGTTTTTGTAATTGCTTTGTGACAGCCGACATGTGCAACTTCATCTTGATTATATTGACAGACTACTTTAGTCTTTGGATGTTAATCTGGAGGCCTTGGTGAATTATCCAAGCACTCAGATGTGGAGTGAATTTGTTGGAAAATGTCCTCTTGACTGATTCACAGCAATCTCAGAGTTTGTCAGTTTGTAGATAATTAGTTGTACTATACAATGATTAATTTTAAATTTCTGTTACTTTGTGACCTCTTCCATACACATGCCCATCAGTAATCTTTCTTCTGTGGAACTCTGGAAAGAAAGCAGATCTTGACATTATGTGTTACCACTCACCAGTATGGTTAAGATCAAACTAGATGAAGTTTCCATATTACTTGTATGTAAAGCTGTGCCATTCAATCTTTTATTTAATGATTTGTTACATGATTTCTTAATTGAGGAAGAGAAGATATCTGATTGGAAGGGACCTAAATAAAATCTTAATCGTAAATTACACCAAACTTAAAGTTGTAAACAAGAGCTTAGTCAAAATCTGTAGTTATTCCCTAAACATTTTCATTCTTTTCACATTGTTTTCCTGAGTTTCCTTTGTTCTAAACAAATGCTTCAACCTTATATACAGTAGATAACCAAGCTAATTGTCACATCCCACAAGGTGTCTGACTCGGGTGCCTAGCAGCTCAGCACCCAGTTCACAATATAGTGCTGCCCATAATGTAACATAAATGCTACAATTATCTCTAAAATTGTGACCTTTTCAGTTTCTTTTTTTTTTTTTTTTGCTGAATCAGGTCACAGTAAATATAAACTGCTCAAAAAAAATTAAAGGAATTAAAGGAAAACACATCAGATCTCAATGGGAAAAAAATCCTGCTGGATATCTATACTGATATGGACTGGGTAATGTGTTACGAATGAAAGGATGCCACATCGTTTGATGGAAATGAAAATTATCAACCTACAGAGGGCTGAATTCAAAGACACCTCAAATATCAAACTGAAAAAATGATGTGGTAAGCTAGTCCATTTTGCAGAAATTTCATTGCAGCAACTCAGAATCATACTCAGTAGTTTGTATGGCCTCCACATGCTTGTTTGCATGTCTGACAATGTGGGGGCATGCTCCTAATGAGACAACAGGTGTCTTGGGGGATCTCCTCACAGATCTGGACCAGGGCATCAGTGAGCTCCTGGACAGTCTGAGGTGCAACCTGGTGGCGTTGGATGGACAGAAACATAATGTCCCAGAGGTGTTCTATTGGATTTAGGTTAGACGAACGTGGGGGCCAGTCAATGGTATAAATTCCTTCATCCTGCAGCAACTGCCTGCATACTCTTGCCACATGAGGCGGGGCATTGTTGTGCAATAGAAGGAACCCAGGACCCACTGCACCAGCACAGGGTGTGACAATGGGTCCAGCGATTTCATCCTGATACCTAATGGCAGGCAAGTTACTGTTGTCTAGCCTTTAGAGGTCTGTGCGTCCCTCCATGAACATGCCTCCCCAGACCATCAGTGACCCACCACCAAACCAGTCATGCTGAACAATGTTACAGGCGGCATAACATTCACCACGGCTTCTCCAGACCCTTTCATGTCTGTCACATGTGCTCAGGGTAAACCTGCTCTCATCTGTGAAAAGCACAGGGCACCAGAGCAGGACCTGCCAATTCTGGTATTCTATGGCAAATGCCAATTGAGCTCCACAGTGCCGGGCAGTGAGCACACGGCCCACTAGAGAATGTTGGGCCCTCAGGCCACCCTCATGAAGTCTGTTTCTGATTGTTTGGTCAGAGACATTCACACTAGTGGCCTGCTAGAGGTCATTTTGTAGGGCTCTGGCAGTGCTCATCCTGTTCCTCCTTGCCCAAAGGAGCAGATACCGGTCCTGCTGATGGGTTAAGGACCTTCTACGGACCTGTCCAGCTCTCCTAGAGTAACTGCCTGTCTCCGGGAATCTCCTCCATGCCCTTCAGAGTGCGCTGGGAGACACAGAAAACCTTCTGGCAAGGACACGTATTGATGTGCCATCCTGTAGAAGAAGTTGGACTACCTGTGCAACCTTTGTAGGGTCCAGGTATCACCTCATGCTACCAGTAGTGACACTGACTGTAGCCAAATGCAAAACTAGTGAAAAAATAGTCAGAAAAGATGAGGAGGGAAATGTCTGTGGCCTCCACCTGTTAAATCATTCCTGTTTTGGGGGTCGTCTCATTGTTGCCCCTGTAGTGCACCTGTTGATAATTTCATTAAGACCAAAGCAGCTGAAACTGATTAACAACCCCCTCTGCTACTTAACTGACCAGATCAATATCCCAGAATTTTCATTGACTTGATGCTATACTCTGATTAAAAAGTGTTCCTTTAATTTTTTTGAGCAGTATATATATTGAAAACAGAACATTATTTAGGGGATGTGCTTGCTCTCTCACCAAATTTATATGCAAAGAAACAACTGAGTAAAATTAATTGTTCATTTATACTGTATAACATTACTGTAAGCAATTCAAACAACAATCAACAGTATTTCATAATCTTTAGCCATTTTCAAATATTTTTCAATCGACAGTCAAACTCCCCAGGACAAACAAAGACTGCAATGATTTCAATGATGCAGATCATCAGTCTGAGGAGGGTCAAAAGACCACTTCCAAACTATATGAAGTCCACCTGTGAACAGGGCTAAGACTTGATTTTTTTGACCACTGTTAAGCTGTGCTTGAAGCTGTTGTGCTGTGAGGCACCATTCACGTAAGCTGGTGATCATCAGAAACTTGTCTTCTGTTTGACTTGTGACTTTGGGTCTACCAGATCTCTTCCTATCAAAGTTTCTTCCAATTTCCAATTACCTTTGGATGTGTAGGACACTGTAATCACTGACACATTGATTTTTTAAAAATTTCTGTAAATGAGTGGCCTACACTTCTAAGGGTAATAATGTTCTGTCTCTTTTCATTTGTTAATTGATGTTTTCTTGGCATTATCTTCAAAATTTACAACTTTCTAGTTTGTAATGTTGTCCAAGTAGCACTTTAGACAGTGTAGTCACACAGTCTGTTCCAACTCTACCTTAATACAGACAGAGGATTTTTAACTAATCAACAAAAATTTTACTTTAACCTCCAAGGCTTAATTTACTTTACTAGCTGCAGAACATCTGTAGGTTGTAACCTATTAGTTGTTCCCTGAAGAAGACCCATTTGTAATATTCTGAAATTTCATTTTTTTCAGTTTTTGCTAACTTAAACTTTAAATTTAAACCTCTGGCAGTTTACTGCTTACTTTTTCACCATTTTAGGTCATTCATCACATTTCAACTGATTACATTTGAAGAAAAACTGGAAAAACTGAGGTGTTCTAATATATACAGTATATATACAGGTGGTGCACTGCATGAGTGTGGTGCACAAACCAGGGTGTTTCTTTGTGCCAGGCCCAAGCTGGGATAAATGGATTGGTAACAATGGCTGCCACCAGTACTGTTAGCCAACAGGATACTGGAGGAAATTGGGCTACTGTTGACCAAAGGAGAAGAAGAGGGGGAAGGTGTGGAGGCAGGAGGAAAGGTAGGAGAGTGGAAGTGAGGGTAGGAAGTTTGAATGCTGACAGTATGACTGGTAAAGGGAGAGGGTTAGCCAATATGATGGAGAGAAGGAAGGTTGATATACTATGCATGTAAGAGGCCAAATGGAGGGGAGGTAAGGCCAGGTGTATCAGAGGTGGGTTGAAATTATTCTACCATAGTGTGAATGGGAGGAGAAATGGGGTAGGTGTTATCCTGAAGGAACAGTATGTCAAGAGTATTTTGGATATGAAAGAGTGTTGGACAGAGTAACGATTATGAAGCTGTAAATGGAACGTGTGATGATGAATGTTGGGCGGCACGGTGGTGCAGTGGTAGCGCTGCTGCCTCGCAGTAAGGAGACCTGGGTTCGCTTCCCGGGTCCTCCCTGCGTGGAGTTTGCATGTTCTCCCCGTGTCTGCGTGGGTTTCCCCTGGGTGCACCAGTTTCCTCCCACAGTCCAAAGACATGCAGGTTAGGTGCATTGGCGATCCTAAATTGTCCCTGGTGTGTGCTTGATGTGTGGGTGTGTGTATGTGTGTGTGCCCTACAGTGGACTGGCGCCCTGCCCAGGGATTTGTTCCTGCCTTGCACCCTGTGTTGTCTGGGATTGGCTCAAGCAGAGCATCCTGTGTTAGGATATAGTGGGTTGGAGACTAACTGACTGATGACTGATGAATGTTGTTGGTGCATACACCCCACAAATTGGTTGCGTAATGGATGAGAAAGAAGATTTCTGGAGTGAGTTGGATGAAGGGATGAAGAGTGTACCCAATGGAGAAAGAATGGTGATTGGAACAGATTACAATGGACATGCTGGTGAAGGGAACAGATGGAATGAGGAGGTGATGGGTAGGTGTGGTGTCAAGAAAGAAATGCAGAAGGTCAGATGATAGTGGATGTTGCGAAAAGGATGAACATGGCAGTGGTAAATACATATTTTTAAAAGAGGGAAGAACACAGGGTGACAGCCAAGAGTGGAGGAAGATGCACACAGGTGGATTATATCCTATGCAGGAGGGTCATTCTGAAGTAGATTGGAGACTGTAAAGTGGTGACAGGGGAAAGCGTAGTTAGGCAGCACAGGATGGTGGTCTGTATGATGATGTTGGAGAGTGAGGGCAGAGCCAAGGATTAAATGGTGCAAGTTGAAAAAGGAAGACTGTAAGGTTGGGTTCAGGGAGGAGGTCAGACAGGTATGGCGTGGCAGTGAAGAGTTACCAGATAGCTGGGCAACTACAGCAGAATTGGTAAGAGAGACAACTAGAAGGGTGCTTGGTGTGACATCTGGTTAGAGGAAGAAAGACAAGGAAACCTGGTGGTGGAATGGAGAAGTACAGGAGAGTATGCAGAGGAAGAGGCTGGTGAAGAAGAAGTGGGATAATCAGAGAAAGTAGATAGGAGAATAAGGAGATCAGGCATAAGGTGAAGAGAGGGGTGGAGAAGGCTAAAGATAAGGTGTATGATGATTTGTATGAGAGACTGGACAATAATTATAGAGAGAAAGACCTGTACTGATTGGTTATGACAGAGGGGCTAAGCTGGAAAAAATGAGCAGCAGGTTATGGTGATAAAAGATAATGATGGAAATGTACTTACAAGTGAGGAGAGTGTATTGAGCACATGGAAAAAGTACTTTGAAAGGGATGAAGAGAAAGAGAGAGAAGGTTAGATGATGTGGAGATACAGTAGTGAACCAGGAAGTGCAATGGATTTGCAAGGAAGAGGTAAGGACAGCCATGTAGAGGATGAAGAATGGGAAGGCTGTTGGTCCAGATGACATACCTGTGGAAGCATAGAGGTGTTTAGGAGAAATGGCAGTGGAGTTTTTAACCAGATTGTTTAATGCAATCTTAGAATGTGAGAAGATGACTGAGGAGTGGTGAAGAAGTATACTGGTTCCAATTTTTAAGAATAAGGGTGATGTGTAGAGCTGTATTATCTACAGAGGGATAAAACTGATCAGCCACAGCATGAAGTTATGGGAAAAGTGGTGGAAGCTAGGTTAAGAAGGCAGGTGATGCTTAGCGAGCACCAGTATGGTTTCAAGCCAGGAAAGAGCACTAAAGATGCGATATTTACTCTGAGGGTGTTGATGGAGAAGTATAGAGAAGGCCAGAAGGAGTTGCATTGTCTTTGTGGACCTGGAGAAAGCATTTGACAGGGTGCTTAGAGAGGAATTGTGATATTGTAAGCGGAAGTCAGGAGTGGCAGAGAAGTATGTGCGAGTGGTACAGAATATGTACGAGGGAAGTGTGACAGTGATGACGTCTGCAGTAGGAGTGACAGATGTGTTTAAGGTGGAGGTGGGATTACATCCAGGATTGGCTCTGAGCCCTTTCTTATTTGCATTGGTGATGGACAGGTTGACAGACGAGATTAGACATGAGACCCGGTGGACTATGATGTTTACGGATGACATTGTGACTCTGTAACAAGAGTAGAGAGCAGATTGAAGATATCCTGGAGAGGTGGAGATATGCCCTGGAGAGGAGAGGAATGAAGGTCAGTAGAACCAAGACAGAATACATGTGTGTGAATAAGAGGAAGGTCAATGGAATGGTGAGGATGCAGGGAGTAGAGCTGGTGAAGGTGGATGAGTTTAAATACTTGGAATCAACAGTACAGAGACTGCAGGTAGGGTGGAATGGATGGAGAAGAGCATCAGGTGTGATTTGTGACAGATGGGTACCAACAAGTGTGAAAGCGAAGATCTGCAAGAAGGTAGTGAGACAAGCTATGTTATATGGTTTGGAGATGGTGGCACTGATGAAAAGTCAGGAAGCAGAGCTGGAGGTAGCAGAGTTAAAGCTATTAAGATTTGCATTAGGCGTGACGAGGATGGATAGGATTAGGAACGAGTACATTAGAGGGTCAGCTCAGGTTGACACTTTGGAGAAAAAGCCAGAGAGGTGAGATTGCATTGGTTTGGACATGTGCAAAGGAGATATGCTGGGTATATTGGAAGAAGGACAGTAAGGATAGAGCTGCCGGGTAAGAGGAAGAGGGGAATGCCTAAGAGAAGGTTTATGGATGTGGTGAGAGAGGACATAGAGGTGGTGGATGTGACAGAGTAAGATGCAGAGGAAAGGAAAATATGGAAACAGATGATCCGCTCTGGCAACCCCTAAGGAGCAGCCGAAAAACAAAGAAGAAGAGATTTTAATAAGACCTGCATCTGTGCTACATGTCATGGAATATCATTTGAAAGGATGCTAGTTTGTAGATGGCCCAGATACTGAGGCAGATGAGGCAATTTCAGACATTGCAACACCTCCTGATTGCTAGATGACCCATAAGAGAATGCATGGAACTATGTTGTCTCTGACAGAGCAGACTTTGGAATAGCTTAGCCGTCTGGCACTTAAACAGTGACACAAGGCTCAAATGATGCAGATACACTAGATGAGGCTAGAAAAAGTTCTTTGCTCATGAACCTTGAAGTGTTTGTAAAGGTTAAGCTGAGAGTGAGTCCAAGATGGAATTTAAAGCTGCCTCACACCAAATGTAGTTTGTAAAGTTGGGAGGTGAGCTATGGCCAAGCACACAACCTGTGAGTGAGAATAAGCTGAGAAAGAGAGAAAAAGAGAGAGATAGAAGGAGAGAGGTATGTTTGGTTTTTGTGGTATAGTACTTTGAGGTGGGACATTAGGGTTTGTGATCATGAAAGATCTTCTAGAGTGGCTGCAGTTGCCTTGTTTTTGGTTTATTTTTGAACTTTCCCTGTGTTTATCCGCTCTAAAAACTTTATTTATGTAATAAAAATACAACTTTTTGTACATTTTGGCTTCCTTGACATTATTCTGGGTGAAGAGACATTATAAGAAATATTCCTATTGGTCACAGCATATTGCACAATGTGGGAAGAATAGTAGTAAACAAGAGCAGCAGGCTCTTTGCCTCATGTGGACAATTCACAATAGTAGCCAATAGAGACTTCCTCATGGCCATTATTAGAGCACTGAGGTTTGCAAGGTCCACAGACAATGAAGCAAAAGTCTGGCAGTCATGCTGCAGACTAAGTAAACACCCACTTTTATTTAGATAAAGTAAAACAATGTTAAAACCTTAGGAGCAGGATTCACAAACTGATTACTGGAGCCAACGCACCGCAGGAGGCTCAAAACCTTTTCTTATGTCATTGAATGACAGAGCTGTCTTCATATTGGCAGACATGTGCAGGCATCCACAGTGCAGGCTGTGGTGATAAAATGTCATATACTGTAACAGGAATTTGTGCAAAATCATTTATACCAAATATAGAAAGAAAACATATTTTATAAATAGTTTTGCTTAAACTCTACCACTAATTCTAATAGTGTTCACAGAGTAGACTGAAATATTTCATTTGGAATCACAGTTAATGGAGTTGTCCTCTGTTTTCCAAAGGGCTCTTGTTATCAGAATAATTCACAAAAATGTAAAGAATCAGTGTGCATGCCAAGTTAGAAATTAAAATCCATATACATTTTAAACTGTTTATCTAGTTCAGGGCCATGAAGACTCGCTGCCTATCTTAGCAGCATTGAGTGCAAGACAGAAACCACTCTGATCAGGGTGCTTGGAGTGGCCAATCTGCCTAACATGTATGTCTTTGTGATGTGACAGGAAAAGCCATACAGACACTGGAAGAACATACAAACTCTGCACAGTGTCTGGGTTGGAATTTAAATCCAGGACTCTGGAGCTGGAAGGCAGCAGCAGTACTCCACTGTGCAAACATACAGTATAATAAACACATTCAGTCTGAAATTGCTGGTAGTGGAGTTATCAACTCTTATCAGAATATTTCACTGGAATTTCAAGAATCCACAGTATATACTTAACAAGTTAACAATTACGATGTTATGTATTTGTGCATTTTGGCTTTTAAGTACACTAAATCTAACAGAGTGCAGTGTTCCTGGAGAATATAATTGGTTCTTTTTTTAATTAAGAGAAATATAAAATGGCCATTAATTTGTTTTGATTTTAATATATTCTGAAAATAATTCCTTTTGTCTAGCAAATTTAGAGCTATTCAGCTATGTTGTGTTTCATTAGGAATCTGAGGGTGTGCTAATAGCTTTCATTGGAAGCTCATTTAAAAAATTATTATTATTAGCCTCATTATTTTTATTTTTACTACAACACCATTTTGTGGCTGTGCTATTGTGCAATGCTCTGGTGTTGCTATTGACTTGTCCCAGAAGTCGCATCTGATTACGGCATGAGCACGACAATATAAATAGCTTCCTGTCGGATCATTCCAGTGTCCAACTTTGTGGATATCTACAAGACTTTCGCATGTGCTACTTTTTATGTGGTCAGTCCTTGCTTATAAATTATTAATGTCATACTGTCACTAGATCCTGTTTGAATTTCTGGTTGTGATCTCAGCTAGTCCTTACTCCATTCACTTCCTGGTCTGCGTGAACCTTTTGACTGCTTATCTTGCTGATAGTTAAATAGAAACACACAAATGAAATGTAGAATATAGGCTAATTCCACTCCATTTGACTCAATTCAATTCAACTCTGTAAACATGGGTCTTTTTTAAATAAATACCAACATACATTACAACAACAACAACAACATTTATTTATATAGCACATTTTCATACAAAAAGTAGCTCAAAGTGCTTTACATAATGAAGAGAAGAAAAATAAAAGACAAAATAAGAAATTAAAATAAGACAACATTAATTAACATAGAAAGGAGTAAGGTCCGATGGCCAGGGTGGACAGAAAAAACAAAAAAAAAAACTCCAGAAGGCTGGAGAAAAAAATAAAATCTGTAGGGGTTCCAGGCCACGAGACCGCCCAGTCCCCTTTGGGCATTCTACCTAACATAAATGAAATAGTCCTCTTTGTAGTTCGGGTTTTTCACGGAGTCACTTGATGCTGATGGTCATACAGACTTCTGGCTTTTAATCCATCCATCATTGTTGGAACATCATGGTGCTTTGGGTAGATGGTGGTGGCGCACGCCACCACCAACAGGACACCGGAAAAGGAAACAGAAGAGAGAGTAGGGGTTAGTACAGATTTTGAATGAATAGTTATTATAATGAATTAGATATACAGAGTATCAGGATTAAATTACAGTGAAGTTATGAGAAGGCCATGTTAAAATAATGTGTTTTCAGTAGTTTTTTAAAGTGCTCCACTGTATTAGCCTGGCGAATTCCTACTGGCAGGCTATTCCAGATTTTAGGTGCATAACAGCAGAAGGCCGCCTCACCACTTCTTTTAAGTTTTGCTCTTGGAATTCTAAGGAGACACTCAGTTGAGGATCTGAGGTTACGATTTGGAATATAAGGTGTCAGACATTCCGATATATAAGCCGGGGCGAGATTATTTAAAGCTTTATAAACCATAAGCAGAATTTTAAAGTCAATTCTGAATGACACAGGTAACCAGTGTAGTGACATCAAAACTGGAGAAATGTGTTCGGATTTTCTTTTCCTGGTAAGGATTCTAGCAGCTGCATTCTGCATTAGTTGCAAACGATTGATGTCTTTTTTGGGTAGTCCTGAGAGGAGTGTGTTACAGTAATCTAGCCGACTGAAAACAAACGCATGAACTAATTTCTCTGCATCTTTCGATGATATAAGAGGTCTAACTTTTGCTATGTTTCTTAGGTGAAAAAATGCTGTCCTAGTGATCTGATTAATATGCGATTTAAAATTCAGATTACAATCAACGGTTACCCCTAAGCTTTTTACCTCCGATTTGACTTTTAATCCTAATGCATCCAGTTTATTTCTAATAGCCTCATTGTATCCATTATTGCCAATCACTAAGATTTCGTTTTTTTCTTTATTTAATTTGAGAAAGTTACCATTCATCCATTCTGAGATACAAGTTAGACATTGTGTTAGCGAATCAAGAGATTCGGGGTCATCAGGTGCTATTGATAAATACAGCTGTGTGTCATCAGCATAGCTGTGGTAGCTCACGTTGTGCCCTGAGATAATCTGACCTAATGGAAGCATGTAGATTGAGAAGAGCAGTGGACCCAGGATAGAGCCTTGTGGAACACCATATAGAATATCATGTGTCTTTGAGTTATAATTACCACAACTAACAAAGAACTAAAAACAACACACTACTATAGGAATGTTTGGACAGAAAAAATAAAGCACACACAGCTGGATGAACATGGGGGAAGAGAAAATAACAAAGTAAACCAAAAACTAGACAAGTGCAGCCACTGTAGAACATCTTTCACAAGTCCTGAACCCTGTATGCTTGGTGGGTTGGTTTGTCCTCTATCCCACTTCAATGTACTGCACCACTAACACCACACATGCTTCAAACCTTCTGTCTCTCTCTGTTTCTCTGTTATATCTGGCGTCTCTTCCCCCCACAGGTTGTGTGCTTGCCCACAATTCACCTCCTAATCTCTAAACTTTATATTTGGTATTTGGTACACTATTAATCCCTGAGAGGAAATTGCCTTTTCGCATGACCTTTGGGGATGTAGTATCTGGCTGAGAGATGGCTTTAACTTCATCTTGGAGTCACTTCTGGCAACAAATCAAGAAAAAAAAAGCTAAAAAAATACTGCATTACAATTTTTCATAGCAACTGCATTAATAAGCATCACATCAAATAAAACGTCATCTAGTAAAAATTAAAATGACTTATTAAGTAAGCAAAAGAAATGTGAAGTAATTCCCTCATATACAATACGTACATTTTTTTATAGCATATTATAAAGGCATGCATGAAAAATATTTACCTGTCAGGTGCAGTACACAAAGTTTGTTTCACAATTTGTAACATAAACAGCAATGTGTCATATGGCTAAACAATGGCCTGATTAAGGTACACTTTTTTAGATATATGTTCACAGAAATAACCATGACATGTTCATGTGTTCATGCAGAATTCTCTTTGCTGGGTTGCACAAGGCATACAATCTCATACAGGTTGTCATCATCAGCTGGAAATTGTCCAAGTATAGAACATTTTTTTTGTTTAGCTTCCCACTGGATATTTTCAGTTCTTTCTTATTTATGGTATTGATGCCATTATGCTTGTTACAAATCTTTGGCAATTAAGGACTGATGACTCTGACTTGGTCCTGTCAGTATATTATTATATAATTTTACTAGCTACATTACCTGTTGAAGACAGGTAAAATAATCCATTTCAGAATATTTGATTTTTGATATCTCTTGCCTTATGTGTACCCTGAGTGTTCCTCCTATACCATTCCTTAGATTTGTGGAACTTGACCCGGACACAGACAGGCAGACACGTTAGGATTACCCCACACACATTTATTTTGGTGCTCTATATTACAATAAGTCACTCTCACAGACCCCAATACCCCACAGTCCAGGCCAATACACAATGCCTTTGCTACTCTGTCTTCAGACCACCTCCTTCTCCCCTCCAGAGATCTCGTCCACTTCACTCCCGACTCAAGTCATCCACTGAAGGGAGGTGGCCCCTTTAAATAAGCACCCGGATTTGCTCTAGGTGCGTCCCCGGCAATCTCCCACTGACACGCCCCAGTGTGGCGGAAGTGCTGGCTGTATCCCTGGAAACACTCCGGGTGTCCCTGTTCCTCTTCCCCCCAGCACTTCCTGGTGTGGCGGAAGTGCTGAGGTCCAGGGTCCTCCAGGTATTGGGGTCCCCCTGGTGGTGACCACGGGCCCCTACAGGGTCGAGCTTCCCAACTCTGTACTCGTGGCCCCCAGGGCGGTAGCCCCCTCGAGGTCTGGAGGAGGCACAAGCCCTCCTCCAGTCTTCTCGGGCGTCCAGGCTGGGTACCACCCCCATCCGGGTACCATAGATTCCTCATGTGTTTCAAACTCTCATGCCTGATGCTTCTTCTCTCAGTTGTGTTCCTCTAAAGCCTGTTTCTCAGACTTTGTGATATCAAGGCACCTTGCTCACCTCCTGTCCTCTTTTTGACTACCACCAATATAAGATGGGCCCTCACTATCTGCTGTGAAAACATTATTCATATTCTTGCAAATATTTTCCAGCTTTGAATGTGACTCTCACTGTTCCTCCTTCATTTTTCCTTGGAATCCTGGTGTGTCTGAACCCTTCTTGTCTGATTCTTCCTCTTTCAATCTTATCCCTGTAATGCCTGCTTACCAGACTCTGTCATTTTGAGCCGCCTTACTTGCCTGCTGTCTGCTTTTTGACTACCACCAATGGTAGATGGGTTCCCCATTACCCGCTGTGAAAACATTATTTGTATTCTTGCAAATACTTCCCTTGTTTGAAGGCAACTCTCAGTGTCCTTCTATGCTTTTCCTTGGTATCTTCATGTGTGTCAACCTCTGTTGCCCAATGCTTTCTGTCTGGATGATGATTCACTGAGCAATAACAGTGAAAATGGCCTATCAGAATAAAGCCAAATTCAAATGGAAACTAGACACACACCCACACACACACACACTCACATAGTAGCATTTTATTACATAGTGGATATTGGGTAGTGTTTAATCCACTGTCCTAAGTTTAAATCCTGTTTCTAGCTGCTCTCCATGTGGAGCCTGCACATTCCCTCTGTGCCTGCATGGATTTTCTGCAGATACTCCAATTTTAATCCCACATTGTTAGAGATGTGCTGTATTGGTTGATTGGCGATTTCAGATCGGTTTATTATGAGTGTGTGTGCAGGCCCTGTGATGGCCAGGTCTCTCTGCCCAATGCTGTTTGGACAGGCTGCTGACCCATGAAACCCTGCATTTGAATAAGCCACTCTGTACAGAGGCCCAGTCCACTGCAGGGCCCACTAACACGCACACACACACACGCACACACCTTCACTCACATTTGGTGAAGTTGACATTCTGAGAATGGGTTACCATACCAACATACTGTGTATTATATTATATTATATTATATTATATTATATTATATTATATTATATTATATTATATTATATTATATTATATTATATTATATTATATTATATTATATTAGTCCTGCGGTGGGTTGGCACCCTGCCCAGGATTGGTTACTGCCTTGTGCCCTGTGTTGGCTGGGATTGGCTCCAGCAGATCCCCGTGACCCTGTGTTCGGATTCAGCGGGTTGGAAAATTGGATGGATGGATATTATATTATATTATATTATACCAGTAACGGAGGACTGCACGATAACGTGCAGTGAATACACTTGACTTGAGCATTCATAGTTTTTATCCTCTTTCTCTATATGTTTAGCATTTGTTTGCTCAGATGTTGATGTGTTTACTGCTTCCTGAGCAGCTCTTCTTTTCTCCACCCTGGCAGCCTGCTTCTTCTCTTCTTTCATCGGTATCTTTTCACGTTAAAACTGATTTGTTGCAATGACTTAGTACATTTTCCTTAATTTTTCACTTAAGCTGGCACTTAAGTCTTCAATCTGCCTGATGAATGATTTCATATATGAAAAGGTAGGGGAAGTGACAGACTAGGTGACTATGGATGAGAACGGCACCCATACGCATGCGCTGTATGGCCGCCCTGCTGCAAGTTGATTCTACAATAAAATAAAATAAAAATGAAAAGAGGAATAATCTTGGTGGTCCGTCATCACCTCGAAAGCAGACAGTACGTAGTCACGTAGTATATGAGTACCAAATTTCAGGATAATAGGTCAAACAGTTTGTGAGCTACAGGTGATTTAAAATCCAGGACAGACAAACGAACAGCCACAGTAGAGTATTATATTATACTAGCCAACCCGCGGCGTAGCATACACCTGGTGGTGCCCTTCCGTCAATTTAAGTTTCAGCTTTGCAACCATACTCCCCCCAGAACTCAACGACTTTGGTTGCCCGGCGGATCATGGGAATAACTCCGCCAGATCGCCAGTCGGCATCGTTTATGGTTGGAACTACGACGGTATGTGATCGTCTTTGAACCTCCGACTTTCGTTCTTGATTATTGAAAACATTCTTGGCAAATGCTTTCGCTCTCGCACAAATTGTTGGTGGGCGGGGCTCTGACGTGCGTGTGCCATGGTCAGCTGCTTAGTGAATTGTTGGTGGGCGGGGCTCTGTGAGTTGGCGTGCGTGGCTCCGTTGTGCGTATCACACGGTCTGTCTTGCATGCTGCTTCTTCCGTGCCCTGGTCGACAAACAAACTGTTTTACACGCTGCATACAGAGATTCACATCCGCGACAAACATGCCGGCTACCCGGTGGGTCATGGGAATAACGCCGCCGGATTGCTAGTCGGCATCGTTTATGGTTGGAATTACGACGGTATGTGATCGTCTTTGAACCTCCGACTTTCATTCTTGATTAATGAAAACATTCTTGGCAAATGCTTTCGCCCTCACGCGAATTGTTGGTGGATGGAGCTCTGTCGTGCGTGTGCCATGGAGACGAAAGTGACTTTTGCGGTGTTTGTTGCCTGGAGAGCGAGGGTGGACATGGACCGGGGAATAAGGAGTATTGTGTAGACAAATGTTTTCCGTGTTCCTGCAGGACCATCTAAGAAGAAGCATGTTTGTTGTGGATGCGAATCGCTGTATGTTTGCAATGGTGGACGCGGTCGTGTGTCGTAACTGAAAAGTCAACGTGGCTCAGAGGTGCATATGGACTGTAGCAGAGACGAACGTGAATGACGTCATGTTTTGTGAGGTGTTGCATCCGAGTTGGTGGGCGTGGCTCTGTGAGTTGTTGGACTCCGTGTTTGGTGAGTCGTCTCGTCCGAGTTTGTGGGCGTGGCTCTGTGAGTTGTCGTCCTATCCCATTTGGTGGGCGTGGCTCTGTCCTGCGCGCTCCATGGGTGTCTTGCTCGCTGGCGGCTTAGTGAATTATATATTATATTATATTATATTATATTATATTATATTATATTATATTATATTATATTATATTATTTTAAGCCCTGTACAACACTGGTTCTTGCTCTGCTCTTAGAAATTCTTACATATATTCTGTCCTCTGAAAACTCCCCAAGTGAAAAGGTCTCACCAGAATAATTATTTACTTATCTATTAATTTTTTTTTCACATTTTAATAATTTCCAACTTGAATTAGTCATAAGCCTTTAGGTTTTAGTATTTTGCTTGTTCATACTGTTGGCTAATTATACACAAAGCTTTCTTGGGGACATATTATTTCCCTTTTCTTGTTCCTTTGCTGGAAAACAGCCAGAATCACTAAAGTTACTGGAATGAAAGAAAAGCAAGGTGTAGTTATGTGGTGCTGAGAAATCAATATAATACAGAAGACAATGTTAATGTAAAAGTTTGCATTAAGTAATGTAGTTAAAAGTCAGTGAAGTTAGTTCCTTCCTACTGCGCTCAAATCACAGAGGGCTGCTTTGCTTTTTATTTTTATTTTGAAGTCAAAACTTGAAGACTTGAAAGGAAAGGATTTTCAGCCTGAAAGCTAACATTAGACACTATCTATCAGTAATTGTAAGAGATGTCATCACATACTTCTACTCTACAAGAGTAAAGGATACATGCAAGTAATTAAAAGTTTTCTTATACCTTGTCTTTATAGAAAGCATTTTTTATTATTCTTCAATAAACAGGACTCCAGTGGATTCTTTATACGTTTTGAATATTATGTACTGAACCCTACAGAGCACAGAGTACTGCTCAACTTACAGGCTAAATGTTTATGTTTATAATTACAAATTAAACAATTCAGACATGATTAAAGTGCACAGACTTTAAGGGTATTTGCATACATTTCGGTCAAACCATGTAGAAATGACAACACTTTTTATCCTTGCACCCCCCTGCCCATTTCAGGGCACCATAATGTTTGGGACATAGCAATGGCAGGCTGCATGCAATGACTGCTTCAAGTCTGCCAAAGGTGTCTTTGTCCCAAACATTATGGAGAGCACTGTAAGTGCAACACTGCTTTTAGAGTACATGATGCCTTTACATGAGGGCTTCCAAAGCTCAGTCCTGGAGGGCTAGAGTGTTTCAGCCCAGTTACTTAATTATAAGCTAATTATTGCTGCTATGGCTCCAGCATATTTTTCTGCTTCATTTTAGTTAAGGCGCTTGTTAAATTCTCAACCCTTAATTGCTTCTTTTAGCCTTAAATAGTTGCATTATCTGTTTTAAATTGCTTCAAATCTTCTTAACCAGCTGTTGAATCCCAATGAGATGCAAACAACAAAGACGCCAGCAGCTCAACATCTAACTTGGCCCCATTTGTATACCTGTGTGTTTTCATCATAGAATATCTATTTTAACAAATCTGCTCCTGGCCAAAAACATTTGTAGGGGAAAAACTACGATATAAGAATAACCAATGTGGCAAAATGAAAACACTAACTAGCCAGAATATTAGATCACCAGTTATGTTATCTGCAAGAATTGACTTTAATGAAACAATTGGACTGAAACAAAACTGACAGCCACTATGGCCACCTCTGCTTTATGTGGCTTTTGACATTATATGGACATAAAGTACCTCTCTGGGTGTCACTGAAATGTAGTGGTTTTGTGGATCTTAAACTGAGGATAATCAGGTAAGGGACTGGCAAAGACAAAGAATGTGGTCATAAAGAAGCTAGGAGCTTAAGAGGAAAAACCAAAGAAAAGACTGGGGCACATATTAACAAGGAGAAAAAAAACAAAGATTTATAACGCATTAAATTAAAAAAAAAAAAACAGAAAAAACTGAGACAAGGGATAATGAGGAGAACTTAGAAACTGAGCTCTACTTGAATGCTTCATCTTTATAAGGGTAATGTACTGTATCACATATTTCTAGACACAAAACACTTTTAGTAAAAAGGGATGTGGTCATTAATGGAGCAAGGCAAGCAGGACCTAAAGCACATGTTTGAACTGCTGAATTGTCAAGACCCCTAAGAAAAGGTACAAAACGTATTGGTCTGCAGAGGAGAAAGGGTTCATCCTCTCAAAATAGAAGAAAACCCTCAGGAAGGAATTCAAAGTCCTGCTAAAATGAAGTTTGCTTCACTAATGTACTAAACCCTTTCAATGAAATAATGACTAGTAGCTAAGTATGTATTTTGTGAGGATGCAATAAGCACAGTGTCAAAGTGAGAATAATTGCTTGATTATTAACAAATACTGTAAATCAGATTACACAATATTTTATTTAATTAACTGTAATAACAGTAACCTATAAAAACAACTGTAAAATATTACAAAGTCTTCAACTCATATTCACTCCGTTTATCCGGTTCAGGGTTGGGGTGGTAAACATGCTGAGGTGGGCAGACAAGATTTTATTCTTAATAGATCTTTTTGGATGTTTGCAATACTCCTAGGCCATTTGAATGATAAACCGTAATCCCTCCATCATTTCCTGGGTGTACCCCTTGGTCTACTGCTAATGGGCCATACCTGAATGTCCTGCTCACAAGGAAAAAATGCCTAATAACAAGAAAAGTTTTCACCAACAGGCACTCACAAAAACACACCAGTACTTGTACGGAAGACCATCTAGGAAAATGCTTGGGTTGCTGCTAGAAGAGGTGTTGGTAAGGCCAGCAGGGGCCACCTAGCCTGTGGTCCGAATGTGGATTCCAATGCCTCAGTGCAGTAAAGGGGGACACTGTTTTATAAAAATGGCACTGTCCTTTGGATAAGATGTAAAACCGAGGTCCTGATTCCCTGTGGTCATAAAAGATCTCTGGGCATCTTTCGTAAAGAGCAGGCTGTAGTCCGATGTCCAGGTTAAATTGCTCTACAAGGCCTAGTCATTCTGGCCCCCTGTCTCTAATTGGCTATCTCTCTCTCACCACTTCACCACCTAACAGCTAATGTGTGGTGAGCGTAATGGCGCAAAATGGTTGCCACAGCATCATCCAGGTGGATGGTACAGATTAGTAGTGGTCAAAGTGACTCCCCACTCACTGTTAATACATATCCCTACTCCAATTTGATCTTCATAATTAGAAACCTGTGCACTAAAACCTAAATAAAAAGCATTTAAAACAAAAATAAGAGCAGGCAGGACACAATCAGAGTAAGTGTCTAATAGGTCATTTTTATGAGATCATACATTTGATGTGTTACTGCGCTGGAGTATACTCTGCTGTCACGTTTTCATGAGCCAGTACAACATAACAGTACAGTAAACTGCTGATGCACAAAAGAGAAAAAGAAACAAGTTAGAAAAAGCATGCATGGCATAACATTCAGGTACGTTCAGGGACTGCTCGGGCACTGTAGCCCTCATTGGACTGAGTTCAGTAGGTAGGTTCTAGAACCTTCTCAATCCATTCTTGGGTTATGGGGGGCGGGGCAGAGTCTATCCCACTGGGACTGGGCAAAGGGCTGAAAACAGGCCTGCTAGTCTATCACAAGTACCACTTTCACAAACGCACATACGCACACACTCCATATTCATATACAGTGACAGAATGCAAGTGCAAATTAACATAACATAAATAAATGAATAAAAAAACTTTTGTAACTTATTCCCTCTGTCCTTGCGCATGTCTGGCCCTATAAACTTCCATAAAATAGAACTTGAAAAGTTTGTTCAGTTATGGCAAATGTTAGGGAGTAACAGAAATAAAAGGCGTTCTTTATTCCAGTGAGTTACCATTTTCCTGTGAATAATGATTTGAACAAACGGCAAATGCTGTAGTTGAGAGTAATCAGAGTGACCTTACAGATAGTCCGGAAATGGCTAATAGCACTGCTTGTAGTAGGTGTAGCAGCGAAAGTCTAATAACAGAGGTGAAAAACATTATGGAAGACAACAAGGACATTGCAGGAGATAACAACAGCATAAACACCGAAGGAGAAATCTTTATACAGTCTTTTATTTGATTTACTCAAAACACGTTACCTTTTTTGCTACAAAGTGGCATAAGCCTTGTTTGCAAATTGTGCTTTCAGAAGAAATTTGATTTCCTGTGATGCTGCATTCATCAGTGTGTTTGTTACATTCATTATAATACACTAATGAATTACATTTGACATTAATTAATGTGTTTTACATTATAATAAATGCATAATAAAATGAACAGAAGTCAGTTTTCATACTCTAGAGGCAGTGGGGTTTTCAACCGAGCTTCGCTCTCATGGTATACTGTATATGGTGGAAATGATTATAGTGCTGATTGCTCTTCCTGCTGGATTTTTATGCTGGATAGGTTTCTTATATCGTTTTTGTTTCATGAAGTAAAACCATCGTGCCTGAAGAAGGGGCCTGAGTTTGCCTCGAAAGCTTGCATATTGTAATCTTTTTAGTTAGCCAATAAAAGGTATCTAATTATTGTTTGGCTGATAATTAAGGCAAGGGTCTGAGTCTTGAAGAGTAATTCAAATAAAATTAATTCAAAAGAAGTTAATTAGGAGCAAAAACAGGTCACTAATTAAGGGAAGGATTAGAATGAAAACCTGTAGCCTCTGTGGCCCTCCAGGACCAGAGTTGGGGACCCCTGTCATAGAGAGACGTAAGGTGGCAGTTTACAGATACTTTACAGAGTTTGAGAGGATCTGCAGGGAAGAATGTGATAAATAAGCTGCAACTGCTGTCATACGGGGTTCTTCAAAATACCGAATTAAGGGCCTGAATACTTATAAGAATGGGAGATTTCAGTTTTTGATTTTCAATAACCTTTAAAACTTTCTGAAGACATGTTTTCACTTTGTCATCATGGGTTATTAAGTGTAGATAGACATTTAAAACTAAATTTACAGCATAGTAACATGTGCAGAAAGTGAAGAGATCTTAATACTTTCTGAATCCACTGTGCTCCGCCATATACAACATCTGCACAAGAAAGTGCTATGATAGCTTTCACAATCAGGATAAACATGATTTAAAGTACTACTAACATTTATTATTATAATAGATCAATGCCAAGACATCAGGAAATTACTTTTTAAAACTGTTAATCAGGAAGAATCATTTTAGTAACATGCCAAATTCCAGATCCATGCTTTAGAAATATCATGGTGAAAGTCATTTTTCTTTAGCATACATGTATATCTAAATCAGGGTATTAATATTTACAGCATTATATCATCAGATATTTTATTTTTAATGTATCGGTTACATAATAGCACATGGCCTACAGAAGGCTGCTCAGTCAATTCCTTTGCTGAACACAATATGTACTATTGAGTGTTTTTTTGTTATGATAAAGGCATCTGTTAAAAATGCTAATAATGCTAACTTACAATTACAATGTTACATGAAAAAAACAGCTGCATTGATGAGAGAAACCTGCATAGAAGCTCCACAGATGAAACACTCTGTTTCTAATCTCCTGTTTATTTTTTCTTCAACATCAACAACAACATTTATTTATATAGCACATTTTCATACAAATAATGTAGCTCAAAGTGCTTTACATGATGAAGAAAGAGAAAAAAATACAAAATAAGAATTAAAATAAGAGAACACTAATTAATATAGAATAAAAGTAAGGTCCGATGGCCAGGGAGGACAGAGAAAACAAAAAAACTCCAGACGGCTGGAGAAAAAATAAAATCTGCAGGGGTTCAAGGCCATGAGACTGCCTAGCCCCCTCTAGGCATTCTACCTAACATTAATGACATCAATCAGTCCTCATTGTATGTAGGGGTCTCATGGAAGGACTTGATGATGACGGTCACGTGGACTTCTGGTCTTTAATCCATCAATGTAGGGACATCACAGTGCTTTGATTAGGTGGTGGTAGCGCAGATTGCCACCACAGAAAAACGGAAAAAGAACAGAAGAAAATGTAGGGGTTAGTACGGATTTTGGAGCCACCATAAATGATCACTAATTGAATATACAGAGCATCAGGATTAAACTAAAATGAAGCTATGAGAAAGCCACGTTAAAGTAATGTGTTCACAGCCGTGTTTTAAAGTGCTCCACTGTATTAGCCTGGTGAATTCCTATTGGCAAGCTATTCCAGATTTTAGGTGTATAACAGCAGAAGGCCACCTCACCACTTCTTTTAAATTTAGCTCTTGGAATTCTAAGCAGACACTCATTTGAAGATCTAAGGTTACGATTTTGAGTGTAAGGTGTCCAACATTCTGAAATATAAGATGGAGCGAGATTATTTAAGGCTTTATAAACCATAAGCAGTATTTTAAAGTCAATTCTGAATGACACAGGTAACCAATGTAGTGACATCAAAACTGGGGTGATGTGCTCGGATTTTCTTTTCCTAGTTAAGATTTTAGAAGCTGCATTCTGCACTAGTTGCAATCAATTTATGTCTTTTTGGGTAGTCCTGAGAGGAGTGCGTTACAGTAATCTTTCAGTGTTATAAGAGGTCTAACTTTTGCAATATTTCTTAAGTGAGAAAATGCTGTCCTAGTGATCTGATTAATATGCGACTTAAAATTCAGGTCACAGTCAACAGTTACCCCTAAATTCTTTACATCCGTCTTGACTTTAAATCCTAATGCATCAAGTTTATTTCTAATAACCTCATTATATCCATTATTGCCAATCACTAAAATTTCAGTTTTCTCTTTATTTAGTTACTGCTTGACTACTCATCCATTCAGAAGCACAAGTAAGACATTGTGTCAGTGAATCAACAGAGTCGGGGTCATCAGGCGCTATCGATAAATACAGTTGTGTGTCATCAGCATAGCTGTGGTAGCTCACGTTATGCCCCGAGATAATCTGACCTAATGGAAATATGTAGATTGATAAGAACAGCGGACCCAGGATAGAGCCTTGTGGAACACAATATAGAATATCATGGGTCTTTGAAGTATAATTACCACAACTAACAAAGAATTTTCTACCTGCCAGGTAGGATTCAAACCAATTTAAGACACTGCCAGAGAGGCCCACCCACTGACTAAGATGATTTCTAAGAATATTATGGTATCAATGGTATTGAATGCGGCACTCAGATCTAAGAGGATGAGAACAGATAAACAGCCTCTGTCTGCATTTACCCGCAAGTCATTTACTACTTTAACAAGTGCAGTTTCTGTAATGTGATTTGTTCTGAAACCCGACTGAAACTTATCAAGAATAGCATGTTTATTGAGGTGGTCATTTAGATGCATAATGACTGCCTTCTCTTTCTTTTACTTAAGAAAGGCAGGTTAGAAATAGGTCTAAAATTTTCAAAAGCAGAGGAGTCAAGATTATTTTTCTTGAATAGGGGTTTAACTACAGCAGTCTTAAGACAGTCTGGGAAGGCCCCCGTATCTAATGACAAGTTTACTATGTCAAGAATATTATCAATTAGCACGCCCGATACTTCTTTGAAAAACTTTGTTGGTTTTGGGTCAAGGACGCAGGTGGAGAGTCTCAGTTGAGAAATTATTTTATATAAATCAGGTAAATCTTTCCTGGTGAAAGAATTTAATTTGTTTATAATGGAGTACTGGGGCTTAAGAGGGTCAGTATTGGGGAGATGTTCTATATTGTTTCTAATATCATTAATTTTTTGATTAAATAATACAGCAATAGCCACACAAGTTTTACTGGAAGTATTTTGGAGGCATTCCATTGAGTGACCTGGGTTTAGCAGATGATCAGTCGTAGAGAATAAGACTCTGGGATTACTAGCATTGTTATTTATAATTCTAGAGAAATAGCAGTGCCTCTCAAGATGGACTATGTTGTTGTATTCTGTTATTTTAACCTTCAATATCTCATAGTGGATAGTTAGTTTAGTTTTTCTCCATTTACACACAGCTCTCCGGCATGTTCTCTTTAAATCAGACAATCTTTGGATCTTCCATGGTATAACAATGCTAGAAGATTTTTTAACTATCTTTTCAGGTGCACCTACTGTATATCAGCAGCAGCTCTCACCTTAGTATTAAAATTGTCCACCTTACTATTTACATTATCCTCGCTTTTGTAGTTAGCACTACAAACTGACTGGTTGCATAGAATGTTTGTATCTTTACCTATTTTTTGTTTTACACTATCTGTAGTTTTTGTAATAAACACACACATACAATAAAACACAAGCAAAATAAAGAGAAAATTGGAAGAGGTTGAGATTGTGTTCCTCTAACTGATCACTAGATGTCAGCAATGAAGTTCTTTTCAGCCGCTCAGTTGTCAAGTCATCAGCGACACTGCGTGCCATGCAGACATTAACTAGTATGCTTAAACTGCAAATTAGAAGAAAAGCAGGCAGTACAATAAATGTTGCTTCATAGGAAATACTAAAAGGTTTTGTGATTTTTATTTTGATTCACATTGCTATCTCATGAAAACATAAACAAGGATTTTCATTGGATCTACTATTTAAAATATCATGCTGTTAAAATGTATATGTGTGATAGTAATAATGCATAAAATAATAATAATAATATTTAAAAATTTCATCAGCTACTTACACTTTGCAGAAATAATGTACTCGTGTGTAATGAAGGTACTTCCATATCCGGACACCGAGTAAGCCCAAACAAACCCATCTGCCTTTCCTCCAGTATGATTCGACTAAACTGTGATAAAACACTTCATGATGCTGTGCGTTCTGATCTGCCATTGTATAACCTACAGGACTCAATTTTAATCTCCTACACTTGATTAATTCAAATAAAGTGGTTTATTATTGCCTTTAAAATTTATGCTTACTTTATATTAACTGATGGTGAATTGTTACATTTTTTTTATACTTACATTTTTACCATAGTGCTTGGCACAATATTTTATATTTCATTATTTTATAACTGGAGTAGAAACAAAAATAAAAACCTCTCTTAAGGTCAAGTAGTTAGCGGTTTTGGGAAATGAGCCATCATCCTTGTGGTTTATAGTCTTACCTAGCAGGCCACACTGCCTCCACACACAGCACACATATGTCACGCAAGCTCCAGAGCATATCAGACAGCTATCCATGATGTATTTGTTATAAAAGTAGATTAAAAATGGAAAGCAAAACAAAACTCCATGGAGTTAGTGAAGAGTTGCCTCGACATGCATCTACAGAGGAAAAAAGCAAAAGTTATTACTAAACTGAAAGAAACAGAGAAAATTAGAGATCCCACATTTCAACTGTATAGTCTTCATTATGAAGGGCACAAAAATCTCTTATCTTATTATTCTTACACATTTCACATTTTTAGACCCATGTCAATGTCCTGTTCTTATTTTATAAATTTACAAATTAGGTCAGATAACACCTTCTAACATACATAGGCCTACCATAAAACTCTCAGACCTGCTTAATACAATTCTGGGTCTTGGAACATTGAGAGCAAGAAAGAACAAACCCTGAACAGGGTTCTACGATGTCTCACACGCACATTCACAAATCACCTGTTAACCTCACTTTCACGTCTTAGGGAATGTAGGAAGAAAACTGAAACCATACAGGAACAGAAGGGAAGTGCAGACTCCAGACTCCTTTTAGGTACTATGATTTAAAAAGCATAACCTTCCTCTTTCCTCTTTAAGTTTTAGCACAGATCTGGCATTCTTTCACTTTTAAAGTATAGGGATTACGAACTATGAACTTAATGTTGCTGAATGTTCTGTCTTATTTGTTTCTTTTGCCATCTTTAAAGCTTTACTCCATCAAAAAGGAAAAACATTAATGTTAAAAATCTGGCAAAAAAAGTAAACACATATTAGGCTGCCATTGCATTTTAAACATTTCCGTATATTAAAGGCTTCATTAAATATTTCTTATTGGAGGTCACTAACAAGATTAGTGGAAGAATTTGAAATTCAGTGTTTAGTATATGTTGCTGTGTGTATTCCAAATACTTTAGTGAGAAGTCAAGTAAAATGACACCTTTTATTGGAGAACTAAAAAAGATTTCAATATGCAAGCTTTCGAGGCAACTCAGGCCCCTTCTTCAGGCAAGATTACATGCTTACATCTTGCCTGAAGAAGGGGCCTGAGTTGCCTCGAAAGCCTGCATATTGTAATCTTTTTTAGTTAGCCAATAAAAGGTATCATTTTACTTGACTTCTCACTACATTCATAATGGCTAACACCGTACAACACTCTAGTATTCCAAATACTTTACAAATAAATGAGATTTCTTTGTTGTCATGCTAAGTCCTTGTTTACGAAAAGAAAAGTTCTGCGCTATCATGTCAGAGAGGAACATATTAGTACTTTGAAGTACTGACATTACTTTTTTTTTCTTTTTTCGCTTGTCAGTGGTGTGTGGATACAGTTTATATAAATGTAAGTGACGCTCCTGTCTGTACATTATTAGATTAGAGCAGATGAACTTTATTAATCCCATGGGGAAATTCAAATGCATACAGTAGAAGACACATAAAAAAGCAAGGATACACATAGGAAAGGTAAGCTAATTGGTAACACTTAGGTGTAGGTACTACAAAATGCATCTATTACTTCGTAACACTTACAAAATGTCCGGAAAGTGTTTCTTCATCTCTGAAATGTGACCAACCAAGAAAACTTCACTTTGGAGTGTTCTGAAGTGGCCTAACTGAGGAACGTTTCTTTTGATATTACATATTTAATATAAGACCTGTGAATACTTCATATTCACAATTCATTTTACCATCATGACAGTATACCACAGTGCACAAAAATAAATAACCTACAGTATCTACTGAAAGAAGCCTTTGTTAAGGTCTTGGTACATACCTGGAATTGAGTAATAGATGCAGTACCTAAACTACAGCTTATCATAAAAAAATGTAATTGTTTAATTAGATGGATGGCACTGTTGCTATCAATGTTGCCTCATGACTTCATGGAGCTGGGATGACATCCTGGTTCTGTCATTATCTATATGGATTTCTCTCCACCTCTGTTAGGGTTTTTTCTCCAGATACTCAGATGTGTACCTTACAGTAACTGGTCTGCAATGAGTGAGTGTAAGCGTATGATTTGTCCTGCCTAGGACTGGCCTCCGATCCAAGGTTCATTTCTAACAGGAGAGGTTTTGGCCCTCACATCCTTGCATTGGATTAAGCAAGTTCAGAAATGATGGATTGATGGTTACATTATACATATTGTGAAGCCCAGGGCGCGTACAGCCACCCTAACCCCGACACAGACAGGCAGGGCACAGGTTTAGCACCCAGCACACGGTTTATTTACAGTTTGCCTCCCACAGCATACAAGGCACGCACCAACACAGTCCCTTTTGTTACCAGTCCTTCCACCTCCACTTCTCCACAAGAGCTTTGTCCACTTCTTCCCGACTCCGGCTATTGAGTGGTGGTGACTGGCTCCTTTTATAGGGCACCCAGAAGCACTCCAGGTGCCCAACGAGTTTCTTCCGGCAGCACTTCTGGGCATGGAGGAAGTGCTGCCAAATAGGGCCCTGTAAATGTCCATGGGCCCTCTGGCGGTGGCCATGGGCCCCAGCCAGGTTGAACTCCCATGCTCATGACCCATGGCCCCGCTGGAAACCAAGGGGGCTGCCCTCTTTTGCTCTATTCTCTCCCCCAGTCCTTCCATAATCACAGTCACTTCCCCACATCCCAACTAACATAACATACATGCATATCACAAGAATGTTGAAAGAGAGAAAGAACCAAAAACACATTGCGGACATCCAGTGAAGAGCAATTGACTAATCTATGGGAGTAAAATGAAGACTGCACATGCATTACATTGCACTTTGTCAGCATTTTCTTTACACTTATGAAGCTGATTGTTTTTTTTTGTTCTTAGTATGCCAACTGGAAATTGTATTTATGTAAGAAGAAAGCATATGTTTTTGGATAGTTGAAAGTAAAATGCTATATGTTATCATTTACTTTTCAAAAAATTCAAACATGCTTAATTCATTTCAGTGTGATGTGGTCTAAAAGCCTGTTCTGGTAAATGGAAAGAATAGAAGACTTCCCAGAGAAAAAAAAATGCAGGCAAGAGTGGAAAGTGCAAATTCCATACAGTGAATGGCCAGGAGTGGGATTCAAACCCAGGATACTGGATCTGTAAGTCGCTACTGTGCAGCCCATTTGACAAATGTTTATATCTAAATACACATTCAGTTTTGTTTCCGGAAATGCCATTTCTCTTGAAGAGCAGAACTATTCATGCATTAATTATTCTGAATTTGCTTATTCCAATACATGATCTTAAATACTGTATACGCATCTGATATTTAATTTGAATATATAATTTGCTTTTCTGTTTAAAATTGTATGCTTTAAAAGTATGATTTATATTCACCTTTTTGATTAATTGAAACTGCACAATCCAGGTAAACTTGAAAGTGAGTTACTAATTTGATTTAAAATTTCAGTTTACAAAAATTATCAGAGTATTTTACATTCAGGTCTTTTTAGCTTTAACTTTTTTGCTTTTTTATGAGATATACTGTATGCTTACTGAATGTTTTTCATGGGTAGCTGCATTTAAACCAGAGCAACAGATAATGTCTCTTGCTGTTAAGGGCCAAGGATTATGTGCCAATGTATGAAGAGGAATAATAAAATGTAAAATGCTTGTCCTAAAAAGTAAAAAAATGACAGGAAGTGCAGTTTTGAATTGGGGAGTGAAGCTATATATGACCTTCATCGCTGGCACCATGCCGTCCCATTGCAATTAAAAACAGCAGGGAAAACACCATGGAGTCCATTTCTAGTTTCTTACATTCCAGTTCTAACTTAGCCTTGATATCTTTCTGTTTTTGTCTTTGTCAGACCTTAAGTTATAAAAACATGTAGTAGGGAAAAAAAAACTCTGCCTTACCTGCCAGGCCCTTCGGAGTCATCTTGAATTTGATAATTATGTACAGTATGTGGGTTTGTGACAGTCGTCGTGATCCAGCAGCACATAACCTGTGTCTCCCTAGAGCTGTTGGATTTAATGGACTGGGGATTAGTAAAGAATTTGCAGCAATTCAGGTGCACCTTCACAGTAATCTTATAAAATGAGATGATTATATGAAGTTAATATCTAGAACATTTTCCCACATTTCTAGATGTCTCAGATCTTGTAGATATTTTAGATCTTTGCTTTTCGTGTTATGGTGTATATATGCTTTAATTAAATACAGTTAAGGCAGCACACTGCCATAATGGTGGATGCTACTGCCTCATAGCTCCAAAGACCTGAGTTCGATCATAGTCTTTGTGGAACTTATGAGTTCATCTCATGATTCTTTGGATTTTGTACAATTACCTTGAACATCCCAAGGATACACATGCTATTTCAACTGGCATTGTGTGATTGATATAGGAGTAAACAAAGTCTCTGCTGTTTGACAGACTGGTGTCCACCCCTGGGTTGACTCTGTCCTTGGACCTAAAGCTGATTGGATCGACTTCAGCCCCTTGCAGCTTTACAGTAGATTTAAGGCTATGTCACATTACACATCTTTTCCAGGAATTTTTATTTGTAGCTTTCATTATCTTATTCAGAGTCGGAGGTAATTGGCAGCACGCTCCCATAAAAGCCGGTCACGTAATGTGGCATACCATATAGCTTTTCCCAACTAACTGTTTTGATTTTGTCTTTAGTCGTAGGGGCAGGCTCTGTGTGCATGAAATCTGACAACCAATGAACGTTCATCTGCAAGTTCAATGCATTTAGTATAGCGACGAGGAACAAAGAATGAAGGAATTTAGGACCTGGCTCCTGTTTTTTTATGTACTATGATAGAATAAAAAAAATAAATAAAATGATGGCTGAAATTATGGCTGAACTCTCCATACCTGTTTACCCTTTGTACACAGCTGGCTCCATCAGGCAGTTAATGGCTGACAGAAAAAGGGGCAAGCACAACTGCGCTGGAATATCCACACTTGTTTTCTAAATGTGACATGCCCAGTGATTTTCAGTCATGTAATTTGTTGGCAAGTCTGACATAGCAAATGATTAGAAGTCACATCAAGTGACATTGGCTTAAGCAAGATCAGAAAACAAGCAGCGAGATAGAATGACATACTACTATGTGTACTCAGGAATCTACGTAACTTTGTATACTAATATCACTTCACACTTATACATCACTGTTCTACTGAGAGAGATGAACTGATTTGACCAGGGATGCAATCAAATATATGCAGTCTGTCTGTAAGGTGTCCACGTAGGGTTTTCACCTGTAATGACATCATTTGTGGGCCTGCACAGAGAACTGCTGTATAATTGCAGGTCCTATAATTAAACATAAGGCCACAGAAATAGTGATTGCAAGGATAGTATGCTATACAAAGACAAGAACAGTCTGTGTTCTTGTACAAGAAGTGTTTTGCACCAGCAGGGCACCAAAGATTGAACCCAGTTTTGTCCAGAGCTAAGTGATCCTCTTTTAAAGAGTATTAATGCCTTTAGAGACTACTAACCAGAATGCTTAGTTGGAGGAAGGATGGGTAGAAGCAAGTTGCGTGATCCTTTAAACATTTCCTGTGTCTCAGAATTGTAACAGCACATGATGCTGCTAGGTGGTATTCTAGCCAGATGGCATAAAGGGGTCATGGCTCTGAAAGCTTAAAAGTTCCCACATTACAGACCTCCAATGAGTTTGGAGTTGGGAGCAGAGAGAATGGGAAGAGCACAACTAGTAAAGAAAGTAAAGGGGTGCTATAGATTTGAAATGTGAAACACAGAAGGTGAGAGCAGGTGGAACATAATTTCTTTATCTACTTTGAGGGAGAAAAGAGGGCAAGCAACTCTATCAGGTGTTATCAGGTGTTAGTGGGCTTCACTGACCCATGTAGGAAGGCCCAGAGAGGTATGAAGTGTTCTTTTTTGTTCTTTGTTATTCCTGCTCTGCTATTTTTTATTTTAAGTACTTCGGCCTTCATTAGATTAGTGTTTGTATTCTGAAGAGGTTCAAGGGCATCTTTAACCACCAACACTACCATCACCCTGTACGACTTTTTTTACACTGCACTGTCACATTTTATATAATTCAGGTAAACTATCAATTTCAAAATAAGCACAAATATACTTTTGACAAATGGAGTAAGTAACAGGACAGTATACACAATACAATACCAAGTACATTAGAAGCCTTTGTATTTGAACACATAATAATAATCTTTGTTGAATACATTTTATTTATTAATAAATATTCTAATAATCTGACTTGGCCTCCTTTTAATAAATGTACAGATGAACGGCCTCCCTGTTATTTTTGCAGTGTTTTCTGTTATACAGATTGCTCTTTATTTCTCATGTACTATGTGTAAAGCCTCAGTTCTATTGTGTTGCTACTACTGGCCTACCATTTCAGAGTAACACCCTTGTATCCATATGTCCCATAGGGTTTTACAGCCACAGATCAAGAATCAGATGGGGGGAACAAGTCAGTTAATGCAAATGCTGAGACTACAACTGGCATGATTGGGTTTGCTGTGCTACTGCTGTGTAATAAACATCTTTTGGGAAAATGCCATTTTAATAAGGAGAAGGCATGCAAATGGAAACGTGAGAGGAAGACCATGAATAAATACATAAATGAATTACAATAACTGTATTTACAGCATGATAGTGTCTTCT
Organism: Erpetoichthys calabaricus; assembly: GCF_900747795.2. Lineage (NCBI taxonomy): Eukaryota > Metazoa > Chordata > Cladistia > Polypteriformes > Polypteridae > Erpetoichthys > Erpetoichthys calabaricus. Next base: position 268,020,979 of record NC_041395.2, on the reverse strand, counting down.
GAATTAATTTTGGTTTATTTCATTTTGGGGAAGTTGTTAAATACTGTAGTCCATGTAATGCAAATAGAGTTTACAATTAATATCTGTCGATCAAACTAATATCAACTTGGGGTATGATAGGCAAACTAAATACACCACTGTCTTCTGAAGTAGCTGTGAAATTTAAAATCATTGATTTATGCAACAAAGTATTCAGGGATTTTCTGTGTACACTAATGATACTGTGCCCAGCACTCATTTACAGTACATGGGATTGCATGGAATTAAATTGAAATCATTGACCTGCAGGTGATGGATTCATGTTAAGTTTTGTTTACTTATTCATCCAATACTTTAACTCGTCAATACCCAACTACTCCCTCAGTTGCATTGTGCACCTGCCAAACATCTGAACATGAGCATAAAGCATTAAAATACAGAAAATCTGAAATTCATAGGATGTGAATGAGATTGATTCACACGTAGTCTCAATAAATAGAGGTGGGGAGCTAGTGCTGATAGAGCAGGACATCCCAAGTCTCCCTGAAGTTGCAGTGTTTTCCCTTACACCTGAAAACTCATCCATATTACTAACCGAGAATGCTAAACCGGATGGACGCAGGGACATCCGGCCATGGGCCGTAGCCGCAAAAAGACGTACTGCGCAGGCGCCCCAAGAAATGAGGGGCCGCGAGAGGCGGACAAGACCACAGAAAAAAGGAGTCAAAGAAATGAGGCGACACGAGCACAGAAAAAAGGAAAAGGCACAGAAAAAAGTACTCAAACGCAGGCACCACACGAAACGCATTGCACACGAAACTAGCACACAAAAAAAAAGAAGACGCTCGCGCACAACAGCAAGGCTCCCCCCCCCTACAGGCACCGGACGGGATACACACCAAGAGGGGGATTTAACAAGCCCCTGGAACACAAAAAAAAAGAACACAAAACCACCCAACACACCCTACAAGCAACGGACGGGACACACACAAAGAGGGGGATTCAACAAGCCCCTGGAACACAAAAAGAAAGAAGACGCTCGCGCAACAACAATCCTCACCCACCCCCCCCCCCCAATCAATAAGAAGTGACACCCAAAGCCACATATCTAAAGGAAACGTCCATATTAAACATACATCATCTCGAAACACCTTCACACTAGGCAGCATAGGTGGATCTCCTTACAATAAAGCACTATTAACCGTTCAACTGCAGAAAAGGCTCCATATTAACAGTGAGTGCGATCCTCCTTATTACTTATCCATATTTCGCACGCTGAGGAACAAACAAGTCATGAATACACGGTCACGGGTACAAAACGATTCGGATCGGATAACGGGACAAAACACACGAACACGAATAAAACAACAAAATACACGGCGGAGCATACAACGCGCTTCGGAAACTCCGGGAGAAAAAATGTCTCGGATCAAAAAAAGCAAAGCTCAAGTAACCCCGTTACAGAGACGTGCCCAAATGGACAGACACAATGAACGTAGACGCATACAGCGCGCGTCTCAAAGTGCTGCATCGAAACAAGCACGATTTCAAAAGAAAGAGCTCGCGTCTCAGACATACAAAAAAGGGAGCAAAGAGACAGAATAAATGAACGCAGACGTGTACAACGCGCATATGACCTGCCAGAAAAAAAGCAAGCAAGACTCCAAAAGCAGAAAGCTCAACTGACCGACATACAAAAACGGACAAGGCTCGATACAAACAATGCACGACGTAGACTGAAACGGACTTTTCGCAAAGCGGAGGCGAATCAATTAAAACTCCAAAATAGGAGATGCAACAACACGGCACTCAAACGCCACAAGAAAAACATGCCCGTCGCGGACATCAACGCCAGACACCTGCTAAACGCTTACGCCAGTTGGCTGACAACGCCTTCAATGATGAGTCCACTATTGAGGAAAATTCATTGGGATTAATGAATGTCATTTGCAATCATTGTCATTCACTTAACTTCCCAGAAGAAACAACTGGCAATACAAATAATGAATTTACACGTTGTTGTCAAAAGGGGCAGATTAGACTGCCTCCTTTACATTCATATCCTGAATATCTACAGAAGCTTCTAACTAACGATGTGCCTGAAAGTAAAAACTTTATGAACTGCATTAGATCCTACAATAGTTCATTTGCTTTTGCATCTACCGGAGTACATATCAGGCCACCAAAAGGCAATGGCCCATACTGCTTTCGCATATGTGGTTAACACAACGCAATATATTATGTCCAAAAAATATTACTGTTAATCACATTAATAACCAGGTCATTTCATTAGTTCCTGGAGAGACACAGCTCTTTCTAAGCTCTGACAAAGTTGACTCTGATGACGACAATGAACATCTGAATTTCCCCATAGAATATTTGAACACTATTGACCCGGACGGATGACCACAACACAACCTTACCCTTAAAAACGGAACAATAATCATGCTATTAAGAAACCTTAACACTAAACAGGGTTTATGCAATGGCACACGGTTAGTCGTCAACACCATGACACACAATGTTATTCAAGCAACAGTTCTTTCAGATTCACATGCTAACAATACTGTTCTCATTCCTAGAATTGACCTTACGAGTTCTGACCTAGAATTACCTTTTACATTGAAACGCCGACAGTTCCCCATTAAACCTGCATTTGCCATGACCATCAACAAATCACAAGGACAAACCATGGACAAGGTTGGCATCTACCTCTCTGAGCCCGTTTTTGGACATGGACAACTTTATGTTGCCTTCTCACGTGTTCGACGTTCATCTGACGTTAAAGTTAAATTTATAAATGATCCATGCCAAGGAAGACTCATTCAAAGACAAGACACCATCTTTACTACTAATGTTGTATACAAAGAAATATTCCAAATAAAACATTACTCTATGCCAAACACTCTATTTTTTATTTATATAGGCATCATCCAAACCTGCACACTATTCTATATCTAATTCATACATCTCACTCTTTGTCATGCCCCAACGCCAGGGGTTGGCGAGCGAAGCGAGCAGGGGGCAGAGCCCCCTAGTATCTCCAGAAATCACTCTTGGATATCATCAGTGAAATATCTAAACATAAAGTTGTGATTTTTTTCAAGGGGAAGGTTGCACAAGTTTCTGAAGACAGGTACAACCTCCTCCACCCATATCTGAAATTAATTTTTTAAATTTGGAACCTGCATGTCATGAACGCTCATGATTTGTGTTTTCCTACTTATTCACTGGACACTCCTAGACAACAACACACAAAAATAACAACAAACTAAAAAAAATTCCATACATGTCTCAGAATAGTCTGTAGGGTATTAGTAGTGCAGTACACCATGGGTTAAACTTAATTTATTTCACTAATCCCTATGGCTAAAGCAGTCAAGAATCAGGGATGCATAGGGGGTTTACCAATCTTCTGACAGACTCTGCTAGAACAAACAAGTTAGAAATTGAGCATTCATCATTGTGCATTCCCTCAAATCAGTTATGGTAGATATTCTTAGAAGCTCAAATTTTTGTGACTTTATATATATGGAATTCAATTTTGGCAGACACTTGTTATCTGTTCTTTGAGCTTCTAATGGTCTTGGTTATCTCTGGATGTAAAAAAAGCTGTTGATAGAACTGAATTGGGTATAAGCTCAATATATGTGTTTGGATTAAAATATTGTATTCCAGCATTAAAGTCTCAGTTAATATAAATAATATAAATGCAGACTCTTTCAAACTAGAATGCAGAACCAGAGAGGACTGTCCATCATCAACATTTACCTTTTGCAGCTGTTAAGGAACCCCTGTCAATCTATTTCTTTAAACATGCAGATGTAAAGGGGATCATTAGAGAATGACTTAAACAAAAAGAATATTTTATGACGATGTCATGGTTCTCTATATCACAGATCCAAACTAATTGTTATTACATAAAATCTATAATGAATTCCACAAGATGCCTGTGTTAAAATTCAACTTCCAAAAGAATAAAATATTGCCTGTGAATAATAATAATGATTTACATTTATATAGCACTTTTCTCACTACTCAAAGTGCTCCATGCAGGGGGGACATGCCACATGAACCCATGATCTCCTTACTGGAAGGCAACACTGGTACCACACCACCACCTGCATTGATAATCCTGTGAAGGTAAACTAGATCACTTTTCACTGATTTTTTTAAAAAAAACCAGTTCAAATATCTAGGTGTTATTTCCATAAAAAAATTGTAGAGATCAATTCAAATTTATTTTCTGCAATATAACTGAGAGCATGTAACAAAATGTTAATGGATGGTCATTTCTCCATCTCACTTTAGCTACAACTGTTCATTTTGTTAAAATGAAAATATACTTCCTTAGTTCTTACATCTTTTTAGTGGATCCTGATTTATATCAACAAATTGTTATCTGTTATCTGCAAAAAAGTCATATACAAATAAGTTCATTTGGAATGAAAACATCTTATTTTAAAAAGACAATACAGGACAGGTTTGCAACCATATAACTTCTAGAGTAATTACTGGGTCATGACTATTCAATCTTTAAAACTACACCAGCTTGGACAGCTGTAGAACTAAAACCTGAACTACCTCCTCTCCATTCACTAACAAATTTACACCAATTTACCAGCATCCTGGTAGTATATAATTTCCCTCCTTCCAATGTAGAAGATATTTTAAGGCTGAGGCACTACCGTCATCCGCTCCCTTGCAGGATAATCATATTGCAGCTCTTTTTACACACTGTCAGAATTGCAGAAATAAATTCTGTTTTTGTTTTACACTTTATTTACTATATCCACCTTACTAACAGGATAAGTGTCTGTGTTTTTGTGTATCTTTGTGTCCGTCCAGTTGCCCTATCAGTCATTCAAATAGATGGCACATCACATGCATTTGCAGTAATAAAATGCATTGCGTTTGTCATTCCAACAAGTAGAGCATCATAAATAGCATATAACAGAAACATATACTGTACATTGCATTTGTCATTCCAACAGATGGCATATTACTACAAATGTTTTTTATGTGCCATATGTTGGAATGACAAATGCAATGCCTTTTATTGCTATATGCTTTACAAAATGCATTCCAATAGATGATGCACTGCAAACGTTAACACTGATGTCTACGTTGATTGCTTCGATTTCAACCTGTCTTAAGGTAGCACAGTTAGTTTTGTTTTCGCAATAATATTTTATTGTTCCTTTATAATAAATAATTTTTCATAAGTCCCACAATTTGTATATTTGTTTGTATGGGCACGTCATGTTTCTAGTTTTCATTGGGAACTGCTATGATGAATATGTTTACTTTGGAAATGACCCATGACATGATGGTGGTCATGTTAGAAAAGATGTGCACATGCAATAAGCAGAATTTTAATTTTGAAGAAATAATATACCTCACATATGTCTTTGTCGACTCAAATTAACTAAAATCTGTCTAGGACAATAATATCAAGTGCATGCCTCACTAGGGCATATGTTTTAGTAATTTCCTATACTCACACCATTTTGGACTTGCTTAACAGATATTATTATACAGAATATTATGCAATGAAAAATCTGTGATATCCTACACTGCTTTTGTATTAGCTGGGTAAAATAATATAAACAGCAATCTGAAAGAGTATCAGATTCTTATAATGTAATAACATTTAAATGAGAATCATCTACATTGTCTCTGTAAAATGAGGGGACAGTTTGTGGTCTGCTCTCTTTTTCCATGTGAGATGTTTTAAATTCAATTTTCAATTTAGCCACCTTCCACCTAAAGCTTAACGTGCTATCTTATATATAAATGTCTACACGTGGAAGTGTGTGTGTCTGTCTGTCCGACCAGGAAGTGAGAGGTGGAGTCGGGGTAAGGGCTCCACCTCCAAGGAAACAGAAACTCACTTAACCACTAATACGCAAGTGAGGCCAGCACGTCGGCAAAACGAAACCTCAGAAGAAAGTCACTCGCTTAGCCGCTAATACAGAAGCGAGGCCAGCACATCGGCAAAACTGTAACCCTTTCACTTTTTCTCCCGCTGCTAATACACAAGTGAGGTGAGCACATCGGCAAAACGAAACCTCCAAAGAAAGACAAAGTCACTTAGCCACTAATACGCAAGCGAGGCCAGCACGTCAGCAAAACAAAACCTCCGAAGAAAGTCACTCGCTTAGCCACTAATACAGATGGGAGGCGAGCACGTTGGTAAAATGAAACCACAGAAGAAAGACAAAGTCGATTAGCCAATAATGCACAAGCGATGAGAGCACATCAGCAAAACGAAACCTCCTAGGAGAGAGATGCCCAGAGTAGTTACTTTCAATTAGCTGACATTTCTATGTTTAAATTTTTTTTCTGACGATTTCAATAGTTTCTAGGACCCTGGGCTTTTTACAGCGAGGGCTTACACAGCTAGTATATTATAACAAATCTGTTATAGACTAAAATATGTTACATTTTTAAGATATAAATGTAACCTGTAACATAAACATGCCATGATATACTGTATGCTGTACTGTATACTGTCACATAAATACTCAAATTATCAAATATTCTAGTTTCAGATTCCATCTATCCTATGTGTGCCGGTCAGCCACCATCAATATGGGCTCTCAATATGGGTACTCTACAAGGCATATTGGCACAGGCAAATAATTTCAGGGAATTTATTTATTCCATAGAACTTTGAATGGGCAGAGCCGGAGGAAGTGGTTCTAAAACAACGTCAAGGCCTACTTTACAAAAGGGTACATGAATATGATTAGTTTGGGGTCCCTTGCCATTGAAATTCTGTGAAGACATGGCCTGATTAATCAAATAGCAGGTCTTGACTTGAACCTAGGATTCTGGACCTGTGAAGCAACAGTGCTAACATTAAACTGGTCCAGTATGAGTGTGTGCATGAATACATCCCATTAATTGGCGAAGAAAATTGTATCATTGCATATTTTATTAATGAAATGGTAAGTACCACTTTTAATTTCATATTTTTTAATGGTTCAAATAGCCATTCTCCTTAATATATGTTTATAATTTTTTAAAGCATATGTTTTAACACCAGTGAATATTGCAGATTTTTATGTAAAAGATGCAGCAGACAGCAAATTTGAGTTAAAGGTAACTCAAACCCCAGACTATCATGCTTTCCACTGAAGTTAAGGGGTTAAAGATTTTTCAGACGACATCAATCTTCTGAGGCCCTCGTCACATTAGCATTGATCTACGGGGAAAATAAAGAACACGGTTGTGTTATTATATACAGTGGAGCAATTTCTGTTTCAGTGATTGAGTGTACATGCAGAATTTTTGAAACATGGCCCCTCTAACATATTTTGTCTTCCTGTCAATAACGTGGCACTTGTCCAAATTATGGATCAATACCAGCTGATCTTTTTATGTTAAGCTTTAATGAAGTTGGCTCCTTCTTATTGGAGATGTAATTTTGCTCCTGGTGGTTTTTATTTCATAATATGCTTGAGAATGGAACAGAAAGAGCCTAATGAAGAATGCACTAGGATGGCATGGTCAAGAAATGATTAAAATACTGGGAATGATTTTATGTTTTACATTGCAATGTTTTTTGTTCAGAAAAAAAGTAGCATTTTCTTGCTGTTTTCTGAGGGTTAATGAATTTTCTGTCTTGCATGTACACATAATACCACCGCCAGCAGAACTTGTACCAATTGAAGCATTATATATTTTTGTCTTTTTCTCTAATACCTGTCATGATGCACATTTACAGTACATTAATTTATATTTTATCGAGCACAAAAGCAGAACTGTGCACTCTTTGAAGAATAACATCAACCTGTCTATATTTCTGCTTTCAAAGTCTGATAATAGGTTGTGCAAGATTTCACCTGATCTCTCTTTTCTTGCTTAAGGGATGTTCATTAAAATAAAAGCAATGCTACTGCCTTTGCTGCCTAGTTAAACTTTGGGGAATGGCGGGGTGTAATCATTTTTTTTGTTATATTAAAAATACTCACAATTTGCAAAGGTATTGAATATAATTTTTTTGTTTCATTCAGCCATACCTAAATTACATTAGATTTCAAATTTTCTGTTTGGAAAAATAGAGGTTGTACTTTTTAAAAAATGGAATCTGTCTGTATGTGTTGCTCACCAAAGTTCTGTTTCACATTATTTTAAAGAATAAAATTTGGGACGAGCCCTCACTGTTTACACCAATAATGTGATTCAGATGTTACTGTCCATAGGCTCAGCCATTCATTTAGAACTGCTTGACTTTGACCACTCTTAACTTCTGTTTACCTTACATTTTAGAGAAAAACACACATATTTTGGATTTCTAAACTTGCTGCCACTTTCATCACTGATGTGTACATAGAGTTTTCTTTACAAGCTACAGAGGAAATGTCTCTGAAGCAACTTTGTACAGCGCCAAAAGGCTCCTCACCTTCCTGCATCTTCAGGTCAGCTGCCATTTGTCTTCTGTCATAGAGCACTTCTGAGTAATTCTTCATCTACACAAGACATTAGTGTCCAGTCAAAACAAGAGAACAGTAATGTCAATTCCACTTCAGGGAATCCATAAATAAGGCCACATCACTGTAGGCTAACAGACATCCAAAACACAAAACAATTCAATCTGTACATGCACTTATTGCCTTAATGAAAGTTTCAGCCGCCCTTTTTTGGCAGACAAATAAGCTTCAGGCAAAAGAAGCTTGTTTAAAGTTACAGTACCTCTTTATATGGGAAGGCTTTTTTTTTGCTGGAAAAAGCGTCAGGGTCCTTCTTCATAGAGCTCTTGATGGAGGTTGAGGTGCTTTAAGTGTTTTTGTCTCAGGGAGAAAAGAAAGACTTTTAAGTGCATTAATGCAGCAATGTTTTTGCAGCCACATCATTTGAAGGTGATACTTGACTTGCTGTGGTCTTTGACTTTTTTATTTAAAAGTCAAACCTTGTACTCCAATAGCTACAAAATTGAAACATAATATTTATATCTGTATTTCTATTTGTATTGTGTTAAATTATATATAGATGTGTGTTATACATATGTATAATATAATATAATATAATATAATATAATATAATATAATATAATATAATATAATATAATATACATTCTCAGACTTATTTAATTCCATGGGGAACCGGAGCCTATCTTTATAGCATCTCCCACAAGGTAGGAGACAATCTTGGGTGTCAGTTGATCATATGGCCCAATCGCATACACGGTCAGAAGGGACCACTAAGTACCCTAACGCACATGTTTTCGGCATGGGGCAGGAGTTTGAAAAATATTAGATTATATGATATTACTAGCTACGGTGGTAATAACTTAATATTTGCTATCTCTTGCCCTACGTGTACCTTCAGTGCCTTTTCTTTGTATTGGTGTGTGTGAACGTCTCTTAAATGGTGCTCTTGCTTTCAAACGCATTCCTGTAAAGCCTGCTTCTCAGACTCTGTCATTATTGTCCAGCCACATTTCTCACCTCCTGTCCAGTTTTATACTTCCCATCTTTGAAGGCGACTCTCATATGCCTTTACTCCTCCTTGTGTGTCTCACATCCTCTATTGTTGTGTCACCAATGCCAAACTCCCCAATCACACCAAAGCCAAACTGACCAATCAGATTGCTCAGAGGGATGTTTTAGTATATTGTAGATATATATTATACTATATTATAAAAATCTATTTTTTCTACACGCATAATTGGCTATTGGTTTGCACAGAACTAGAGTAGGGCGTGACTTGAAAGAATCTCATGTTAAAAGTCTCCGTCTCACGGGACTTCATACCACGCCAACGTATTTGGAATCTTTTAATTCTCGCTGGCAACACACATTAGACGATCTACAAGTCTCTGACTTTAAGTTTAAATCCGAACAATATATTTGATCTCTTTTCAATGTTCCGTTATTTCACCGAGTAATAATTTCCATTTGTTTGCGCTAATGTGATCTTTCCTATACTTTTTTTGAGACTTTCGATTTTTCGTACTCTAACCTGCTCTGCATGTGTACCGTGAAATTTTAGAATTCTTTACGACGTTATACTTTGTCATCTTCTTTTTTTTGTAATAGAGATATTATATTATATTATATTATATTATATTATATTATATTATATTATATTATATTATATTATATTATAGCCTCCTTGTAATCCAGAACTGGATATTAGATTAAAAATTGTTTTCTCGTCTATTCTATTCTAATGTAATGGAATAGAGCCTCATCCAGGGCTTAGTCTTACCTTTTTCCCCACATGAACAGGCTATGGCTCTGTATTACTTCAAAAATGAATTAAGTAGATTAACAAAATGAACAGATAGATATATTATATTATCAATCTCTTCAATTTTGAAGTCACTTTTTCAGTTCAGAGTCATAAGAGACTAGTGCTTATCCTGACTGCACTTAAATCAAGGCAACAATCACCAATGAATGGCGCAGTCCATGGTACTCCACATTTAAGCTCACATATTGACACCCAAACAAGGTCAATTTTTGAATTGGTGGGTAATATATATTTTTGTGGTGAAAAACTATAGTTCCTCAGAAAACATCACTTCAAAAAGAGTAGAATTTTCATGCTGTACAGTGACTGTCGCCTGAGGCTATGAGAAAGCAGGACTAACTAAGACATCATTAGGATTTGGTAGACTTCATTATTCCAGAGGAAAATTTGTTTGCTGCAGGATAATATAAAACATAAGGCACTGTTACACAAATACAAGACAATAAGCCAAAACACAACGGCTCAAAACTAATGTTGCAAGTACAAACACTCAAGATTAGCACAAAGAAGAATAATTACTTTTAACAGTAATAAATAATAATTCAGAATTTAGCAGCATTCCCACAGGTAACAGAATTAAAATGCTTATAACTCAAAGAATAAAAGAGTTCTTAAATCATTTGCTCTTTACCCTCAGAAACTTAAATCTGCAGGATGATGGCAACAGCTGAAATTCAGAGAAAAGATGATGGCTACTGTCTGACAGGACTGATTTGGCCTTCTCGCTAACCTGTTTGTGATACAGCTCAGTGACAGAGCTCTGTTGCAAACCAATAATCTTAGTGCTAATTTTTGCGATGTTGCTAAGATGGTTTATATTCTTAATGCTGAGGTTGCCAAACAAACAAAGAAAAGCAAACATAACAATAGATTTAATAATAGAATTATATTATATTATATTATTTAAATGATGGGACACAGGGGGGCACTCCACCCTCATGGCTCATGTGATTTTGCACAGTCTGCACATGCTCTCCTCTCTGCATATCCTTTCCCTGAACACTGGCTTTCCTTCCACATCTCAAAGACATACATGTTACAAGAAGTGGCAACTCCAAATTGGCCTTGTGCGATGAACGAGTACCCTGTCCAGTTTGCCAGCTTGTGCCCAAGACCCCTACAACCCTGGATTGAATATTCAATTACAAAATAGATGTATGAATTATTAAATAAAAATCTGAAGCACCATTTTCTGATTTTTTTTTCAATGTGAAATGTGTTCTCTTTCACTTATTCCCTTGCAAATATACAGTAATACAGCCTAGATACATGCTGTATATTTAGATATGATTTTGGAATAAAACATATATTATTACAATGCAAGTAAATTCATAACTTATAATGAATTGTTGAATCTACTACTTGACATAGCTGATTATTTAGCAATTTATAATATACAATTACTGTGCCTTATAATAGTATAGCTCTCAAAATTTGCTTATCAGATACACTGAAACAACACAATATAGTAAACTTCAAAATAAAAACGCTTTAATGAATTGCTGGTGTGTATGTATGGCAAAGTGAGAAATAGTGACAAATGGTAATAAATGTCAAATGTAATATTATTGTTTCATGACTAGACATCTATATTACACTGAATCTATTGTAATATTTTTGGAGTTCCCTATGCATTCTGCTTGTTAATTGAAGTTTTAATGCTCCAGGGTGTCACTTATTCACTAAACCTCCATTTCAAAGGCTTTTTAACTTTCATTGACTTTTGTTTAATACTTTTAGAAAATATGACCATTCCAAACTGCTTGACTTTTCAGCCTGTTGTCACTTAAACTCTTAAAACAGTTGCATAAAAAGGCAGTAAATGAGGATTTCTTTATATAGCAGGTTTTCATTTATAGGTTAAGCCGTTTAGTGCTGAACTATAAACAAGTTAGTGTAATTAAACAAACTTGGGGAAAGTTATTTATAAATCTACGATTTAATAAAAGTGTTTTTAAAGTTACTGGTTGGAGTAGCTTGCATAAATCACCTTATTGATTCAACAGTGTAGGTATTTAGGATTGTTAGTGAAATGAGAGATGAGCCTCGCTCCTCATCCGTCTTGCGATTCCCTTGACTTGAACGCTTCTTCCTTTGGACTGACACCTCATAAACTCCCTGATTACATGTTCCTGTCCCTTATGCGACTCCCTCTTTCCACTCCCTCTGGCACAATTATCAGATCACATTTCTTCTCTTTCATGCAGACACAGACACCTGTGCTATAAAACTTTTTTGTTTTACTTAGAAACAAGGGGCTTAATTTAAAGAGACAATCATACCTTTTTTATGAGTTTACCAAGACTGCTTCCCAATTGTTTAAGACCAGATCATTTTACAGCTATTTCGATTTTTGGCAGCAATAACGTGGGGGTTGGTGGTAATTCTCTGCCTCCAAATAATCAATAGCTGTTGCTGCTTCTTTTTTTTCACCCATGAGAATTTTATCATTTCTAAGATAAGAAAATGGCTTCATTGTGTGTGTGTGTGTGTGTGTGTGCACAATATAAAATACCCACCTAGATGATTAGTTAATTCATTTCTGCGTATAATTTTTAATATGTTTGTCAATAATGTGCTCCATAGATTGCATTTTGTTTATGGACTATAGTCATTACTCTCAAGTAAAATCTGAAAACCACACAACAGGAATATTATCCTTAATGAAACCTATATAATCTAAATGAGGGTCATGGTGGTCTGGAGCCTATTTTGGTAGCACTGGCCATAAGGTTTAGATTACAGCCACACACAGACACATCGATACTCACTTATGTCAGGTAAGTGTAAAGTCATCAAATAACCTAACCAGGGTGACTTTTAGATGGCTGGAGATCAGCCCACAAAGACACAGGGAGAGTCTGCAAGCTCCATACAGTTTGGCCTGGGTTTGAACCAAAAAATAAGAAGTGATGCAGGGACAGTGCTAGCAACAAAGTCAACATGCTGCTAAGGGGAAGTATGGTTTTTGAAAATATTCCTGACATTAAAAAAAAAAGAAAAACTAAATTATAACTTCCATATTGAGTAGGCTTAAAAAAGGAAAAAAGAAAATAAGAAAATTAAGCTTCTATCTCTCTATATATAGTTACTCAGTAGCTCATTTGTCATCATACAAGTAATTTACACCACTGATATTTTTCTAACCTTAATGGATTTTCGCATTTCATTGAAATGCAACAATCAAAGTCACTTGCAATTTCCACTTACTTACTATATATTGTGGAAAATCCAGTAATGAACATACCTGAATCTCTTTCTTTTATATGCTCATCTATGAATTGTCTGGCTTCAAAATGACAAGAATAGGGGGATAGTGATTTTTAAATAATACACTTTAAAGAGTAAATAAACTGATTCAAACTAGTCGCCAGCTGTAGGAAGTATTTAACAAGGACTAAATTAGAAAGAAACTGACAAGGGCACCAAATACAGCTGCTTTAGTGTCTTCTGCCATTTAAATGTTGACGGAATGTGAATTTTATTGCTGATAAGCCTCTTATGACACGACTGATAAACAACATAAAAGCTTTCTGTCTTACTGATTTGTTTGCTTTCTCTAATCATTAGTTTGGCCAGGATGTTGGTAGTTCTGACAAAAAGCCACTGTTTTATAGCATTCAATTCCAAAGGAAAAATGTAATTGTAGAGAAAATCTATCTATCTATCTATCTATCTATCTATCTATCTATCTATCTATCTATCTATCTATCTATCTATCTATCTATCTATCTATCTATCTATCTATCTATCTATCTATCTATCTATCTATCTATCTATCTATCTATCTATCTATCTATCTATCTATATAAATACAGATACATACTTGTTATCATGTAAACTTCTGCTGTTTATTATTCCATTAACATGCCGACTGCTAACTACAAGTTTGGAGAATGTTTGGTTCCATGTAGCAGCTATGAGTTAACTTAAATTTAGAGAAAATACATTTTTATTGTGAGTTTTTGCTCATTAGCAAATTGCATTTAATTCATATATTAAAATAACATCCTGATTTTACAATATCGTCAGGAACAAATCTATCTATTCTCAATGTGGCAGTCATTAATAAGAGAAAATGGTATTAAAACAATGTTTATTTTTTCACGAGCAACACTTTCAGAATCTGATAATATATGAACACAAAGCATTTTCTTACTTTTTTTTCTCCATTTTAACACTCTCAATGAAATGTTGCTCTCCTTATTTTAGCATTTTGATAACAATGAGTAACTGCAAGCCAAGGGCAGCTATAGTGCGGAGACAATGATAATCGTCAGAATTATACATTTAAAAGTCTACATTTTTAAGCAGTTTTACAAACCACATTCTTTGTTATCTTTTCATAAACAGCCATTTACATTGAAACAAATCCATTCAAGTCCTTTCCTCTGTTCAAACTGTCTGTGTTCATTTTTTTGCTCTGCTGTGCCTTCCTGTGCAGTAACTATACGACACATAGATGAAGGCAAAGCACTCTCCACATTGTTTTCAGCTTTATTTTTCCTTTTTCAGCCTGAAATTCACTTTTACCTAAAATTAATAGCTTTTTGGGAATGATTGTTTTACAATAACTCTTCTGGAAAGTAAGGGAGAATAGAAAAAGGAGAATTCCAACCTCATTTGTCTCTTGATACAGGTCCCACCATGTTTGTGACAGGGATGTGCTGTACGTAGGATTTCTTCTTAGTGCTTAACATTTCTTAATTTATCAATTTTACTTTATTACTAATTATTTAATTACTACTGCGCATTTTTAACAAAAGTGCCTTAAAAAGAAAATGCATTAAACTAAGCAATATAGTAATGGAACACTAAAATAAACATGCAAAATGAACAGAAAAACTGTACAAATATGAGACATTTGAAAACAAAATGCTATAGCAAAATTCATGTCACTACAACATGTTAACTGAATGATTCATTTTGTTGCGTTTTAATCAGTCACTGTTAACTATAAAATGTTTATGATATTATACAATAAGAATTTCAGTAGTAATACATCAAATTACACTTATACTGTACCTGTGATCAGAATATCACAAGAAGTAAATCTAAATTCTATCTTGACGAGTTTATCAAGGTTGCAGTGCTCAATGTCATATTTTTATTTATGTAAAAAGCAAAATCTGTTTCCGTCTGCGTAGTTACAACAGCATTTACAAACTATGTAATTATGGAATGCAGTATTTATGATAAAACAGACAAAAATATGAAAATGCATCTCTTCAGGTTCTGCTCCAGCCTCATTTCAAGGGCTGCTTTACTGAATCTGTTATGGAACAGATGTGTTTGTGAATAATTTTAAAAGTTCAAGACTTTTATTTTCATTTAAACATGTTTGCCATGATTACTGTTATTAAATTTAATTATCTTTTAATTAGAAAATAAAAAACAAAAATATAAAACACAGAATAATAAGATATTGCCAGAACCCATCTATGTGTCGATTTATATTTGAGACTGAGGTTTCTTTTTTTGAGTTGATGGGCTCGTGCGAGGCTAACATCGTTTTTTTTGTTAAGTCAAAATATATCTGCAAAGGTAATGTCAACCAAATCCTACAGTTGTTTTTAAGTCCTATCTCCTTTATGATTTCTTTACCTTTAATTTTTAAATGTGCATATAATTAATAAATGTGCACGTGCCAAACAACATAGTTTGATAAGGTCAAAATAAATACAATATTCTGAAAATTCATCCATTTATATAGAATTACTAACAGGAACTACATTCTAATTTGACTAAGAATATTTTCTAATATTATTAATTACCCTTTAGATATCAACAGGTATGGCATTTAAATACTGCATGTCAGTATTACACAGTAGATTAAAACAGATCAGCAAATATTGGATTCTTATTGCTCATAATAGTTATTTATTTAAAATGTTATGCTAAATTTTTTTTGGAGAAACAAAAGGTAAGAACATTTTTTTCTAATTTCTACTCCTTTTAATAATCCTAGATTTGGTGCTCTGTTTTCCATATTTATGTTATCTCGAGACACCATTCCCACATACATGAGAATTCATAGGATTTGGAGGACTTAGGATGAGTCTTTTATGGTCACCACAGAAGCATAACTAATGATCATATTAAAGTGGCTTTGTGCATATGGGCTACCGGATGTGAATTAACCAAGCAAGAAATAATCTAGGATTTATGGGCTGCATGAATTAGCAAAAGATACTTAAATGATTTTGTCCCAAACAGTTTTACATCTAATTTTATTCTCTTTAAATTGCACGAAAACCCAAGGTAATGAAAACAGCAAGCACTGACAATACAGGCGAACCAAACTATTTGCCTCGTTTCATCCATCAAGCCCACATTCTCTTTCTTTACAGGCTGTTTCTTTGTGTAAATTCAAACCAGCACCATTTGCCTTCTGGCTTTCAAACAAGCTTTTTTGACGATGGATGACACTGACACACAAACCCTCAAAATCCTGCTTAATTAGAGTGACATTCAGAGCTTTTACTAAATACTAATAACCTTCAAAACCATTAAGATCTTCCTAATTACTCAATTTAAACAGAAGGAAAAGAGAGACCTTGAAACACATGGGCAGCCAGCGCCAGGGTAATCCCTGCTGGCATTTGCCCTATAAGCTGGGTGCTACACAAAGAAAACTGTCCTGTAGGTTACCCATCTCTTTTCCATGTGTTTTTCTTTCTCTGTTTTATGAATGAAACTTTATGACAGTTGGGTCTGACAGTCCCTATTCACTCCGTGAGGGAATGTGTGAATACAGCCTTTAATTAGAGTGGGGCCCCGGCGAGTCACCTGATTCGTCATTAAACTTTCTTATAGTGGCCTCTTGTTTTAATACTCCAGTGCAAGGAGCATCTCTTTGTTTCTGCTGGCCTGTCTCATACCCCCCACAGCAGTGCACCATGGGGGACTAATAGGTGGGAGGTATTATATGGGGGCAACGTAAGTTTAATTAGGTATTTAGTTGTGTGTGTGTGTGTGTGTTTTTGTATTGCAGTTTTTTTTCATTCTTTTGTGTAGACAAGCATAAGTTATAATTGCCTAATAAGAAGTTTCAGAGAATTAGAGCATCACAGGTGCTTTTTCGGAATGATTTGAAATGTAAATAAAATTAGGGATAATAATGCATCCTTTTGAAGATGTATGCTAATAAACGTTTACCGAAATAATGCAGAAATGTTCGAACAATACTGGAAATTTATTGATGATATGTACAGGTATGGCAAACTGAGCTCTGCCTAAGAAAAATATCTTTTGGTGATTAACCCCATCCTTCACCTGGGAATTTATTTAGAATTATTTAGTACATAAGAGTACCTTTTCTATCTTTTATGTGACCAAGATACAGTGGTGACTATTATAATGTGTGTAACTTCTTTGAAAATAGCTAAAGACTACAACATTTGCATCAATACTTTAAACTGCTAACTTTGAGAAGGCTGTCTCCTCACAGCTCTGAAGCAACTTCCTTAACCATGTCATTTATATACTGTTTATAAACAGGAAATCAAGAAAAAAAAATATATTTACCCATTTTATTTGTGAAAATTTGAAATGTTCTCAGTCAGAGGTCCAGTGTCTAGTGTATGCCTGTCACCCTTACAGATGATGAATCCACACGGCAGCTCTAGGCAGCTCCTCCGGACTGATCTTGACTGGCTGACATGGGTTACCTGGTCACCAGGCATTTCCTGAGAGGCACGAACCCCATGCCTAGCTCCATAGATTGGGCCTGGCTTCGTTGTTTTGTGCATGGCTTTCTTCTTTAAAGATATTGAATCCATGTTTGTCTGACTCTTCCCCTATATTTACCTTTACTTACTAAAGTGATATTTTCTAAATTTCTTACTTAGGAACAGCAGACATATTCGGATTTCTCTGCTGCTATGGTTATGTATGTAGAGTTTACATTGTTTGTAGCTGTCCCTTACTGTTTAATATGTTCATATTCGTGTAAGAGCACTGAGCTTGCCTTATGAGAAGATCAGTGCACAAGAATAAGTAACACTGCCAGAACCCTTTAATCCAATATTATGTTAGGTCTTGTAATAGCTTAAATAAAAATTTAAAAAAATTAAGTGGTCATTAATTTATAACTGTGCATTCAACAAATAGTATTTCACAATGTGCATGGATGTTAAGGTTAAGCACCTGAGTGCTATTATCTCATTAAATCAAAACAAAACTCCTAAAATTTTCATTGGAATGAGCAGGTAGCTACTGGTTTCAGAGATTGATCATTATATTATATGATGCTCATAAATTCCCTTTTTTTTCTAATAATAAACATATTTAATTTATTTACGTTGCCAGCAGGGCTTATTGGCCAGTAGATCAGCCAACTGTTTCTTCATGAATATTCTGTTTTTAACCAATGTACAATTCTCTTCAGTTCAATTGTCAAGTGAAAACGTTCTGTAAATGGAACATATGAATCTATATATGCATGACAAAAGGTAACGTGTATAAGCTATCTGTTTTTTTAAACCTACTCCAGGGTTCGGGGTGAAGTTGGAGCCTATCCCAGGAAGAATAGGACAGGAAGCCAGTCCATCGCAGTAAGCACACACACCA
This sequence comes from Erpetoichthys calabaricus, assembly GCF_900747795.2. Lineage (NCBI taxonomy): Eukaryota > Metazoa > Chordata > Cladistia > Polypteriformes > Polypteridae > Erpetoichthys > Erpetoichthys calabaricus. Next base: position 268,002,166 of record NC_041395.2, on the reverse strand, counting down.
CACACAGGGGGCCAATTTACCTTCACCAATCCTCCTAACCGCATGTCTTTGGACTGCGGGAGAAAAGCCACACAGACATGTGGAGAACATACAGACTCTTGTTGCAAGCGGCAGCCCAGCCCTTCCACTGCCCCATTGTGCCATCAACATATATAATTAATCAATGCATTTTTTGTGTTTTCAAAATGGTACAATATTAGTAGTCAGCTGTTTCACAGTAGTGTGATGAAGCTGAATGTGCATTTAGCGATTTCCTCTGAAGACTTTACATGTTCTCCTTTTTTTTTTCTTTTTGACTTCTTCTGAATTCATCCGGCTTCCTTTACACTCCAAACACATGCTGTTTATGGTTGATGCTGTCAGGAAAATATTGTCATTGTGTTGGCTACAAATCTTCATGTCCTTTAACAGAACAACCTTGAACAATGAATTAATGTGTATGAAAAGAAGACTTCTGATTTCACAGAAGAACGTCTCTCTTATTACCTTTAGCAATTTTAGTACACACTTACATCACACAACCCATGTTTTTCATTTTTTGGTACTTGGAATCCTGCAGTCTCTCATGTATGAAATGACCCAGTTTTAGTTTGAGTTATACTGGATAAATGTAATAATGAGAAAGCCAAACAAGTAAACTTCGTGCTAGATGTTTTGAGACAAAGGTGCACAATACCAGAGGTGCACGTAAAATGCAAAGGATTCAAAATGTAAAGCTGTTTAAAAGCAGAAAGGCTGTAAAACAAGGGAATGTAGTGACAAGTATGATGAAAGTCAATATCAATAAATGAAGACAGAGATGCAATAAGGAAGAGGTTTGGATTTTGGCTTAATTGGAATGAAAATTTTTGGACACCAGATAATCCACAATGTATTGTACAGACATGTTATTGATACATTTGTCACAGCCACTGTATAGTAGTTGCCCGCACCTGGCTTCTTTAAAAATGACCTAGTATAAAATGCAAGGAACAGTACTTGAAGTATCATCACCTAATTGATAGACAGCAGAAACCCACTCACATGTCCATATATCATAACAGTTCCTAGAGTTTAAACAGCTTTTGGCATGTTGCCTTTAAGCCAGCACAGGAAACCCAATGTGTGTTTAGTACATGTCTTGGTCTGCAGATTAATGACATTAACGAAGTTTCCATTAGCACAGCAATGGGGGGAGACAGAGGCGTCCATGCGGAAAGCCACATGACTGAAGCACTGATAAGAGAAAATGAAACACATCTCCATGGGCCAAAAAGGGCCAGGAAATGCCACTACAAATTAGCCGTAGGCCTAGTTTGTTGTTACTTCATTAGCCCAACAGCTCCAGGGAAAGAAAGAGGAAGGTTGTGACCCCTCATGTGTCCAAACTGGAGGCCCATAGGAGATGCCTTGCAAACTTTGTTTTTGTGTGTATGTGCACGCACAGACAGGTGGCTGGGGAGAGATAGGCCTGGCACAAAACCAGCCAAGACAGGGCCTTGAATATATAGAACATTTGTTTTGTTCTCAAGCAGAGCTGGGGGGGGGGGGAGAGGGGGCTTAAGGTACCAAGCCCCTGCTGTCAAAGAATCCCAAATATGCCTCAGGGTATCCATGGTAGACAATCAGGCGGACTTGCTGTTTGTTTCACTTTGCTTTTATTTTAAACAATCAGATTTATTTATCACAATAATGTCGACTAAAGCATCCAGTTGGTTTTTTTACTGACTGATCAAGTGTTGTTCTGTGAATTCTTTTAACAGTTTTTTGTATTATCAAGAGATGTTGATGTTTTCCTTTCTGTGTAAAAACATTAAAGACAAACATTTTTAATAGCATATGATCATATTTTATTGTTTTTTCATTTTGACAAATCAATCAGTTTGACAAATCACATGGTGTCAAGCAATCTGCACAGAAATACAGTTAAAAAAACAAAAACACTTCTAAGGAGAAGCCACAAAAATACAATTGACTTCCACAAAGACTTGCATCATATGGCTTAGTAGGAAAAGCACCTTAAAGGAGAAGTTCTGTATTTTTCAAATCAGATTTATTTTATTATAATCACGATAGACATTCCACATAAGTGAGGCATTTTTTATAAACATTAAAAAACACCACGTCTGTGCTTATGATTTAAAATATGGTCTCCAATGCACTGATTCAAAAGTGTTTGTTAACAGTCATGATGTTGGAGAACCATAAATTAATAAGAAACACTAACAAAACATACTTGGACTGTGACTAGTTCTTGAACTTTAGCACTGTTGTTATCCAAAACTGCTTCCTTTTGATTCTTTGCAGTATTGTAGACATTTTGTTTCAACTTCTCAATGTCAAACTAAAGATGTAAATCATAAACACACTTATGGTTATGTCTGTTTAATCCCATCCGTGACTCACTTTGTGTCCCTTAAATTTTAATCAAGTTAAAGCCCATTTGACATTGCCTGACTTTTCCAGCGGTTTTTCAGCAGTTGGACGCAATCATCGATGTGCTCTCCTGAAGCCAGTTGCCTTATTTGCATGCCCAGAGACTCACTCCAACTGGTCTGTGACACTCTCTGATAAAATCAAACATGTTTGATTTTGTATTCAGTAGTTTTGGTGGGCCGTGTGTGCATGAGTGCCAACAACCTATACTCATCTGGAATAAGGACATGGAATAAGGAGAATGAACCTCTCAAACTGATAAGAGGATTATCTTTCTGAATGGATAAAAGAAAAAAGGGTCAAGACTGCGGCTGAACTCGCTGTGCCTGTTAAAATGTTAACCCTTCATACGGCACCTTCTCTGTCAGGCAGCATGTCATTGGCTGTCCCCAAATGTTGTGAGCACGATTGTGCTGGAAGGTTGGTACTTAGTTGGTAAATGTAACTTGGGCAGCAATTTTCAGTCACACAAATTGTTATGGTCAGGTGATGAGATCAGTGACCGCAGTCAGCAAATCTGACATACATTACGACTAGAAGTCACAAATTGTGACATCAAATTCAGAGTTTGTGTCATCACAACTCCAGTATTTTAGGTTACAAAGTTATTACTGAATTCTTCCACTAGAAACAACTATTTGTTAAATTCCCTGCTTAATATTTCCCATAGCAGATAAACAAAGTTTCAATTTTGTATGAAAGATTGCCTTGCCAACAATTACATTTTAGTTGCTAATGGTCCTTGTATCCCTAGTTGTATTCAATATTCTTATTATAATATTACTGATTTGTTTAGTAAGAACAAGTCTTGAATTGTGCCTCCTTATAGAGAATATGACTGTCTTAGTGAGTTATTTCTCGGGTCACTTCTTTTGAACAGATGGTTATGTGCCTTTTGTAATTAAAACAGAGAATCTATGGAAGTATGTCTATAGTACAAAATACACGTAAGTCTTAATATTGCAAGTAGGTCTAGATATTTTCTGTGTGGAAACAAAATACAGATTTTACTCACCACAGGGTGTTTAAAGGGTTCCTAATAAATTATACATAAGAATAGCTTTCCTCTTATTATTCCACATTTTGAGGCACTGAGACAGTACTATTATCTTTAACTTGGATTTGAGAAGCCTTTGTATTTTAATATACATTACCAAAAAATTTTGAGTGGAAGCTGATAATACAAATATCATTATAACAAGTAAAAGAACAGTAAAGCAGGAAGTAAAAGACTGCATACTGGGGAAAATCATAAAGATTGGAATCAACCAAATTTCCCATTAATTAAAAAGATAATATGGCAGAAACTGGTACCTTCAGGTCAGTTAGTTTTTTTGTATTCATAAGTAAATGAATGGAAAAAATTAAAGAAAACAAACAATTGAGCTGCACATACCAAGTACAGGCACATTAGTGAGCAGTCAGCATGGGTTTAGATAAGGAGATTGTGTTTAGCAAATATGCCAGAACTTTATAATAATGATGTAACAGCAGCATTTGATCAGATAATATATAATAACATATATGATGTTATCTATTTAGATTTTCAAAAATCATCTTTATGAGAAGGTAGTGACCAAGCTAAAGAAATAGGAAGTTCAAGCCACAGTTTGTAAATTAATGCAAAGGGATGTGATGTGAGAAATTTTTTCTGAATTTGTTGATGTTAAATGAATTGTCCCTAAGGAATGATAGCTGTTTTTTTCAATCTATATAAGACAATAATGTAGATGCTGACGAATTTAAACTAAGAAGAATATCAAAAACCATAAAGTCAGCAAAACCATTACAGAATTTAAACTTGGTTAAATATGTGACTAATGAGGTTTGAAGTACAGTAAATATACTGTACGTAGGATGTAAAAATATTAGATCTGACTACATAATATGGGTCAGTAACTTAAAAGTATACTGCTAGACAAAGACCTTGAAGTCACAGTGGACTAAACTAGACCCTATCCTAGTCCAGATAGTGTACAGAAGTGATCAAGAAGTTCAAATGTGTTACAGAGGATGCTGTGCGGAGATCAAGTCCAGGTGGGTTGTATATCTGTGCTAGGTGATATAATTAATGAGTCAGGGCTGGACACATTCCTTTCTCTTTGATCCAGGCATCCTATCCCTTCCAGTTCCTACTTTTTCTGTTTGCAGCTGAGGTCTGTGCTCAGGACATGTGAAGTCCTTTTCTCTACCCCTCTTATAATGCATTCCCTGTACTCATTTGCTTTATCCCTTTCTCATAATTCCAGTATCTGGTCTCTATTCCATTTTCCATAAAGCTTCTCTCCAAACCGTCCCAATTGTGTCTATCGGCTAACATACCTTTCTGCATCCGCTATCTTGTGCTGGAAAAGAATCTTTCAAAATATTAAAAATTTTTCTAAAAATCTTAATCACCAATGCAACCTATTTAAATTTGTTCACAAACTGTACACTACTCCCCAGAGACACCATCTAATTGGACTAGAATTAAATCCCCTATGTCACCTCTGTCCTCTTAAAGTCCCTAGCACTTTTCTTCACATGTTCTGGGAATGCCCTCTGGCTGTGGCTCTCTTTCCCCATTCCTTTCTCCCCTCAAGTTCTTTTTCTCCTAGACTTTTCTTCTCTTCCCTCACTCTCTCCTTTTCACTCCCAGCAGAGGCAGTTAATGACCACGACCAGCTAACTTGCTTTTAGCCTCTCTCTGGAAATCTCCTCCCCATGTTTCTCCTGCTGTCTGGTAGTCTTGATTTTACCATCTTGTCCTTCTTGAACTTTCTGCATCTTGGATCAACAACTCTTCTGGCTCTACTGTCTGCAACTGGCTTCACTCTATTCAAATAGTAAAGAGCTGGTTGAGGATTGCTCCTTGATGCAGTTTTTCTCCTGTTCTTCATTTTTATATCTTGTTTTTATTTTGTCTTTTTGTTTACTTCATCTTGCTTTCAGTTTACTTGTTAACTCTTTTATCCTTTTTTGTGTGTTTTTGTTTAAATAGCCATCTCAGATGTGGTGGGGTTAGTGGGTGCTGGTTGTTGTTGTGTTCGTTCTTATATAGCTCAAAATCAGTTATTTATGTTGATTTTCCTTGGCTGTTATCCTTTACATGTTATCAGTAAAAATTTCATCACAAATAAAAAAGTCAAGGTGGGTTAATCTTAGGGTTATACAAAGCACTTGTGAGGCCGCGTCTGGAGCCCAATGTCCAGTGCTTCTCTCTGTATTATTAAAAAAGATGTAACAGTGCTAGAGAAAGTCTAGAGAAACACAGGGCCAGCTAGGCAGACGGGATTTTGTCAACCATCATAAACATTATTATCAAAAAACATAAAGTAAATAAACCCTGAACTCTGATCTATTTGTGTAAAGCTGTGCTTCAAAATCCAAAGGGTGATCATCCTCCATTTTCAATCCCACGGTTGTTACTCTAAGGGGATGATACTTGACATCACACTCGAGACTCCTCCTCACTCGTTCTTAGATCAAATGTTTATGTACCGTTGCATGCAAAACTCTTATGGACCCCCCACCCCCATTTATCCAATCTAATATCTGTGTCTCATTGCGCTCAAAACACAAGGGGCAGCTCTTCCATACAACAGATGTATAGCAACATTTTCCCCATTGCCCATGGCAGCAAAAAAGTTAGAGTCGACCCTAGAGAAAGCAAAGGGTCTGAACTATGAGGAAGGACTGAAGGAGCTGAATCCGTAAAATAACATTTACAGCTTCTGATAAAAGATAGTTATGGGTAACATTTGTACAAATATTTGAAATTTCTTTTTAACACATAAATGCCAGGAAATTCTACTAAACAATTTAGTAGTGAGCAACACTTTTGAACTTTAAAACCTTTTTGCAGTAGGGACTGATGAGCTGTTTAAAGCTGAATAACCTGTGCTAGTGATTGTTAATTAATTTGTAATGCCATAAGATTTAATTGATTTTCTTGCTGTTCCTTACATATGGTACATTTTATGATATATTTTAGATGTTTTTTCACTTTTGTAAAATTTGTATTTTTTAAAAATATCTGTTAAGACTACATGTGATGGCAGTGCAGCACAGAATAGTGGGGGCTGAATGAGGTAGGATAGCTCAGCAGACGTCACCAGGAAGCGCTCAAATTTTCTTTGCTCAGAGCCTGTCCCTGTGTGAACAGTTAACAGACTTCTCCTTAAGCTTACACTGATGAGGGAGTCTGCTTCTTCTTCTTCTTGTAATCAAAACGTCACAGGTTCACAACTGACAATTGATAGTTAATACAGTGCTTATCTGCGAACTGAGAGGGCTTGTGGTGTGAGGGCATGGAAATACACTAGATATTTTAGAAAAGCTCATTTGCGAATAGAGAAAAAAATTGAGATATGTGTTCCATGTTATTCTTACATTTTAAATTAGCTAAAATACCTTGCAAGAATATTTTAAAGGCCTTTGTGAAGATTTAACAATTAAAAATTGATCAATACCAATCTTAGTTAAACAGTTCAAGAGAGCTGTAGGTTTTTCCAATTATTCCTTTCTTTGAATGCCAAGAACACAGGATTCTTTTGTTTAAAAACTATTCCTCTAACATTCTAATCTAACTTTCTTTGAAGTGGAAGTGAATGCCACTGATATTGACATCTAGAAGAACTGTCAGGATACTCTCACATAAGCTCAGAAATGTGATTAGTTATGTGCATGAAGGTTTTCTTTTCTTTTTGTCGAGCTGAAACTTTAGTACCAGTTGCAAATAAGTATTATTTTTAAATTGGCTTTAGAAGAATGGTGGCATTAGCTGGATTGGGTAATAGACTTATTTATCACGTTTTATGAGGAACGTTCAAAAAGTTTCCTCACTTTTGTATTTTCGTGAGAAGGTGGAAGGAGTAGTAATTGGGCATTTAAAAGTTGGTACAACTTGTATAGTGTGCATAAATTTGTAAATTAGAATATTTTAGGATTAGATATCAGGATTAGAATGAAGGTATGTAATGGGAAAATTGCATCACAAAGGAAGGTGACTATGTAAAAAAGTGGTGTAATTTGTTTTTGAAATTCCTAATAAATAGAATTAAAAAAAAGTGTGGAAACTTTTTGAACATCCCTCATATAAAGACTATAGTTTAGTCTGGTTCTCATTACTGAAAATTTTCAACATCTTTAGGACAGTGCACTCCATATTTTGGCTGAATATTTTATTTCGAGTGTAGAATAAAAAAGCTGTAATGTTGTTGAAATTTTATATAAGGTATATTTTAGATTTCAATCCTACACTACCAAATCAGGCCTTCAGAGACATTCACCCTGAGAAAGTACTAGTAGCAGGCTCATTTGTGGACCTCAAACCCGGAAGCACCCTTTTTGGACTGTAATATCTGATATGACTCCATAATAACACTTAATATGAAGTTTAGAGTAAGTGGCATGATGGTTAGAGCTGCTGCTTCACAGATAAAGAACTGTGAGAGTGAATCCCACTCCCAGTCGCTGTTTGTATGCAGTTTGTGTCTAACAGTTTTTCCTCTAGGTACTCCACTTTTCTTCCAACATACTGAAAGTGTGTGTGTTATTTTGATTTAAATTGGATTTTGTGATTGTGAACAAGTGGGCACTCTGATGGGCTGGTGCCTTTTCAGGGCTGTTGGGTTGTTGTAAGTGAAGCCTAGGCAGTCATGGGGAGAAGGTGCAAATGCTACACAGTGCCAAATTATAAAGGCCCGAGTCTAATGACAAGTATTTTTGATGTTATTTATTAATGTATTTTAAGTTAACTAACAACACATTTTATTCTTTGTATTCTCTACTTTTTATAACTTAAGCTTCTAATTGTAGTAACATGTAAAAAAATAATGATTACTACTGGACTTTAATAGTATTAATATCTGCCTTGTTTTCTGACATCATATTAACATATTGAGTTTACATACTTAATTTTTGTGCAGTCTTTATGTTTGTTTGTTGCAATGGCTCAATGGATATATAATGCTGGTATGTAATCACTACTGTTTGGATGCATAATAGGATCTCTTATAACAGTGTACTTCTATTTTGTAACCTTTTTGTTTTTGACTGTTTTGTTTATAAAAAGCTGTCGATTGTGCCTGCTTTCAACTTACTGTACCAGACCCCTTCTGGAGAAGCCTAAAGCCTAACAAATAATAAGGTCCTTGTTGTAGGTAATATGACTCGAGTGGCAACTCTTATTTGCTGTCAGAGGCTTTATTAAAGTCTACAATTTCAAACCCCAGAACCTAAGCTATTGTGTTCATACCCTGTGAAGTCAGGGTTAACTCCTCAGCTCCCTTGAACTGAAAGAAAATTCTGCAGTAGTCAGATTTTTAGGTTATTATTCATATGATCAATTTAAAATCAATGTTGCCTATTAAGAGTATGTCTTTTTTTTACAAATCCAATTAAATTGCATATTTCTATCTGCTGTAGCCAATACACCTCATGAATCTTTGTAAATGTGTTTGTTTTATTATAGTCGGAGAAAACCTTCCAAGATTGTATAAAAATGAAATATCAGGTCCACTCACTTGTATAGAGTGCATAAATTTGTAAATTAGAATATTTTAGGATTAGATATCAGGATTAGAATGAAGGTATGTAATTGTGGAATTCATGAATATTTCGCATATTTTTTAAGTTCAGGTCACCAAACAATTATGGTACACCAGAATTTTATCTCAGTGGAATTCAGCATAATATAATTAGCAACAGTAAATTACTGTTACCAGCTAGATGACTCGGGTAAATTTCTTCAAATCTGATGACGATTTAAAAATGCTGTGCTGACAGGGTAAAACTTCAAAACCACATATATATCTATCGTATTCTCTGCAACTTGAGAACTTTGGCCTTAGTATGGCCTTAACATTGAGCAAGAGCTGTTAGAGCTTCTGAAGGAATGTGCATTAAAATCTCACTGGTGGGTTCACAGTTCCCTGTTGCGTTCAATGGATTTACCGTGATGTGATCGTTCCTTATGCTATTTTAACTTGCATGTCTTTGCACATATGCCCTATTAAATAAAACCTCTATCACAGTACATGGAGAGAAAACCTTGAATATTTACAATATGTAACATAAAAAGTTTAATAGTACATTTTTCTTTTATTATGACAGTTTTCCTGTAAAAAGTGAACAATTCAAATTTTTGCATCTCATTTTGTGTTTTTTTGTTTTTTTTTTAATATTAGAAACAGGGCTGCTATCTTCAAGTATAAAACTGTAGATTCCAACTGATATCATCATTTCATTACAGAATCTCGGTTGTTTGCCATTGTTGGATCTACGGTAAGTGCATGCTCAAATAAAAAAAAAGACTCTCATCACCTACTGATTTTTAAAAAATGCAGTTATTTGGTAGTGTTTTCCTTTTTCTTTCCTTTTTTAACAAAAAAAGTTTGAAATTTTGTACGTTTGTAGACACAAATGAAGTCACTGCTTTTTGCAAAACCTGTGATGGCATATTTTATGGTTGTTGACTACAACATGTTTTGATGAAATTCAAAAATTGTTAAAAGTTTACATATTCCAATATCTGAACTTTGGTTCCCGAGTGATCTTTTTAATGTGCAACAGCATATGTAAATGAGAAACTCAAACCCTTTTGAAAATGTCAAAATATACTTCTGTAACTCTTCTGATTCAATCACTCTGACAGTTTATTGGCTTATTTATAATGATTTATAAATTGTTTAAGGCTTGTGACACAAAAATGCAAAAATAATACCTCAGTTGCAAAAAACTAAACTAAGTAACTCCATAGAGGAATTTGTCATGATCTGGTCTTTGTAATTCTTTGCAGCTATTCCTTTGTCTCTAAAAATACTTTAAACATTATTTTTGGAGTTTTGGAGGCTGTAAGACCTGATGCAGACATGAAAAAGGCTTGTCATGTTTGTGACCCCATATAACGAAACTAAATGTTTATATATATATATATATTATATATATATGTATATGTATATATTGTGAAGGATGGCCGGCTTCATATTCCGGCCCTCATGCCCAGGCTGCCAGGAGGAGCTCTCCCGACAGCAAGGACGTGCCCCGAATTCCAGCAGGGCCTAATGGACTATGTAGTTTTTATACACAGCCCTGCTGGATACCTTGGGGACCACTTGGAGTCGCTGTCGGGAGGCCCGTGGACTCATATATGCCCTATAACCCGGAAGTGCATCATAATCCCGTTACAGGAAGAAACGACGTGCTTACGGGGTGAAGATAAGGACTGTTTACCCTGACCCAGAAGGAATAAGGACTTGTGGACTGTTGGGCAGGAACACCTCCAGGTCAGGGAGTATAAAGGACTCTGGGAAAGCCCAGACATTGAGCTGAGCTGGGAGGTAGGGTGGTGAAGTGTCTGGGAGTGGACGAATTGTATTTGATTAGTGATTCATAGTTATATGAGTAGTGTGGAGTGGAGGGTGCTTTGTGCACAGTATTATAACAAAATAAATAATTGTTATACTTTTACCTGGTGTTTGGAGTGGTATCTGAGGGTTCAAGAGGTGGAGCGATACCTCTACTGGTACAATATATATATATTTACAAAGATAGCAATAATGTCTATTCAGACTGGAGTCCAATGCAGTACTAAATCAAACATGGCCAACCTTCCAGTCATAAGGAATTCAGGCAGGAAGGGGCGGGTCCAGAAGGGCACACCGGAGAAGTGACGTCAATGGTGGAATGGCTGTCAATCTTCCATTCTGCAGAGGCAGTAAGAGAGAAGGCACTAGTACACAGTGCCACCTCTTGGTTTGGCAGGTGATTGCCACCCCCAGAGCCCTTAAGCTGCCTCCCAAATGCACACTTGTGACAAGGCCAAGGAATCCAGTGGTTAAGTTTAACATTTTTTAAACATCTTTAATGATGTTAAACATGATATGTGCTCATCCTTTGACACCATCTTGTTTTTCTAATGAGCACTAACATAACCTCATCAAGGACTTTGTTAAATGGTGCGACTCAAACCACCTACACCTGAACACCAGAAAACCAAGGAGCTGGTGGTGGATTTTAGGAAGCCCAGACCCCTCATGGACCCCGTGATCGTCAGAGGTGACTGTGTGCAGAGGGTGCAGACCTATAAATACCTGGGAGTGCAGCTGGATGATAAATTGGACTGGACTGCCAATACTGATTCTCTGTGCAAGAGAGGACAGAGCCGGCTATACTTCCTTAAAAGACTGGCATCCTTCAACATCTTTCCAAAAGATGCTGCAGATGTTCTATTAGACGGTTGTGGTGAGCGCCCTCTTCCACGCGATGGTGTGCTGGGGAGGCAGCATTAAGAAGAAGGACGCCTCACGCCTGGACAAACTGGTGAGGCAGGCAGGCTCTATTGTTGGCATGGAGCTGGACAGCTTGACATCTGTAGCAGAGCGATGAGCGCTCAGCAGGCTCCTATCAATTATGGAGAATCCACTGCATCCACTAAACAGTGTCATCTCCAGACAGAGGAGCAGCTTCAGCGACAGACTGCTGTCAATGTCCTGCTCCACTGACAGACTGAGGAGATTGTTCCTCCCCCAAACTATGCGACTCTTCAATTACACCCCATTGGGGGGGGGGGGGGGGGGGGGTAAACGTTAACATTATTTAAAGTTATTGTCTGTTTTTACTGCATTTTTATTACTCTTAATTTAATATTGTTTTTTGTATCACTATGCTGCTGCTGGAGTATGTGAATTTCCACTTGGGATTATAAAGTATCTATCTATCTCTATCTATTTTCTGTTGATAGTTGTTATAGTGTTGCTAGATAATGTCAACCAGAAATGTGTGGCAAGTAGTTCACAGTGCCAACTTTATAAACATCAGCATCATAAACTTTCTGGTTGTCCTTGTTTGTCGATGTGATCCAAAAACAATGTTAGTTCTGAGTATTATTATTAGATCTTTGGTGTCAGCTTTGTTTCTACTCTTTGACTATGGCTTTCATCCTCAGTTTTGGCTCTGATTATGATTTATTTTGGATACTAACAAGATTGACAATCTTGTAACATTCTCACGTTCTGACTTCATTTACTGTATGCTTTGTCTTTCCAATATTAACCCTTGCCTGTTACTGTATATTGACCTTGACTTGTCTCCAGTTTCCTTTCCAATTAAAAATCTGCTAACATGCTACCCAGGAAGTGCAGGATCCAAGTTAGAGACGCATCTGATATTGCTGGGTTCCTGTTGTTCCCAACATAAGAGTTGTTGCTCCAGGACAGTCATTCATTTTTAATCAATCACCACTAAACTTACTCTCTGTCATCATAAAGTCGGAGAGAGTTTATGCTTGAAGGCACACACATTTACAATTTTCAGCAATGGATTAAAAATGTGGTTACCTTAGAAATGACAGAGTGACAGATTTTTATAAGTTAAAGCTTGGAGAATTTTGCAAATAAGACCCAATGAAATTGAAGATATTGTGGGCTTTTCTGTGCATTTCCTGGTTTGTTATGTTACAGGCTGAGCTTAAAGATGATTGGCTGCAGGTGAACAACTGTTCTGACCCAACAACTCTAGGAGAAACAGAAGCCGATGATATTCTGTTTATTTTTATATCTCTCTTCACTAAGTGCTGGATCAGAGTGATTAGAGTGCTGTAACAAGCTCACAGTAAAATACATTTCACAGGTAACCTAATAAAAAATACAAAAATATAAAAAGCAAAACCAAAAAATGTGAACCATGGAAATGGTCCTTACAGTGTTTTCATTACTGCCTTTTCATAGCACAAAACAATATAGTTCCTTGAAGGTTCGAGCAGATGGATTCTATATTGGATGTAAATGTCATTGATGACATTAAATAAAAATAATAATTGGTATTCTCTTATTTAAGAAATGGCATCATTAGAAATTTACAAAGTATTCTATGCAAACCTTCAGAATCAAAAAATCAAAATAATTTAATATTTTTTTGACTTTAGTGGCTGAAACGTATTGCTTTTTTAAACTTTCACGTACATCATTTTTTTCTTTACATACATATTGTCTGGTACAACAGTAACATATTTATCTTACAGAATAACACTTAAAATTGTTAGCTTAAGTCACATGACTTATTACCACTGACTTAAAAGTCTTTCTCTTTAACTGTCAGTGTTAATGGCACAGCGGTGTGCCCAGTGAATATTGTGACCACAAAACACCCAGGAGAAGATAACACAGTTATAAAAATGGACAGGGAAAAACATCCATCCATCCATTATCCAACCCGCTATATCCTAAGTACAGGGTCACGGGGGTCTGCTGGAGCCAATCCCAGCTAACACAGGGCGCAAGGCAGGAGACAAACCCCGGGCAGGGTGCCAGCCTGTAGGGAAAAACAACAGGTAAAAAATGAAGTCACCAAGCTAAAGGTCAAAATCAGAAAAAGGTGTGGTCATCTGAGAGAATGACAGTGCAAAACATCTTATAAATTAATAATTAATAATTCATTACATTTATATAGCGCTTTTCTCAGTACTCAAAGCGCTATCCACACAGGGAGGAACCGGGAAGCGAACCCACAATCTTCCACAGTCTCCTTACTGCAAAGCAGCAGCACTACCACTGCGCCACCTGACAGTGCAAAACATCTTTGGGGAGCCAAACTTGCCGTTAACTTGCCGTTATTTAACAGAAACTAAGAAAATAAAAATGCTGCCCCATGACAATCAGGCTAGCTTAGTCAGAATGACTAGGTTCACTATAAACAGGCTGTGAAGCTCTTCTCCTTAGGTCGCTTGAACAATAAGTGACATCTCTTTCTGGGCAGCCTCACATTTATGGTCCGGGGAAAAGGGCAGAGTCAGTTGCCCTCAATGGGTGGTTTCTCTGCTCTGTGGAGGAAGAAGACAAAATAGTGGTAGTGCTCCCTCTCGGCTCAGGGTGGTAGCACATACCTGGGAAGAACTCAGAAGATTGCCCTCTGAAGCGCATGTGTGACAGAGGTCATAACTTAAATACAGAATCCTAACACTAGGGCCTGCTTAGGAAAAAAGCTAAGTATTGTTAAGGCCTTAGAATGTTGTCAAATCCACCAAAGATAAAGCAATGTGTGATTACCACCACATTTATGCCGTCACACCCGATGATGTCATTAATGGTGATGATCACGGTCACGTGACAGGAGCTAAGCTGGTGACATAAACAAAGAATAAATAATTGCAATGAAAAACAACTTTTTGTTTTCAAAACCAAATGTGGAACTGACATGAGATTATCATGTATCAAAATCCCAGATTAAGCAAAACATACATATAAACTTATGTATGGAATTTAATATATGAAATGTATACACTGGCTGTATAATGAGCAGTCAGTCCAAGAAAATGATTGCGTGAGAATCAGGAGAAACAGCAGAATTAAAGAGAACAGGAAGGGTCAAAACTAAAAGTCAAAAAGAAAGAAATGTCAGTGCCAAATTGAAAAACAAAAATCAAGTTCAAAAAGCAGAGCTTTGCTTCAAAATATCCATCCATCCATTTTCCAACCCGCTGAATCCGAACACAGGGTCACGGGGGTCTGCTGCAGCCAATCCCCAGCCAACACAGGGCACAAGGCAGGAAACAATCCTGGGCAGGGTGCCAACCCACCGCAGTGCTTCAAAATATCACTAATGAAAATTCAAAGTAATTAGTATGCTAAGTTTGAGATACTCTAAGATACTCATGACTGTTTTAGGGTGACCTTTATACTGACGTGCTGATGACATCACAAGCAGCACCAAACCTGGTCTATCTTGGGGAATCTTCATGGAAATGGTCAATGAAAAAGTCACAAAATAGTAGCACCATTGCAAAGCAAACTGTTGTCAGAAAAGAAGGCAAAAAACACTAACGTTCTAAACCAAAGCTCTGCCCAAAATTCTGATTACTTCATGTTAAAACTCCTTAAACAACACCAAGGTTATTTTTTCAGCTTCAGTGAAACCTAAGAAAAATTTAAAAAGGAGTTCAAATAATAACACACTACTGTCATGTTCAGCCAGGATTCCCCAAAGGACAGCTAGGGTTCAAAACTCCCATTTATGTTATTTTTTTTTGTTAACTTCCATCCATCCCTCCCTTATCCAACCCGCTATATCCTAACACAGGGTCACAGGGGGTCTTTGTTTATTATTTAGTTTCTATTTGTCAATATGTCATTCTGTTGTGTTCCTTGTGTTTTGTACTATGTTGTTGAAAAGGGGACATTATTTTTATTTTAATGAAATTCATTTTATTATAAATGAGAGAGGTCCTAAGCATTAGTCTTGAAAATACCCAATAGAAGTTTTTGGGGGGGGGCGATATCATCACATGAAAGCTAGTAATGAAAAGGACAATAAACAGTCTTTATGAATAAAATTGTTTATTTTCACAAAAATGGTGTGTTATAAATATAAACAAAAAGAAGCAAAAGAGGCAAAAACTGTTGCTGGAAAGGCAAACCAGAAACAAACAAGTATCAACACACAATTTAGTAGATGAAGTCAAAACAGAACTAAAAATCAAACAATTGAGAATATCACAAAAACAAGAGAACAGACACTAGAGAACTCACCACACCACAAATACATTCAATGAACGCAAGAGATTCTCAGTTTTTCTCAGTCTTGGGGCTGATGGTAGTCCCCTTTGGCAATGAGCAGGAACCAACTACAAAACACTAGGAACACAGCAGAAGACACATCAACATATGAAAACTAAATAATCCACACATTTAATATAAAAAGTGAACACAATAAAATTTTTGAATGGTGTGCTGCTAGCTTCTTTACAGGGGGTTCAGGCCCAGCCTCAGCTTCCTGACGACCAGGGAATTCCTCCTTGAGCCTCTGTGTTGTTGACACCCTGAAGTGAACATTGTTGGTGGCCATTATCAAAACAGTACATGAGAGAAAACAGGGCTAGACTAGACTACAGCTAAACATGACAACTACAACCAGTAACTGAGCTCTGATTGATTTCAGCATTTATTCATTCAATTGTATAATGTCACTTGCCACCCATTTTTGCTTTGTGACCTCCCCCACCATAATCTATCGTCTATGGAGGAGGAGCGAAAGCTTTAGATTCGTCAAAAATATTGATCTCTGGTTTTCGACAGATCTCAACGTTGTAAGGTCGTCTGATACTGAAAACATCAATATCTTGAGGATGGTTTAGAGCTAAAAGCTGGAAGGAAAAATACAAAACTCAAAATTTAAGCCTGTTATGAGATGATGATGTGCTGATTAGTTTTTGAGCCAAATCGTGCAAGAGAAAGAGGCACTCTAGAGGAACCCTCAAATACTATAAGTCTACAATTAATTATGAATTCTTCTCATCAATTACTATCGTTAATGACCTGTTTTATGTTCAGAAAGATCAGCATCAGAGTGGTAAATAATTACTGAAATATTATAGAATAGTTTGGGTATCTTGGCTCCTAGGTTTCAAAGTCTACTGATGCTAACATCAGAATTATTTTTTGCCTATTATTGCTTATTGTTACTATCGGGCATACACTACAGATCATGTTTTTCAATTGTATTACTACAGAACATATGTACAACCCTGTATTTACAGCCATTTCTCCTCTGTATTCTTCTCCTGGTTTCCTAAATATTAAATAGACTTCAGCAGGTTGATTGACGTTTAAATGAGAGAGTACACTAGCATACTGCTGCAAGACAATGCACATAATCCCTTCGGTTCCCATTCCTGTACATTTAAATCTTACAATATCCACAATAAAGTCCCAATTAGACCTCTTCAGATTATAATTTGATTGGCTCTCTTCAAATATATTTATAATTTGTTTTGCCAGCAGACATGACACTGTTGGAAATTGGAATCGGAAATATTGTTGAAAACCCACGGTTTCCTGGGAATCAGGCATAATCGATAGATTTGAATTTTTCACAGGTGACTTCCCCCTCATAAATAGGTGTAACAAACAGGAGCTCATTGACCGATAGCAGAATTTATACTTATTTGTCAGCTTGTAGTGCCTTCTTCTTTACAAAGAGACTGTCCCTATGGTCTTGGAATGCTCAAGACACAGTGCATTTTATGCAAATCCGGCAAGTACAGTAGTATGAGTTTACTTAAACTGTAAGCAAAAACAATACCTCAATTTTTCAATTTGCCTGATTTAAACCAATGACAAAACTTGGTTCTGTGTTCTATAAACTTTCCATATTCCAGCTATTTGATGGCATTAGTGGCATATCAATACCAACAGCAAGTAATATATATTAAATCGGTGCAATCCATTTTTTAGTATACAATAAGTAAAGGTGATCACAGAGTTAAAATTAAAGTTCATATTGCTTTTGCAATATGCAAGCAATACTTTGGATTTCATATTACCATTTCTTTCCTGAGTAAACTGTACAACAAAAAAGTAAATAAATAACTACGGATTAATTTGAAATATAGAAAAACAGTAACAACTACAAAAGTGTAAAAAGTATGACATCTGACAGTCATGAATGTAGAGGACAGCAGTTAGATAATTAGGGTGACCCAGTGTTTCGTGAAATACATCACTTGGGGGTAAAAACTGTTTATGAAGCTGCAGATCTCAGCTCTGATGCTGTGGTGCCATCTGCCAGACAGCAGAGTGGAAGAATGTTTATGCTCTGGTGGTTGGAATCCATTATTATGATTCAGGCTTTATTTTGGAAGAGTTTCGAGGGGCTCTTTAAAGTTTAGGTAAGTCAAACCTGTTTTGCATTAAAATTGCCTTACTATCGTATGTGGGTGTCTTATCATACCATAGAGTGGTGCCACCTATCAGGGCACTGTCCTTGTTGCACCAATGAACAATATCATGTATTTATCCAACATTTTTCTTTTGTGTTTAATAACATGGAGATGTTCTTGTACTTCTATCTCCATGATCTTAATGTTTTGAGTTGAATATCAATGTTTTCTTTGATGCTGATTTAAAACCTTGTCAAGTTCACAAGAGCCAGGATGTTGTCTCTACAATTCTTGTCAACCATCACAGCATATAAACTGTTTAGATGAAAACATATCACTCAGACCAGTATAGCTTTTCACTTTCTAATTACCTAGAGATCTGCAGGTTCCCAAAGTGCTACCATTACATACACTACTTGGAAACATTTTTCATGCATCTCTGGTTTTCTGCATATTGTGTTACTTGTGTAAAAATTTATACTTAAATGGCTACCATCTATGTGTTTGTTTCTGCCCTTTAAAACACTCTCTCGCATATCATCATTTAATTTATATTCTCTTTATAGCGTATATACGTCAGTTTGGATTGAATATAGTTCTGCTCGTAGTATTTCTGTCCTTTTTAGGTGCATTCACATAAAATGTGAAAGCACCTATTGTCATTGTCACGTCTGTCGGCTTAACTGTCCACATTCAACAACTCAGTTCCCAGTGGACCTTTTTCATTGAAATTTGACACACTTCTACAAGTACGTTTGTCAAGAAAGCTCAGTTTTCAATAAGATATTGAGTAGAGCACACTGTAAAAAAATTCAAATTCCAAAACTCCCATTTGAAAAGCATTAGTAAAATTCCAAAATCATCTAAAATAGAAAGATCCTTAGTTACTGATTAATTTACTCTTTCAATTTTTATTTCAATTTGTTTCCTTTGTTATACATCCAGTAGCTGCTTCTGTTTGCACAACAAATCCCCAATACAAGTTACTAAAATACAAGAGGACTTAGAACATAGATTTTATAACTCCATTAGGTATTTCTTTGAAATTATGTTTAATATTCAAAACATAATCCTCAAAACAGCCTCATGTTTGGCTTTTTTTCTGCTACTTGATTTAAATGGCCATAACTTACTCATACTTCACTCAGTACTCTTATGTCTATTATGACTGGTGTTCTTATTTAATTTTTATTTCATTTTCTGCATCCTTTCTGGACAAGCTTGGTATCCTTTTTAGGGTTTTTATTTACATCAAAGAATTCATTTCAGTGGTTAATTATTTTCTTTCTGTTTCCTTTAAAAAGATGAAAATTATTTTTGTCATTACATACCACTGGGGTTGTATGAACTTGCAATGGTATTTAGGGATACCACATCTTTTCCTGGGAACTTCTTTATTAGTGTCTTTTTTGTCTTTTAAAACCTCTTTAGTACAAGATCAGGTTCATCTTTGCTATGTCTCTTTCTCCCGGTCCATTCTTTAAAATATTCTCTGTCTGTCTGTCCAAGATCAAAATAATGGGCAGACATTTCTCTTTCAGAATTTTTACCTGAACTTCATAATTCAGATAATTTCTATCTGATAAATTAGTTATTTCCTCTCATAAATTACAGAACAATAGCTGGTAAAACTGAAAAGCTTTTTAATCAAAAAATGACTTTGAATGCTATTTTTATTGTCATAAGTGCTGGAGTACTTCCAAGCTGCATGAAAGTAGTACAGAATTTGCTAATTGTGATAAGGTGCTATATGAACGCCAAACCAACACAGACAGACATGGGAGGCACATGTATAAAAACAAAAAATTTAAATTTTCTTCACCTGTGGGGCATGTCTTCCCCGTGTCCCGCAGGCATAACACAGTCCCACAAGCACTAAAGGCAACACATAAAATAAACTCTCTGGCAGCTTTGTCTCCCTCCTCCCGACTCTGGCTCCTCGAGTGTTGACTGCTGGGTCCTTTTATAAGGCACCTGGAAGTGCTCCAGGTGCTTGACTGCCCATTTCCGGCTGCACTTCCGGGTGTGGTGAAAACACTGCCAATTAGGGCTCAGCAGCTCCTGCTGCAGCACCCCCAGTGGCACCTGCGGATCCCAACAGGGCTGCACCAAACTCCAACTCCCATGAAGCCCTTTGGGAGTCCGAGGCACTATTGCAACCCAGGGGGGTTGCCATCTAGCATCCTAGGGGAGGTATTGGGTAGCCCATGCTTGCTCTCCTGGAACATATGCTGAAGGGGCGTCCCAGCCAGGCATGGGCCTCAGCCATCTGCCACATAATGACAACTAAATATAGTTATCAAATACTCACAACAAATTTGTATAGTTTTACTGTTTTGAAATAGAAAAAAAATGTTTTTTTCTTCTCAGCTTTAACTGCTTTTACTGTTTTCAAAAAATAACAATAGCACTGTCACTCTATTTTCAACACAATTGTTCCATATGTCTAAATGAAGTCCAGGCATTGTTCTTCCCGATATATGTATATATATCTATTTGGTTAATTGCATAATAGTGTCTACACACAACATAATGATGCAATCTACTACAAATGCAATTTGTAAAATAAAACTATGCAATTATAAAGATTAAATAATGTCCCCTATTATGATATAACCTGAAGAACTGCAAAAAAAGCAAGATACAGTATATATATATACTATATATATATAAATACAGTATATATTTTTTCCTTTTCTTAATTATTTATTTTGTCTGAATAAAAGGGAAAAATCAGACTTCAAGAGAAAAAAATATAGGTACATGTTTAAAAACAGCTTTAAAAATATTCATGTATAAAAACAATTTTGAACAACAAAATTATTTCCCAAATTCTCTGACTGAAAGTGAGCCTGAGTAAATAAATAGTTTTTTGCATTCACTTGCAACTGTTTTCAAAAAATGACCATAGCATTGTTTTCAGCACAATTGCTCCATACAGTTTGTCTAAATGAAGTGCAGGAATTATTCTGTTTGCATTTCTCAAGACACAAAATCAGATAGGTCATAAAACCTATTTCACAACTTTTCACACAGAGTTTGAGTGTGGCTGAAAGAGTTAAAAAGTGGAAGAAGATATCTAGGTATATATATTTGTAACTTAAAAAGTTATAAAAAATACTTTTTTACAGCTGCATGTAAACATAAAGATGTCAAAAGTATTTAAGTATACACAACGAAATGGCAACGTGGCAATACCTGCATTACTCATGATCAGTTCAGTTCAGAGAAATATGTGAGGGTTATTTTGAAAGTTGATAGAGTGAAGATTTCAGTATCTTATTGGGGAACAGTTTAGCCAAGAGTTTGATATAAAAACACACTGTTGAATTGACGATAAGCAAAGGCTGAAAGCTTTTATTGGCAATGAAAGAATCTTATCAGGCATTCAGCTCATTTTACGGAGGTAAGGATACAGCATGGTCAAGGACAAAACTGCATCTCCCATACTGCATGGCTTGTTGAGTAATACTTACACTCTCTCAAATAATTTGGTGACATATTACAAGTGATTGGCAAACAGTAGGATAACGTGAGGGCTCATGCAAAAACTGATATAATCTGCCCATCACTTTGATATGAAAATAGGGGCAAACAAACACAGATCTTCTCATGTTCACAATTCTAGGGCTCGGTCAAGCAATTGCTGAGGGATGCAGTGTTAAGTGTACTTCCACATAAAACCTTCTGTGTTTCTATTAGACAAACATTGACCAGTGAAACTAATGAAGTTATTGAGTAGAAGTGTCCCCTCCACCTCAGCACACCTGGTTGAAGTTGCCTGTGCAGTGGCTATTTTGACAAGCTGTGAAGACAATGGAGAACATAGTGTTTTAACTTTAAAAAAAAATAATTTCAAATATAATAAAAAGTAAACAAATGTTTTTTTTTTGCATTTTTAAACACATTAGCCTTACTGTCAGTGTACACTTTTCTTTCAAAAGTAATTGAGTGGAGCTAAGAGAGAAATGTGAACTACACCAAGCTTTAGACTTTCCACAACCAACAGCTGACAACTCTGCACTAATCAATGCAGTTTTTACAATATTTGAGTTTAATCTATTTAAGTTGTTTTAGCTACAGCAAGTTTACTTGAGATTGGTTTTAAACTAAATAATATTGTAAAACATTATTAAAAACATATATCATGTATTCTATCGATACAATTTACTGTTACTTATTTGTAGATATTAATCATTGTCACAAAAAAATCATAAACACAATTGTGATGTGCTTGCCTTTGATAAGTAAATAAACACAAATTTAACTTGGTCCAACTTAATCCCTGAATGTACCTGAAGGTAATGCCATGCACACATTTTTTAACATAGTATTCTAGAGGAGACCTCTTAAGTGAATCGTTTGTTAAGAGATAACCTTTCTTGATTTGAGCACAGCTTGCAGTGATATGTAACCTAGCTTCCTATTGGCCTTTTTAATCATGATGATATAATTTTGCCATATGGTAAAATGATATACATTCAGAATCTTAAAATATACTGAACCGTATAAGGATTTAAGGAAAGTTTAACAAAAATGCTGTTCAATTCAAGAGCATTGCAAGTGATGATTAAGTTAATGAAAAAGAGATTAAGTGACTCCAAGCACAGGATTCTGACTGGTACAAAATTATTTTGTTTCTCACTGGCACAAGGCTGTTGAAGTTGACACCCCGTTTATGCAGAAAAATTAGCAGTGCAACAAATATATCTAGTTATTCTATAAATATGGCTGTAGTACCTTAACTGACGCTCCCTCATGATGCAGGTAAAGTGCTTTATTTGGGACTCCATTTGACACAATGTCAAACCAGCAGTACCCAAGGATTCTGTGAAGTGAAACCCTACTGAAGGAGTCCAGTCTTCGTCTCAGGTCACTGGATAGTGTCCATGTCTCACAACCATATAGCAAAACAGGAAGCACCAGGACTCTTAAGACTTTGACCTTTCTTCCTTTTCCAGCAACCTCATGACTCCCCATGCTGTCCCAATCCATCTACTGACTTCATAGGAAGAGTCACCAGAGACATGAATGTCACTGTTGAGGTAAGTAAACCTCTTGACAAGGTCAACACTCTCTCCACAGACAGACACACTGCTGATGGCTGTGCCCAAGAGGACATTAAAGGCTTGGATCTTGGTTTTTATCCAGGACACTCGCAAGCCCAGACACTCAGACTCCTCACTCAGTCTCTTGAGCACCCCGATCAGAGTTTCCATTGACTCCGCAAAGATCACAGCATCGTCAGCATAGTCAAGATCAGTGAATCTTTCTTCACTAACGGATGCCCCACAGCTGCTTGACCCTAAGACCCTGCCCAACACCCAGTCCATGCAAGAATTGAACAGAGTAGGAGCAACAACACACCTGACAAACTCCAGAATCAACCTGGAAAAATGCAGAGGTTCTGCCTCACTTCTGCACAGGGTCTTTCGGCTGAAAATTAAAAATATGTTGGGTTTAGTCTGCAACTACATTCGTATTGAGATCCTCTGACTTGGCCTGGAATATGTACAAACAGGTTGATTGTGTGCACCTAGTTAAGAATTCCAAAAGATGGAATAGACAGTCTACTGCTGTTTAACTGCTTCAGTGTGACATGTGAACATTTTCTTAGTGCTTGATGCAGCACTTCTAAGTAGCAGAGAACAAAACAGAATTTTGTCACACCTGCCGGATATACTAGAAGAGGTAGACGCATGGGAAAAAATTAAACAAAACTTACAGAATTAATGATGTCTCAAGGCAGAAACATAAGTAAATATTTTAATGAATGTTAAGGCAAAGTGAAAACAGATGCAGAGATCAAAAACAGAATGACAGGCATAAACTGTAAGAGAAGTCCTAAACAAGAAGTCAAAAAGAGATAATACATAAACAACACTCAAAAAACTGAAATATCTGTTGCAAAAGGAAGATGGCTCAAATTAAAGTGGTCCCTAAATATGGAATCTTATTATTTGCATATCTCTCTCTCCCATTATTATTTTAGCCTTACACTGGGCTAAATTTTGTACAGATCTTTTGTGGCACAATGCAATGGCGTTGCAACAACCCTGCTGCGGTCTCTCTCAATCATTATTTAGCACAACATGTCAACGGTTATTCATTTCTTCTGACCAAATATATCTTGTCATTCTGCAAGAGAGTTTACTACATCAAGTGCTGTGCATAAAAAAGTTGTGGAAAAAATCATTGTAGGTTGCAATACTTTAAGCAAATGGAAATGAAATAAAAGAACATAGTAGGAACACTCTAGGAGAAGAAGTCAAGAACTAAAGTATGTTTGAATGTCCGACAGTCTTAATTGTTAGCACTAAACTATCCATAACATCAGTAATATCATAAGAACAGTCAGGAAATCCTATGATATGGCTAACATATCAGTGGAAAATGCTTTAAATGAGATGAGTAAGAGTCTATTCATCTAACCTAGCATTTGTAAAGTCAGGTTGCTTTCCTGTAATGCTGTGAACACAGATTCTACGACTAGCGAATAGTCTCAATGTGATGCATAAATATACAGTATATTCAGAACTCACATTGCCAAATGAATGTCATGCTATACGCTAGTTGTCAAAAAAGACTTTGAGAGTGAATACACACCCGAGTGACTGAATCACCTTAAATAAAACATATATATATATATATATATATATATATATATATATATATATATATATATATATATATATATATATATATACACAGTGCATCCGGAAAGTATTCACAGCGCACCACTTTTTCCACATTTTATTAAGTTACAGTCTTATTCCAAAATGGATTAAATTCATTTTTTTCCTCAGAATTCTACACACAACACCCATAATGACAACGTGAAAAAAGTTTACTTGAGGTTTTTGCAAATTTATTAAAAATAAAAAAATTGAGAAAGCACATGTACATAAGTATTCACAGCCTTTGCCGTGAAGCTTGAAATTGAGCTCAGGTGCATCCTGTTTCCCCTGATCATTCTTGAGATGATCCTCTGCAGCTTAATTGGATCCACCTGTGGTAAATTCAGTTGATTGGACATGATTTGGAAAGGCATACACCTGTCTATATAAGGTCCCACAGTTGACAGTTCATGTCAGAGCACAAACCAAGCATGAAGTCAAAGGAATTGTCTGTAGACCTCCAAGACAGGATTGTCTCGAGGCACATATCTGGGGAAGGTTACAGAAAAATTTCTGCTGCTTTAAAGGTCCCAATGAGCACAGTGGCCTCCATCATCCGTAAGTGGAAGAAGTTCGAAACCACCAGGACTCTTCCTAGAGCTGGCCGGCCATCTACACTGAGCGATCGGTGGAGAAGGGCCTTAGTCAGGGAGGTGATCAAGAACCCGATGGTCACTCTGTCAGAGCTCCAGAGGTCCTCTGTGGAGAGAGGAGAACCTTCCAGAAGGATCAACCATCTCTGCAGCAATCCACCAATCAGGCCTGTATGGTAGAGTGGCCAGACGGAAGCCACTCCTTAGTAAAAGGCACATGGCAGCCTGCCTGGAGTTTGCCAATACTGTATATATATATATATGATAGTGCTGGGAGGTATACCGGTTCATACCGAAAACAGTTTTTTATTTTTATTATGATATGGATTTTTCTTATACCGCAATACTGGTTTAAATAGCCTAAACAATGTTCGGACTGGAACCCCTTACAGGGTTTGTTCATTTTTTTCTGGAAGAGGTTGATATCACTACATCTCTGTACTGTATTAAATTTAATTGTATTAAATGAGTTTGTTATGTCTTTTTATTTTTTGCTATCTAAAGCACTGTCCAGCTAACATCACCATTGTGGTTTCTAGGTAAAGTATTATTTTTGCTGATTGTGTTTGCACATTCAGAGATGGTTGATGTTAGATGGGTAGCATCAGCCTTCATTTCTCTTTTGAACTATATAACTTGAAGACTAACCAATAATTTTATGAAAAGAACACCATATAAAATATGTAACGGTTAAAAGACTAAGTACTGGTTTCGACAAAGTGTTGTTTTACTTGTTTCCATTTACACATTTACTTCTTATTTTGTCCTTCTGGATTCTCAGTCCCTGACTGCTCTCTCTCATTTTGTTTTTAATCACAAACTAATTTTGCTGTTTGGTAATTGTAGTTATAGTTCTTGCTGTCATTTTTAAATTAGCTGTAGAGTAACATATCAATGATGTAAACAGCCTGGAAAGGAATCATAATAATAGTTCTGTAACAATCTCAGGGTTCTGTGAAGTGTGTGAAAGACACACTTCAAAGGTGGCTGTGGACTGCCAGAGGGGGCAGGAATACCTGGAGAATCTGGCAGTCCTTTATGGTAGGTAGAGGGGTGCAGACACGGCACTTAGAGAGCACTTTGGACTTCTAGATTCCATTGGCTTAGATGGAGAAAGGACATAACAAAGTTTCTGATAGAATAAGACCCAATAGTGAACAAAGCTGGACAGCAGCAAACAGCATTGTTCTGACAAAACCCAAAAAATAAATGTAATTAACCCTATACTGCAGTCCACGGCAGGGCACACTCCTGTATACAGTACATCCATACAATGTCAATCTGCAATCATAAATTAGCCTACACCACCTTTAGAGACAGGAGGCCACCACCCATAGAAATGAGGAGAACATTCAACCTTCACATAGACGACAACTGATATTGGGATTTTAACACTGGATGTGAAACTGTGAGTCCACAGCATTAACCCATAAAAATAAAAACAACACTTAATTAAGGGTCTAAGACCCTTATCAAGAGAAGTGCTTCAGGAACCTTCACGACCAGCTGCCTGAAAAGAAATACTAAAATTTGAATTTGCAAAAAAGCACCTAACATGTAGACACAAAATCAAATCCAGGGTTCATGCCTAAACTGTGCATAAACAAATGTATTCTATTTACAGAAGCTTATTCCTATCACTAAAATAAGAAATTATTGCATTATTTCACAAAAATATTTCATGTTGCTGTCTGTGCAACATCGTGCATGCGCATGCTCCAGTCATCTAGTGAGAGCAAGTGAGGCAGTGGTTAAGCATGTGCATAGTGTGTTATCAAGTAACAAGAACTGAAGAGATGTTTCAGGCATACATTTAACCCTGCATGTGCTTAGGGGTACATTTAATCCACCCAGTTTATGATCAAAAGGCGCCAGTGATTATCACAGCATTACTGGGTGTAAGGCAAGTAGCAAACGTGGTGGATGGTACATCAGTCACTTGCAGGGCTCAGTTGTACAACTAAGTAGAAGAGTGTGCTGCATGCAATCCAGTAACAGAAACCTATAAATAAGGTATCTGTTTAGTCTGAATCCAGTTATTTGCTATAGATATTTTAAAATAGCATGATCTACTGCCATAACAGCCAAAGTTCATACCACAAATCTTTGGGGCTCAGGATGGGATTGAAAAAAGAAGGTTGATGTTATTTACTTCACAACACATGAAGGACTAAACATATTTTGTTAATTAAAAGGTAATACTGACATATTCCAATATTCTGTACTAAAATAGGTAATCATTTGCAGTTAAGCACATTCATTGATACCAGTCAGTCCACAAATGGGGACAACATGTGAACACTATGCAAGCCTTGGCCCCATGAGGTGGGAATGTCAGCTCTGCACTCTCCCTGTGTTAAACCATTTGCACTAAACTTACAAAACTTGAATCTGATTAAAACGAAATGCATACTTAAAACTTCTGTCCAGTTCTTGTCTCTAGATTGCACACTGTATGCATGCTTAATCTCTTTGTCCATATATGTCATGAGATGATCAAATCATGTATGTGCACTATGACACCGGCAGCAGCAGGCAAAATCTTGGCAAAATGACACAAAACTATTGAGAAACAATATTATAATTAATGCAAAACTATTAAATACTTTTGTGAATTAACACAATAATTACTGCAAAGTAACACAATGAAAATGTTTTTTATTTTTGGGAATAATCTTTCATATTCATTCATATTTTTTAAAATAATACATTTTATTTATAAGTGCCTTTCATGAACACTCAAGGATACTGTGCATAAATAAGTTTAAAATACAAAAAGAAAAAGAAAGCATATCAAAGACGTAAGATACTCAAATTACAAGAAAACAATCAGCACTTCGGAAAGAAGTGTCCTTATATTGTACAAGACTATAGAATATAAAGAGTCATTCATTTCTGTTACCTAGGAACGGCAGTGCCAAATGCTTAATCACTCAGTCACTTACCTTTAATGTGCAGAACAACAAGTAATTCTACATTGGATGGCCATAAATTTTGATAATGTACAGTAGGTAGTATTGCAACATGATTAAACTAAAGAATGTGTCATTGCCATGAAGCGCTTTATATGTTAGTATAAGTGTCTTCTAAGAGATCCAAAATTTAACAGGTAGCAAGTACAAAGAAATAAGTGAAGCAGTTACATACTCCCCGGTTATATGCACCCTTGGGTTTAGCGCGTGTTACAATTCTAGCAGCAGAATTCTGTATACAGTATGCTATAATCAGTTAAGTGTTTTGCCTAAAGCACCAAAGTAAAGAACATTACATTGATCAAGCCAAGAGGTGATAAAAGCGCAAGTAAGTGTTTGAGCTGCATAATCAGTGAGAGAAGACCTAATACGCAAGATGTTCTTCACCTGAAAGAAAGATCTGGTAACATTCTTAACATGAGGCTCAAATGATAGATTGGAATAAAAAAAGACATCCTAATCCCAGACATCCAAAAAAGGAGAGATGGTGCAATCATTAAGATCAACGGTAAACTTGCCAACAGATTTAAATACAGTCAAAGAATCTTTTTTAAGAAAAGAGGCTTTAGTTTCATGTTTATGATGTCTGTTGATCATTCTGGAAATAACTATTTAATAGTATTTTTAGTACTAGGGTGCTGTACCGAGTTAGCCATTATGAATGTAGAGAAAAGCCAAGCACAATGACACCTTTTATTGGCTAACTAAAAAGATTACAATATGCAAACTTTCGAGGCAACTCAGGCCCCTTCTTCAGGCAAGATCTTGCCTTGGCCTATTTAGAGCCTCAGATTAACGTAATGTGCACGTCTTTGGGAATGTGGGAGGAAAACCAGAATCCTCAGTGCCACTATAATAGTATATTATAAATGTCATAAAGTCTTAAAGACATTAAACTCATTAATTATGTTATTTCAAACTGTTCAGTCTGAGAACAGAAAGTATGAAACTAATAAAGGAATTCAATTAATGGTAACGATTAGTGCCTGAATAATAAATTATTGTTAAGAAGTCCAGGGTGTGCAGTGTATTATGGTACAGATAAGCTAAATTGAAATCAGTGTCTTTAAGATATTAATGACTTCCTCAGTTTTTTACACTGCTGCCCTTCTTTAACTAAAGCAACATTTAACTGCGGCAGTGCAATCGGCTGATGTTTCCATGGCATCTGAGCGAAATGGCCCTTCAGGATTTATTAGAAAGCGTGCTCAAGCCTCTTCTCAAGAGCTCCTCGAGATTATTTCTTTATTCTTGAGTATACAATACTATTTTATGTGCTCAAGACAAGAGTCACTTTCCCATTCTAGTTCAATGGTATAAAAGGAGGCTTTAATGTTACTTGTTTTCTGCAATTTTCACAAAAGAGCCATTGACATCCTAAAATGGAAGGCAATGCTTTTAGCCATTTTTAACTCCTCCCTTAACAAGCAACAAGGAGTGGAAGATTAAAGAAACAGTTTAACTAATAAAAACAAGACTGTCTCCTCCAGCCCTTGATATTGTACTCTTAGTAAATCTTACAGGAAGAGTGGCTCTTTACTTTCCCAGCATTGTAAATGTTAAAGCGATGGAAAAGTGAGCCTTGGAGCTATGAAGCCAGACAGAAGAAGTGTGCGCTGATGTATAAGATACTGGATGTGTGCCGCCTAGGACACAGCTTCACGAAAATGGAGAACTTTTGGCATCCCAACATTTTATAATTTGCCCATCTTAGGCAGTTCTGAAAAATGAAGTTTTTAAGGCCCTTTTTAAAAATCTTTGTTAATTTATTTTTATTGGTGTTACTACTTTTTCCTATTTTTTTAGTTGCCAAATCCAATTTCTATTATCATTTTTTGAGTTAAAATAACAATCTAAAACAGCTTAACCCAGTTTAGGGTGTTAGGAGCCCGGCCAGACTGGGCACAAGGCAGGAGGCAGCTGTGGATGGATCCCTAGCCTATTGCAAGTCCCACACTCGGGCTAACTTAGAGTCACCAGTTAACCTGTATGTCTTTGGGAATGTGAAAGTAAACCCAGACATGAGGAGAACGTGCGGACACAGACAGCAATTTGGATGCAGAAAACTGAATCTAGAAGGCAGCGGCCTTCTATGGTACCATGGTGCCCCAGTTGTTAGCAAAATATTTTAGTGAATCACCTTTGTTTGATAGAGTGCTTATGTTACTTACCTCATGTACCTCAGAACTCCAAGGGCTTGATTATACTTTTTACTGTCACTCAGAGCACATGTATGGCATGTAATCTCCATGACCATACAACATTTTACACTCACTTTCAGGTCATGTAAGTGACATAGCGATATTCTCCCATTCTTGGCTGTGCACGGTGCTCATACCTTACTGTTTTTGTTTTACAGTATTATTGCTGTAAATAGTTGTAAAAGTTACTTTTTATTACATTATTTCTTTTACAAAAGCAATACAGTTTATAACTACTCCTATGTGTTTCTTTTGCTTTTTTTTAAAATACATGTGTATTGAAGTCATTGAAGACCCATAGAAATGCCTGTATCTTCAGCTACAAGTCAAAGTTTTTCTTTTTTTTGTTATTGTTTTTGTCCATATCTGCAGCATCACATAGTTAGCAATTTTCCATGGTAGATTAGGTGGTGTAGTGCTTAAGGCTTTGGAATTTAATCCCTGAGATTCTTGGTTGAAATCCTGCTACTGACATTGTGTGACCATGAGCAAGTCACTTTACCTGCCAGTGCTCAAATTGGACAAATGAAAGAAATGGAACTAATTGTGTCTCAAATATTGTAGTTCACCTTGGATAAAGACATCAGCCAAATAAATAAGTGGATGTGCGCAGCACAGTGAAAGAAAGTTGTGTGCAGAGAAACGTCTGCTCATGTGATGTAGTAACATTTGGTGTACAAATCGAGTTAAATATGGGTGAATCACAAAATACATTAGTCCATCCATCCATCCGTTTTCCATTCATCCATCCATCCATCCATTTTCCAACCCGCTGAATCCAAACACAGGGTCACAGGGGTCTGCTGGAGCCAGGGCGCCAACCCACCGCAGGACACACACACACACACCAAGCACACACAATAGGGACAATCGAGAACTGCCAATGCACCTAACCTGCATGTCTTTGGACTGTGGGAGGAAACCGGAGCACCCGGAGGAAACCCATGCAGACACGGGGAGAACAGGCAAACTCCGCGCAGGGAGGACCCAGGAAGCGAACCCAGGTCTCCTTACTGCGAGGCCAAAATACAATAGTTACACATAAATTATTTATGATTTGGAAACAGTTGATTTTAATATTAAGACAACATTGTAAAACAGTAAACATTTCATCTTTCATTACCTCTACTTTAAAATGTTATTTTGTCGGTTCTGTTTTTTTTTTGGATCAAATAAACATATAAGTCACTTTATTGATATACTGTCCATGTTTGATTCCTGCCATGTGCCATCTGCTGCTGGGATAGGTACTGGCTCCCTACAATTCTGGATGGAATAACAGTTTGCAAAATGGCTAGATGATGTTATGGCTTAGTTTTCCTTGTTGCCACCTTTACTTGTGTACCAAGTAGTCACACAGACGTGTATTAAGTGCATCAGTTTAATTGCAGAACCTGCTTGATTCAATTTAACAATCTAATTTCTGAAGCTGCTTGAACTGTGGGAAGCTAAAGTGTGTGTCCCACTTGCATTGGGTGCTCCAAGCCAGAATGTTGCGCCAGTCCTCTATAAGTAACCATTTGTAGCCTTAATAGATATTATTTATTAACAGCAATAAGACCAGAAGATTTCCTCATAATAATATATAAAGTGGATTTGTTAAAACTGGACGTTCTTGAGTGAGAGTGAAGATGATGGAGAATCACAGAGAGCTGACAGAAGCCTGACACAGAGAAAAGAGATTGCAATGACAGTAAGACTCTTATCACATAGGCTATGAGAAGAAGATCTTTATCAACCAAAAAAATGAAAAGTTTATATGGTGCCTCCAAGTAAAAAGTAACTGCTAGTTTTCTGCCTTTAGACTAAGTGAATTTCAGGGTCATATACTGTATGTACAGTACTGTTTTACTGGTTTAGTACTTCCAATTTCTCTCTGACGGTGCTTAAACAGTAACATAACATTCTCAAATCAACTTAATCCAATTTAGGGTCATGAAGCTGAAGCAAATCTCAGCAGCACTGGGAAAAATGCAGGAAAGTGCCCAGAAGAGAGTAGTGATCCATCTCCAGCCCCACTCACAACTACATTTACACAGGGTTGATTTAGTATTTATTAATGTGAACAATTCTGGAAGGAATGTTTTAATTGTCACAACTTTTGACTAGCTGGGGTGGGCACAGATGTTAGACCTGCTGTATCAGAGCTAGACAGTCTGGGATTTGCATTCCAATTCCCATCAGTTTGGGTTTTCCCTGGGTACTTTGGTTTTTCTCCGGCCTTTCAAAGGCATGCAAATTAGGTTATCTGGCAGCTCCCAATTCTCCCAGTATGAGTGAGAGTTTGTGCATGCTCTGTGATGGACTGGAACCCCCATGTTCCTGCCGTGGCAACAATACTATTTGGATAAACTCAATTTTCTTATGATTTTGCTAAGGTAACAACATTTTCAGAAATTGTAAAGAGCTAACCATCTGGGGAAAATAATAATAATTACTTTTCTATAGCACTTTTCTCACTACTCAAAGTTCTTTATATAGACAATGGGGAGTCACTTCAACCACCACCAATGTGCAGTATCCACCTGGCCATAACGATCCAGAATGATTAGGTGGCCAGAATGACTAAGCTGATGTAGACAATTTAGCCAAGACATCATATTCTTTCCAAAAGATGCACAGGGATCTTTTATGACCACAGAGATTTAGGACTTCAATTTTTATGTCTCATCTGAAGGATGGTGCCATTTTTACAGCACTGGGGAACTGGGATCCATGCACAGACCATAAGGTAAGTGGTCCCTGATGGCTTCACCAAAATTTGTTCCTGCAGCAACCTAAACTTTCCTGGTTGGTCTCCCATCCAAGTACTGGCTTTGCCTAAATGTTCTTAAGTTCAGGTAGATGGCCTCTTCTGAAGTGCAGGGGTATCATATATTCATATCATACTGTCATGGCAGTTCTGAATCTGAGGATTCTGAGGAGCTAAAAACATTTTTCTCATGTGTACCTTATAGCTATTTACACAAACACTCTGAACTAAATATACAGAAGTACAAAAATGCAATGCATACTGTAGTATTTATTCGAAAGACTGCCAGTGCCAACATAGGCTATTTATATATTTAACACAATTTAATTGTTTTCAGCATTACACTTCATTAGAAAATATGGCATATTTGCTATGAAGCAGTTCTTACTTTGTTAAAGCACGCAAAGTGTAGCCTAGAAATGCTAATATAAACTCAGCTTGAAATGTCAGTGCAGACACCGTTTCTCACCAGATGGGGACCTCATTTCCCTTTGCAAGTGTAAAGGATTTAAACCATGTTTGTCAACTACCCACAACCTCCATTCTTTTATCACATAAATATTACACATGGTTGCTCAGACTTTAGGGCTGAATATAGCAGATTGCATACAAGTGGCACAGATTTACTGCATTCCACTAAAATAATTTCATCTTATCTGATGCATTCTGATGACAACTTTTAGAAATATTGTGTTAATTGGCCGATTGCTTTAAAAATGGATTACTTAATTCGTTTGTTGTTTATTACAATTTAGCTGAACTGTCATCCCAATAAATTAGACCAGTTTGACCAAATGTTGCTCTGTTCAAGCATTGGTGTGCCCTGTGATGGGCTGACACCCTATCCATGGTTAGTTTGTGCACTAGCGATAAGAATGTGGTTTTCCATATCCTTAAAACTGGATTAAGTGGTGTTAGCAAATGCATATATGTATCTGAGAGAGGACTGGCACAGTTAGCTCTGCTGCATCATATGTGGAGCACAGTTCTGGGCATGGGCACTGTGGAGTGTGCAAGTTCACCCTGCGTCCACATGAGTTTTATCCAGATACCCCAGTTTAATTCCAGAAATGTGTGCAACTCTCACCTGACCCAGTATGAGAGTGAGTGTGTTTGTGATTGATCTTTGTGTGTGTATCCAGGGAGTAAACACTCGGTACAAGGATGGATCCTGCTTTGTGTGGAATGCAGACAAGGTAGGTTCCAGCTCCCCATGATTCTGTTAATGGATCAAGCAGGTTCAGAAAATGAATAGATATAAAAAATAAAAAGGGGGAAAAATGTTAAGCATGCTAATCCATTCCCTGAACCCACTTTTCTGGGTGAAAAGCATAAACAATACCTGTGATGGAATGGTGCTCTGTCCAGGGATTGTTCCTGCCTTGATCCCTATGCATGCTGGGATAGGCTCCAGCTTCTCCAAGACCTTGCTATGGATAAAGTGAGTTGAGAAAATGAATGGATGGCTGGATGGAGGGATTACCAGTTATTTGCAGAGCCCACTAACATACACACTCACACCAGGCTAACAGTTGCAACTCACTCCACATAGTCATGTAGAATGTGGAAGAAACTCCTTGAGAATGTATGGAAATCCTGAATGTTTCACACAGAAATTGAGCAGGCCGAGTACTGAAACCAGGTCTCCAGAACAGCAAGTGTAAGTGATAACCATGGTACCATGAAGCAAATGCAATTATCTGTCAGAATTACTAAAGTTAGGATATTAAATGTTATATTTTGTATTTAGATAAGAGTCTCCTTTTGTACTTAACTTTATTCCAGATAACTCACAAGACAATATTGTCTTCCATTTCTATCAGGCAATGAACATTCATTCAAGGTTAGCTGAAACCAGAGGAAGCAGAGAAGAGCCTTCCCCATAAAGCAGAGTGGAGACAACTTTCCTGCTGAAAGGTGGCCTACCTGTAAGAACGGGGCCCAAGCCAGCTGTATGTCATTTTTGTCAAACCTGGCCAGGGTCTGTCAATTAAGGAAACACAGGGCAATCTGTGGTCGCTGAAAGAGATCCCTTCACCCTTTTCTGTGGCTGAGAGACAGGCCTTTGTTTGCCTGCATGTCTCACATACTTTCAGAGGCCAGATAAGCATGAGCTCCATGAAAACCTGCATTATATTTAGTGACTGTAATGTCTCTGTGGGGGCAAAGTGTATTTAGGTAAGCACAGTCAGTGAAAAGGTAATATTCACCCCCCCTCATTAAGTGGTTCATCAATAAAAGGCACAGGTTAGGTGGTCCTGAGGCCTTTCTAGGAGCATTGCTGAATGATGCCGCCCTACCCCCACACCTTATCCTTTCCTTTTTTTTTGTGTGTGTGATGTAGAAATAAGCTGGGAAGCTAGAGGGCGGCTTTGGCTGTTTCCATAAATCGGATTAACAGTTACTCTACACTTGGAAATCTACAGGAAAAGGGACTTTTTAGTGAGGCTCACAGACCACCCAGCGTCCTGAAAACAGGTACATTAAGGTAGGCTTAGGAAGGAAGGAAGATTGTGATAGCTTCACTTTGGTAATGATTTCTTTGTATTATGGAATAGAAGCATTTTAAAGTACAGAGTCGCTAGAATGATACAGTATCGTCTAGTTCCATACTTGCGATAGCTAGTGATAGGAAGAAGATATACTTAAACACACAGGTTTCAATTAAACCATATCTATTTCAGTATTACAGTTCTTTTTTTTTAGATGGAAATGTGGAAATGAAAGTCAGGACAATAATATTAGTACTGTTAAAACATATGTTGGCTATGCCTTGTGAAAATATTTGACAAAGGGCTAGTGAGAGGCCTCCAGTATCAAGCATTCTGTTGTTATTTGCTTATTGTGTTTAAGATATTCACCCATCCACCCCCTTTTTGAAACCTCTGTGAGTTACAAGGAGGTAGAAGCATGTGTGTGGAGAAACATTCAAGACTTGATGAAGCACCTACAAGCATACCCACAAACACACACACCCACACACACACCAACACGCGCGCACACGCACGCACGCACATACACACACTCACACACACACACACATTCCAGTCCAATTTATAGCCTCCATCCAACCTAAAACGCTTTGTGATGGGGAAGTAACCACACAAAGTTACACACTGTAGGTAAAGTGCACACTCATCTCACATTACTTGAGCTATGAGGCAGTGGCTTTTAACATTGTTTCATCATTACAGCCAATTTAAATATAGCAATAAGGAAATTTTTTTCTACCTATGGAGTAAACATTCATTTTATTTTTTGTGGTAAATTTTTATTTTATTGATTTTTTATCTTTAGCGATAAGATACAAATCAGATGCAATGATTACTACTTCCCATCTCAGGCATCCATAATTTACTTGCTTCCAGGTCAGTTCTTCTGACAGCTTGAACCTGTTGCCAGCAGTGGTTATGAACAGCTGTCAACTGGTCACCAAGTCCTCTATAGGATGTTTACACTCACTGGGGCAAGTTACAGACTTTAGTTGACCCAATGTGCCTTTGTTGGATAAGACTTGATTCCTTGGAGGACATTGATGTGAGCACAATGTGGACATTCAAACTCCACTGAAAGGGTGCCTTGGTCTAGAATCAAACAAAGCTAATACTGTAGTTATAATATAAGCTGTCACTAGGCCAGATATAAATAGCACACACATATACGCTTTTTGACTGTTAGTCAAGAATTAATCTATTACTCATTTACCTTTATGTAATAAGACCTTAACAAACACTTCTTTGGGTCTTCATAACATTTATAGAGCATTAGTAAAGTGTTATTACTGCAATGTGACTTACTAACAAATTTTCACTTTGTAGTGGTCTGAGGTGGCTT
The DNA here is from genome assembly GCF_900747795.2 of Erpetoichthys calabaricus. Taxonomy (NCBI): domain Eukaryota; kingdom Metazoa; phylum Chordata; class Cladistia; order Polypteriformes; family Polypteridae; genus Erpetoichthys; species Erpetoichthys calabaricus. Next base: position 267,965,088 of record NC_041395.2, on the reverse strand, counting down.
AACTAAGACACATTTCTCTTGCTATTGCATAATTAGTATAAGATCTGTGAATCCTTTATATTAACAAGACATTTTACCATCATGTCAAAATGCCACACTGCACAGAGATGAATAACCTATTTAGTGAGGTTTTTATAAGTGTTATGAAGACCACAAGAAGCCTTTGTTAAGGTCTTGTTAGTTAAAAGTAAATGAACAATAGCTGCATTTTTGCAGTACCTAAACTAAAGTGTTACTATTATCCATTATTCTTTTATACAGGAATGCACACAGTCGAAAACTCACTCCATCCAAATACAGGTTGGCTGAGATAGGGCACTGGTTCTTGACACATCCACACTAACTCACACAAGGACCAATTTTTAAATTGCTAATTAACTAAGCCTAACAGATATGTTAGGAAACCCCACACAGTAGTGCATGAAAACTCTAGACTTTATCAAATATTGTCACAGAGCCCACTGCTAGACCACCCTTGGCAATGCTGGGAAACAAACTTCTCTATCAATACCTCAGGCAAAGAATGGATGTCAATAATTTGCACCACTCGTTCTTCCTCAATTTGCCCCAAACACACTGTAATCCAACTGAAAATTATTCCTTGCACAAGCCATCTCAAATTCATCAGGGATTGGACCCAAATCATGAATGATGCCAGGTAGCTCCAGCTTTGCTTGGGACTGTCCAAAATTAAAGCTATTCTGAGAAGCGATTTTTTGTCTTATTGGGAGAAGGATGTTAAGGATAGAGCTGCCAGGTAAGAGGAAAAGAGGAAGGCCAGAGAGAAGGTTTATGGATGTGGTGAGAGAGGACATGCAGGTGATGGGTGTAACAGAGCAAGATGCAGAAGACAGGACGATATGGAAGAAGATGATCTGCTGTGGCAACTGCTAATGGGAGCAGCTGAAAGAAGAAAAAGAAGAAGAATCAAATATTGTAGGATTTACGATCACTGCAGATCTGTTACAGCAGTCTTTAGAGTTTTTCCAGAAGAGCTTAGATTATCTGGGTAAAAACTAACCTTTAAATACTATACAGTAGATTGTTACTGTGTCAACTAAATCTGCTCAATTGAAAGAATCCAAATGCAGCCCCCATAACCCAATTAGAAAATAATATCTTATATTATCTTAAACTGAAAACAATCCAATTTTGTTTACTTGGAGCTGTGAAAAGCTTTGTTAGAATTTGGCCAGATTTCATTAATGTTAATTTAAATGAACATTTTTGAGCTCCTGCTTGTGACTCTGCTAAACTCTTATTGTTTTAATTAATAAGAGGCTGTTGTGGTGGACGGTGGGGTCCCATGCCCGGCTGGAATGCCCCTTCGACATACAGTATGTTCCGGGGGAGCAACCATGGGCTGCTCAGTACCTCCTCCGGGACGCTTGGTGGAAGCCTCCCTGGCTGACGGTGGTGCCTCAGCTTCCTGCAGGGCTCCATGGAAGATGGAGTTCTTCACAGCCCTGTTGGGATCTGGGGTGGCCGCCAGGAGGCGCTGCATGGGTCCCTGAGCCCGGCTGGACGAGTCTTCAACCCCACCCGGAAGTGCAACCGGAAACAGGTGATCAAGTACCAGGAGCACTTCCAGGTGGGCTATAAAAGGGGCTAGCAACCACCACCACTCAGTGGCCAGAGGACAAAGCTCGACGGGAGGAGTGGTGATGCCAGAAGGGAGTGTGATGTTTTTGTGCTTGTGCCATTTTGGACTGTGTTGTGCCTGTGGGGGTCACGGGAAGACGTGCCCCACAGGTGAAGAAAATAAAAGTCTAGTTTGTGTTTTTACACATGCTTCCATGTGAGTCTGTGTGGGGTCGGGCGCAATATAGCACCTTATATTACACTGTATAACACAATATACCTCTCTTTTCTCTTTTTTCCCATTTTACTACTAATTTGTTGTCTGTTCTAAGTTATAGTGGGGGTTATAGTGAACTTGTGCACACTGTACATACTGTACATTTAGTGTGGTTTATGATTACGTATTTAAATTTTTTCATTGATATATGGGATTTTTTGTAACTTTTAAGTCCTGCAATTTTGTTTTACTGAAACCTATTTTTAAATGTCGTATTACTTAACTTATTCAGTAAAGTATTTATCTGGAACAAATAAAGACTGATATTTAAAAGAAAGAGAAACTGCAAACTACACACACACAATGACAACATCCCAGCCTAGGATTCAAACATAGGAAATGGAATCTGTGAGACAGCAGTGCTAACAATTGCACCACTGTGCCATGTTCCTTTTTATAGTGCACTATAAACAAACAGTGAAATAATAACATTTAAAACATACTTCATGCCAAGCTATCTGTTGCACAACATCTGTGTCAAAAATTGTAACTTCTTATGCTCTTCCTTGAGAACCTTCAGCATTTTGAAAAGGCAGGCGTTATAAGCATTTGACTGGAGCTCCGCCCTTAGCCCCTCCCTCTGCCTGCAGTTTTCCCTGGCACTTCCTATCTGTGTCTGATCATGCAACACCCACTCGATAGGTGGAACAGGGGAGAGGTTCTGTTTGTGGATTTTGCTAAATGTTTTATTTGTTATTGAGTTGCTGCCAAAACAACTAGCCAAAATACCAAAACCAAAATGTTAACCTGAAATTACAAACCAGAAGAAAGCAAAGTTCAAAAGGATTTTCTTTCCTAAGTTCATGTCTTTATTTAGCGGAGCCTTCCCCTATTACATATTGAAGTTTGTACACTGAATTGTGTCTTTCACTGTCTTTTAGAGCAGTAACGTAATGATGTCACGTCTTGGACTTTAAGTGCCAAATGAGCCTTTGAGTATAAAATGACAACTAACAGGCACGATTGCTATAAATAATATGGAAGTGCCTATGCAAAATGGTAGTGCACATAAGAATATAGGCAAACAAAATAGTGATGATATTGATAAAATCACTTAAATCTATTAATTCTGGCCCAAAAATTAAACAATACAATGTTTTTAATAAGTATAACTAATCCCTGACATTCATTTCTTGTATACCTTGGTATTTTCAAAATTCTCTAATTGAGTTCCTCTACTGTTTTCTGTGACCCCATGCTTTGACTGCCTACTTTGTGGGGTACAATTTTGTCTTTAATTTACATTGTATAACATCCTACCCATTTCTATATTACTGTCTTTTGGTCTATATAAATGTAAAGAATTATTATTATTATTCAAATTAATTGTTTTACCTATGGGCGGCACGGTGGCGCAGTGGGTAGCGCTGCTGCCTCGCAGTTGGGGGATCTGGGGACCCGGGTTCACTTCCCAGGTCCTCCCTGCGTGGAGTTTGCATGTTCTCCCCGTGTCTGCGTGGGTTTCCTCCGGGCGCTCCGGTTTCCTCCCACAGTCCAAAGACATGCAGGTTAGGTGGATTGGCGATTCTGAATTGGCCCTAGTGTGTGCTTGGTGTGTGGGTGTGTTTGTGTGTGTCCTGCGGTGGGTTGGCACCCTGCCCAGGATTGGTTCCCTGCCTTGTGCCCTGTGTTGGCTGGTATTGGCTCCAGCAGACCCCCGTGACCCTGTGTTCGGATTCAGCGGGTTGGAAAATGGATGGATGGATGGATGTTTTACCTATATACACATGCCTCTTTTAATTGTATCTTAGCTTCTCTTGATCTGATCTCTCAATGGCATGCGGGGCAACAGCCTTGTTTGCTGTCCACACACTGTGAGGAAGCTGTGGCTAGAGGGTGACTACCTCTCATTGTGCATCTGGCGTTGTCAAAAGTGTGACCATTCTGCTACCCATATTGGGATCAAAATAAAAAGAACATGATGGAGCAACATGTAAATCCAGAAGTGTTGTCTCCTTCCTTTACATCTCTGAATTCACTGTCTAGGATGAAGAACCTTAGCCCCTGACCTAACATTTCTCACTTTGTCCACCTCAAAAGAGCATCCTACAGATACGAGAACAGTCTGATGACACAGAAGGGAGAAAGGGACCGACCTCTGTCTTTGTATAAATCATTTCTGGGAGATGGGAACATATCATTGTAGCTGCCAGCGGTGTGCTTATGTGCTTTCTATTTTCAGTTAATCTGAAAATAAACAGGGAATTCCTCTTAGTTTCCCAAATCTTATTTGTATTTATTGATGTCTTTTTTACATCATTTTGTAGTTACACTAGCAATTGCAAGTATTGTTCTGTATTTGTTTTAAAATCAAAGCTTATGATTGCCCCACTTAATATTGTCTGACCATGGCCTGTTTTGAAATCAACCTAATTCACAGGAGCATGTGAACTGTTATATCTCAAAGTGCCTTGCAGGTGAACAGTAGGCTGACTGGAAAGGTTGATTACAGCAGTGCTGTCTTCATTCTGCAAAGTGATTGCAGGCCAAGATCAATTTTACAAGGATGATTTGAACTTTGCTCATACTTCTGTTCAAACCAGCACCCTCAGCTGGAATTTCTGTCAAGGTCTTTTCTTTTTCCTTGATAAGGCTTGATGAGGTGAGAGGTTCAGAAAGAAATCTGAAATTATATTTTTGCTGTGTCAATCCCACATATCAGCATGAAGGGGTACGGGACATGGCTACACCCTAAGGCAATAGATAGGCATTTTGTATGCCAGTTTGCTTATGGATCTGCTCTGTGATGAGTCTGAACAACACAGTATGTGCATGCGACAGCATGTGTATGTGCAGTATTACAGTTAGGAGCACTCCTGACATTTTATTTAAGCTTCCTCTGACTTGACTTCTCCTGCTTTCTGGTGGGTCTCCATTACAAATGAGAATCGTCTGGCTTTGTGATACAATGAATGCATTGCATACAGCATATCTGTACTATTCAAACATTAAAAAATGATGTTTTTTCATTTATAATATATTAGGAATGTATCATATTTACACTTTGATGGTGTACAACTCACTATCCACTTGATGTCCTGCACCATTTTTTATTGATTCTAGACACTGAAAATGTCCACTGAGTTAGATTCTCCTGATTGAATGTCATACTACAAGTTGATTATCTGCTGTAATGAATGGAACTACTGAGTCATATGGGGCAGGAACACAAATAATGTCGTACACAAACATATCTAACCACTCCTCTTTCATCTCTGAAAGCATCTACTTAGATGATGACCAGTTAATTCCAGTAGGCTTTGCCCATGTTCCTGATTACACACCTCATCGCAAGGGCATTTTAAAAGGATCAGTGCTGCAGACTTTTGATAAGACTCTAAAGAAAAAGAAACAGTCTTAGAGAGCACCAAGGCAACACTAGACATGTCCTTGTTTGCTTCAAAATAAAATCCAAACTTCCATTATTAAACAGGGTGAGGGGCTCGAAAACTTTTCATTCTCTCCTGTGTTCTTTTAACTGTCCTTTCATGTTCTAAATCTAATTGGGACTGTGAGATATCTAATTCTTTTACCACAGCAACTAGCACATGAGTGCATGTTGCATGCATACAGAATCAATGCTTTATAGGTAACGTTGTGTAGTGGCTAAAGCGTTGAAATTGGAACCCCAAAGTTGGTGGTTCATTTCTGGCTTCTGACTCGTTGTGTGACCTTAGATAATTATTTAATCTGCCTGTGTTCCAACTGTGAAAAATCTCTATAAAAATTGTACTTTTTCTTGACATTGTCAGTCATCTTGAATTAAACAGTTTTCAAAATATTGAATAATAATCTTTATATACAATCTTCATTTGGATCTTGATCTTTGTTTGTCCGCGAATTCACTGCCTTGTGTGGTGTTCCTGGTGTGTTCAGTAGAGGGCAGTAGTGATGGAGGAGGAGAGGAAGTGAGGGGGAGGATCATTTGATAAGGTTGGAGTGTGGTGATTAAAGAGGATTGAACTAAAGGAGACTACGTGCTGTTTGTACTGGCTGAATACACAACTCCTTGGTTGTTACTTTTGTTTACAAACACTGTCGATAGCACTGTTTGTGTTTAGATCTGGCATCGACACCGTGCTTTGTGTTTAGATCTGGCGTCGACACCTGCTTCGTTGTCGAGACTGTGGTTTTTTGTGTTTCTATCGACCATCGTTGGCAGCACTTCGTCCAAATCGAATGTTCACCCACTTCTTGGAGTCGGCAGTCAGAGTATATATAGAGTCTGTGATTTTCCATCAGTCGGCGTTTGGAGTTCAAGAAAGAAGCATTGCTTCTTCCTTACGCTTTGGATTGCCACAAAGCAACCTGCGAGATTGGAGAAAGGTTGAGAAGAGATCGTGAGAGGAAACGACAGCATCATGAAAACGAGACGGACTGTGAACGGAGAGAAGCAGAAATGCTCCTCCACCACCACATAATTACTATTCGGACAGTGATTCCGAGTAGGCTGTTCCTATTGAATCAATGTCCAAGGGTTTTGTTTTGTAATTTTGTTTCCCTTATAAAAAATCATAATGCTGTGCGATGAAGGGCCTAGTTCACGACTGGCAGCCGCATTTAAACAGGGAGCCCTTCACAGACAACTTTAACACACGCAACGTAGTTGGGTGCACATGGCTAGTATACAGTATAAGTGTGTAACTAATAAAGCTACAAAGAAATGGCTCCATAATTATTAGCAGTGCTGAGATAAGTATTTGTGGGAATTCTCCATCCATTCATTTTCTGAATGAGCTGGAGTCTGTCCCAGTAGCAAACAGCTCAAAGCAGGATCACAGCCTAGATGGTTTGCTACTTCATCAGAGCTCATAGTGTGAAATATGGGAGCAACACAAAATACACAGAGAAATATGGAAAAACATCAAGCAGATTAGAAACAAAAAATAAGAATCTGAATCAAGATCTATGAAGCTATGACACAGCACTGCTAATCTCTTCACCAATCTGTTGTCTGTTGTGCAGGGGAGAGATGCTGGGCATATTGGGAAAAGGATGTTAAAGATAGAGCTACCAGGCAAGAGGAAAAGAGGAAGGCCTAAGAGAAGGTTTATTGGATGTGGTTAGAGAGGACATGCAAGTGATGGGTGTAACACAGCAAGATGCAGAGGACTGGAAGTTATGGAAATAGATGATCCGCTGTGGCAACCCTTAACAGGAGCAGCCGAAAGAAAAGAAGATGAAGAAGTATAGTAATACATTATTTTAGATATCAAATGCAAAGTTATGTGGCATTTTTTTTAGCAAGACATCACGTATTTTATCATGTATTATGAAAGAAAAAAAAGATGGAGAAATTAGGATTGGTTTCCAAGGCTAACCCAATTTAACTGCGATCTCTGTGTCGTAAAAAAATAAAGAAAAATAAACAAAGTAGTGGCGTGATTGTAAATATTAGATCATTGTCATTAAATGCTTGGGAAAAAACAGACTTTAGAGGCTTGGAACTTCGTATTCCTCCCTAGTGGGTCCTAGAGTGAATGCTAATTTCTGATGGAATTCGTGAATAAGGTGATGGATGGTAGAAGCGGAAGTTACGTCAGTGGTCCTCTGGGCTTTTCCCATCCCTCCAGTCTAAGGAGACAGATACAACAAAAGTTAGCAGTGGTGTCATGCTTAATTCCTTTCCTGTGTTTTCCCAGCACAATGCCATAAAACGCTCCCTATACTCACGTGTCTGACAGTATTTAAAATGCTTAACCTCTTTTTTTTCATCAAATTGCAGTTGTGCTGTTATTGAAATCTTAAAAAATTTTGTATTCAGCAAGTGGCCCTTTTAACTCTTGTTCCTCTGTGTTTTATGTCACATGAGTTTCCCATATTAGGTTAGGGAACTCATCCTAAATGAAACACCCATCCTTTCCTGGGTGCACTCAGACGCACCAACTTGATTAGCTGGCCTCAGCATTCAGTCTAACAGGATTTCTTTGGACAGAGAGATTAAGGAAATGTCGTCGGAACTATACATAACAACCACGGGAAGACCAGGTACCATGTACAATGTTATCAAGCCTTAGAGTGCTAATCTACCCTTTAATTTGTTTTCCACTGATTTTATGTCTTTACCTACTTTTTTATTGATTTATTGTAATTTTTGGCAAGTAATTCATTATTATGTTTTGGCATCTTGGGAATGAATGAACTTCTCTATACCTCAAAATGCTTTAAGGGAATGTGACACCTTTTTATTTTTTTCAGGCTAATTGTTTAGCTACAGTTCTTCCCATAGTTTGTCATTGCAAACCAGATCAGAAGCTCCCCATACCAGTGCATATAAGTTCATTACCCAAACACTTCTCCATTTTGAGTAGCAGACAGCATTCACCCACCCACGTGGTAAAGAATTTTGATGAGACTACACCACAGTAGAAGGATGGCTTTTCACAGGTGCATTGGTCAGCTTTTAATTGGTGAACTTTGAACTCTGGCGCAAATCACATTCACAAACACACAAGAAGAACATGGAACATGAAAACAACCATCATGTTTTATAGCCATCCACAATCCCCTAACGGAAAAAGTGAGTCCAAATAATGAGGGATTATTGCTCTTGTAAACACCGTCAGAAGGGGACGGTGTAGAACTGTTTAGCTACAACTGGAGCAAAGGTGGTCTACTGACTTGATCGTGGTCACACTGTAAGGCAATGGCAGGAAAAACCTTTGATCATGAAGTTCCACTTATATAATTCACTGATAGTGACAACAACTAAAATCAAAAGGTGGGCCAGAGAAATATGAAGGATGATACAGTTTGCTTCATTGAGTTTTAGTTCAATTATTTATTTTTCCTGTTTTTGTTTGTGATTTGAGAAAAACTGAGGCAGGAGCACTTGTAGCTTCACCACGTTCCTCAATTAAATTATTACACTTTGCTGAAAGTAAATAAACATACAGATGTGAAAGTGAATTGCTTGGATAATTGGTGTGTTGGTACAATGAATATATTTAAATTTTGCCAGTTTTCAGGAGGGGTTAAATATAAGAATGGAATTCAATATACAAAAAGAATCCTAGCGCTGCAGAGTGGTGCAATGGGAAGCACTCATTATGTATGGAGCCCCTTTGTATTTCTAACTGGTATTCATTCTGCTTTAAGCAGGGGTCTTCTTGTCATGATTACCAGTTTCCTTCTGTAGCTCAAAGACGCACTGTTAGGTTCACTGAATAATCTGAGCTGCTTGAAAGATGGTGTTCAACAGTAAGGTAAGGTGCCTGCCTTGTACCCGTGGCAGCCTTGAAAGCATCTGGCTTGTTGGGACCCTGATAAGGCAAAAGCAGATATAAAAAATGGAACTAAGAAGTACTGCACTGAATCACCCACATGAAAACAAATCCTAACCCCTCCATTGTTTGTGTGGAGTTTGCATGATCTGTCTGTGGTCACCCCAGATTGATCTGTGATTCTGAACTAGTCATGAATAAGTGGATACATATACCCTGCCGTGAATGGGTGTCTCTTTCAAGTTTGCCTCCTGCTTTACAGGTAGATCTGTTGGGACAGGATGTGACCTTTTAATAGAACAGATTGATGTGGAAAATGGATGGATGTTACAGTCATGAGTATGCTTCATCTTAGCTGGGACAAAATAAAGATCTCCTTTTTCTTTGCAGTTGGTCTAACATATACCTGTGCTAGTCTGAAAATTATTTCCAAATTGATTTTATTAATTTTCAATCCACATGCTGTCCATAAGCACTCTGGTTCTCAAGCCCAAGTGCCCTACATTTATTTAAAGAGGTCTGTTATGTCTCCTCAACTTGGTTTGAGCGTTAGATCTCCATGTTCTACATTTTAGCAGTTAACATAATATTAATTATTATTTTCAAATAAAAAATACTTTTCTAAAAAACAGTACACATAGAATGTTATAAAATATTACATTTCTGAGGAGTTTTCATTGCCTATGGGACCCTCAAGTCAAAAACAAACAAACACTTTAAACAGGCTCAGGGTACAAAAGCTCAAAGAAAGATGTGAGCATTCAGCTTTGGGCACAGCTCTTCACTTTGAAGAATTTCAGAACATAGTAAGTAATTATGTTGGTAAATGATTTACTGGTTAATTACACATTTTTAATTAACTGGTTGATTGATTAAATACTGTAATAAACATTTTATTTTTTATTGTGCTTGTGAGTGTTTTTAGTTTGGTACTGTATTGTAATCTAATTGGCTCTTGTAAGGTGATTTACTATGGTGCATTCTGTGAATAAAAATCATAAAAAATAAATATTGATTAATTGTTTTAAATAGGGCGGCATGGTGGTGCAGTGGTAGTGCTGCTGCCGCCTCTCAGTTAGGAGACCTGGGTTCGCTCCCCGGGTCCTCCCTGAGTGGAGTTTGCATGTTTTCCCTGTGTCTGCATGGGTTTCCAAAGACATGCAGGTTAGGTGCATTGGTGATCCGAAATTGTCCCTAGTGTGTGCTTGGTGTGTGTGTGTGTCCTGCGGTGGGCTGGCGCCCTGCCTGGGGTATGTTTCCTGCCTTGCGCCCTGTGTTGGTTGGTATAGGCTCCTGCAGACCCCCATGACCCTGTAGTTACGATATAGCGGGTTGGATAATGGATGGATGGATGTTTTAAATAAATAAAGCTGCATGTACTGTATATATTTTTATGTTTATATTTTTAGCTTAATAGAATTACCAGGACTGTGATTATCTGTATTTGGGAGTTTATTGCACCAAATGGGCTAACAAATTGAAACTGGACACATTCAGCAGCCTAGTAGAAGCTTTATTTGTTTAAGAATCAGTTATAAATTCCCATTTTAACAGCATCAGTTTAAATCTGAGATCGCTTTTTTTGAGCAAAGATGTGGAAAATGGGTTTTAGTTTTGGGACTGTGGTGTAGAGGTTAAGGCTTTGGACTTCAAGCCCTAAGGTTATGGGTTCCAATCCTGCTACTGACCCTGTGTGACCACGAGCAACTCACTTCACCTGCCAGTGACCCAGAAGGAAAAAATAAATGTAATCAATTGTTGTAAATTGTCTTAAATAAAGGTGTCAGCCAAATAAGTAAGCAATAATATTTTCCAAAAAGTCATTTACTGTACATTACTGGTTTTTGTAAATCATGTCACACATGTCTTGTTTGTGTGAAATTATTTGTATTAAATGTATAGGAAAATATTGCACCTTTACTGAAGATTGTTAAGGCAACTGTACACCTTACTTTTCTATAATTTCAAACTCAATCTTTAAAGTGCTAATGCCAGGGATTATGAATATAGAGGATAAATATGTTATGTCACAAAAGCAATATTTATATGAACTGTAATGTTTTTAGTTTTAATTAAAATATTGTGCATTCTTTCCCTGACTGACACGTACTCTATTTTTGATCCCACAGTCTGTCCCCGTATCAGTGTGTACATGAAATGGCACCTCATCTACGGCTGGTTCCAGCTTTATGCCCAGAGCAGCTGGGACAGGCTCTGCCTCCTGTGGAATGGATTAAGTGGGTGTCAGAATGTTAACTAAATTACTGATATCAAGTCCATTTCATTTATACTGTAATTACCAAAAATTACATCTATCCATTTGTATGTAAGGGTGTATTAGGCATGTAGGAGGAAAATCAGAATATCCACAGGAAAGTTCATGGGAAAGTCTGAAAGTTCAACACAGATAAGATTTAGATTAGGATTTGAAACCCAATACTATGGAGCTGTGAGGCAGCACTAACCACTGTCACAATCCTGCGTATAAGCACAGCATAATTAAATTAAAATACAAAATGACATGCAATCTACATACAGTGTGAAAAATATATCTACAGAAGTCTTTTTTCTACTTATATATTTGTCATTGACCATTTTTGTCAAATAGATAGATAGATAGATAGATAGATAGATAGATAGATAGATAGATAGATAGATAGATAGATAGAAATTTGGCTTTTTACAGAAGCTATTCAAATAAATAAATACATAAATAGGTAGATAAGTAAATCAATAAATATCCACACACACTTTTTTCTGTGTACACACAACAAAACAACTATAAAGCAAGACAATGAAAAAGAAAAAAAAGAAAGAAACCTTCTGACTTGGCTGTCACAGCCGCGGTGAGGCACGTTGCAGGTGTAAATTCTTCAAGGAGCACTCTTCTGCAGATGGACACACCTGGTTACTTACTTTGACAAAGGTAGTGGTGTCCTCTGGAGCACTAGGTGACTTGTATTTGGGAACAACCAAGAAAGAAGGTCTGGAAGGAAAGCAACTAAACACATTGAAATAATGTATAAAATACAGTTCCTCCTCCTTTTTCTATAAAAAAAAAATGCAAGCAACATAAATAATCATTTTGTTCAATAGTGCTTATAGTGACGTAGAAAAGGTGAATTCACTGTTTCAGATATGAATATAAGTGAAATTGATCTGAATTAATTGTATTTTCTTTATAACTGTAATTTATTGATACATTATTAACTGCATCCAGTATCATAAGGTCCATCCTTTCAAAATAATTGTGTACTTTAAAAAATATCTAAAATGCATGTAGATGCTCAAAGAATAATGTATTTTATTGACTAATATGGGCCATGCTAATGGTGATTGGATCAAACCAGTTATCAGTAATAGTTTAGATTTAAAACAGCTTTTATTTCCACTTTAGAAATTTTTTGTTTAATTTCAAATAAAGTATCTGTGTGCATCAGACAACATCAGGCTCCATCCTACTTTTTGCCTAGATCAGTGCTGTAGTGTACTGACTCAGCCGTTTGCTGCTAGAAGTAACAAGGCTACAAGGGTTAAATAAAGTTGAAGCTCCAGTATGTTAGAGTGGGGAAGTGTTAGATAAAATAATCTAGCGAGAGTAAAGTAAGCTAACTTTCTGGAGTTTCACTTACTGGAAAAACTCTCTTGATTTTATCTATTTGCCCTTTTGTTTATAACTGCATTCTTTTTTCTGCAATTAAATAAACATTACATTAAAAGGTGAACAAACGGAATTCCCTTATCAATGAAGCTAGTAATTACGAACTCACAATAAGTACATACAAAGCTAATTAATTCTTTTGAATTATAAATATGTACTCTTCATATTTTTTTTTATAAATATTTTTTCTGTAAATCAAGATTCTAGTATTACATTTTTAAAACTATGTCTGTATTGTCAATGCCTTACACCTAACATCATTTACAAAGTTAAGTGTTATAATGTCCTGCTACAGTACATAAAGTCAGCTTTTTTTATAAAGTTGACCCACCTCCAGTAAGTGAAGAACTGATAGAACACAAAAAGTTAAAAATGTCATATTTGTAATTTCAAACAGAATGGCTTCTTGATTTTTTGGTTCATCTTTATTTTAGAATTTTTAATCAATATAAACAGGCCTAAATAAAGAGAAAATAGTATTCCTGACCCAATAAAAAGTGGGAACAGAAACCAATGCAAAAAGTCGAGCAATCACATTCATGTCTGTCAGATTTAATATCCTATAGCATAAAATGAATATAGCTATTACAACACTAATCCGGGGAATGTTAATGGCAAAGGGAATCTTTTTCTGTTTAGGAAAGTGATCATGTCCACGTGTAATGTTTCAGTTTAGGTGACATGCTTAAGTTATGTAGAAAAGCTATTCAAATGCCATTGTTGTTTTGTTGCTTTGAGTAGTTTGATTGTAGTTTTTTCAAATTATTTATCAATTATATAATGCATTAAAACAGATATACATATAAAATATATAAAAAATAGAAAAACAGTATTATAAATACATATATACAAATACATACACACTGAAACACACACACATACAGTATATATTTGGTATATAAACAGAGGCAAGGCTCTGACTCCCTATGACATTGGTTTGACTAAGTGAGTTATTGAATATATATATATATATATATATATATATTTTAATATATGTATGTATATATAAATATATATTTACAATCTATATACTTGAATATCTCAATGTATCCCTGTAAAACAGGAATTATTGTGTTTTCTTATTCTCTCCTTCCTTTTTTCAAATGTGTTGCAAGTTTTGAGTCGGCACTGTAATTTGGAACATTGAAAAAAAAATGTCTATCTAGAAATGGATCAAAGCTTGTTTTGTTGAGTATGTCGGTTTTAAAGAAAACTGCCCGTGAATGGTCTTGAAAATGAGTTTTTTGCCAACTTCCTATGGTGTACGCTCGCTGCAAGTCACCAAGGCTTTGTTAACATTGCTAGTTTAAGCCTGCAGCCTTTCAAGCCACCCATTATGCCTAACTCAGTGGGGCAGAAAGCGAAAGAGCCTTTGCTGCAGTCATGTGGGCATACTGGCATTATACACTGTTCAGTATTAGATATTTGTGAGTCATATAAACAGAACAGAGAGCCGTGAGGCTGCTCTGAGAAGTTTTGATAATTGGGAGTTATATAAGTGCCTAAATCCTTAGAGGAGGATTTAACGTTTTTTTTTTTTTCCTATTGTGTATTTTGAAAAGCTGAGAAGACCTCACAGCAGAGGCGACAAATCCTTCGACATAACCATTCTGTAAAGGTTAGGAAAAAATGAAGTGCTAAGGAAGAAATCCGGCTAATTGCCTCCTACATTCAAGATTTTCTACAAGGTGTTTTACAAATTAAGTTTGAGCAACGATTCACAGCAGATTTGAATATCCGTCACCTAAAGCCATGCAAGTGTTGGAATATGCTATGTTTAGATTGTTAGCAAGTGGAACAAACAGATTTATGATTTATTTCTGGCACTAGTTAACCAAGCATGTCATTAATCAATGATAGAATAACATGTTTTTGGTCAGCACGTCAGCCAGACTTGAAAAGAGTATCACACTACATAGTTATGTCACACTATACAATACACACAGTAACCAGAACACTGCGGCAATAGAAATATTTGAATTGTGCAAGCTGTATTAATCGAGCCTACCATTAGAAAGTGTATGGATTTGAAAATGAGATGTACATATGGTACATTACAAGAGGAATCACTTTCCATTTTTCTCCAAAGTATCACTATTTTCTTTAAACAGTAGAATAAAAAAAAATATGTGCCAAATGAACTAATGCATATTGGCAGAAAAAAAAATTTATTTTCTTTCTTACTGAGCTGACTTTAATGTTTTAGATGTCTTCCTCAAGATCATATACTTAATTTTACACAAATCCACCACCGATCTTAATCATGCATTCCTTTGCAGTGTGCTTTAAGTACACATATCATATTATAAAGAGAGCATTATGTGCAAATAGACATTGGATCATTTTAAATATCACTTAACTACAAAATCCCAATGGAGCGCAAAGTTTTATGTAGCATAGTGAGGTACACATGTGATACAGTTAAAGTGTGTTTAGTTTAGATGTAGCTTTTTACATTATCGTTTTTGATTGCCAATTATATTCAAGTTTAAGAATGACATATTTAACAACCAATACTGTATCATTAGCTATCACTTGTTCTATAGAATTCAGCTCATTAAAAGAAGACAGAAAGATATGGAAGAAGATGATCCGCTGTGGCAACCCCTAACGGAAGCAGCCGAAAGAAAAAGAAGAAGATGCAATCCCAAATACAAGAAATGTTTCAAACTATGATTATTACTTCCTAAATTTTTTTGGATAAAATTATCCTTTACATTTCAAATCACACGTATTGTTTATATATTTGTATCTATTAGCTATGGATTATTATTTAAAAATTGAAATAATAATTTAATAATTATAAAAAGTACTGAGTTCTTTTATTCATATTTTATGAAACGATATAAATAGGAACATTTGTTAGGAAGAAAATCTTGTTATTTAAATTATTTACCTTGTAAGCTTTTGACAGCCTGAGCCACAAGTCCCAGGACACAGTTTTAGCTGCCCTCCACCCCCAAGGGTAATGAGAAAAACACACTGCTCATGTTCCATACAGCATTACTTCAAATTATTAGTGCCACTTCATATTACAGTAAACCAACAATGCTCTACGAAACAATACAGCACATTCGGAAACTCTGAGTGCATCCTTATGACATCCACTGTGTTGTCACCGCACAAGATCAATTAGCCACTTTAAATGGACTGGGTCCTGCCATTTCCAATTTTTATTTTTTTGTACTGCATGAAAAAAAATCCAAAAATGTGAATAAATGGTATGAACATATTTTGTTTGAGCAAGAAAACTAGCCTCCTGGAACTTAGTTATCATCTAATAGATGCACCTTTTGTCCTTTCTCTTTTTTAATATTCACATATTGAAAAATAATTTAAAGAATTCAGTTTTAATTTCCATATTGTATGAATTTAGTAGTTAAAAAACTCTTATTATTGAAGAAGTAGATTAAAAATAAATTCTTATATGTATATTGTATATAATGACTGTGTAATCTTGTGATACTTTAGATAATAAATCAACCAGTATGCCATTAATTTGTAATAAAAAAAACAAATATGATTTCAATATTTTGTTCATTTTATAAAATCTAAAACCATTTTATTTTTTCATGTGCGTATAGCACAAGTACAATTATAATCTTAAATGAAGTATTTGCATTTTAGACTGCGAACGAATATTGTTTCTTTATTAAGTGTGTGCAAGTGCATTTTGTTTTTCCCTCTTTGGGTAATGCAGGGTTCTTTGTAGAATAGTTTGTCTGCAATTGCAAAAACTACAAATGCGTATAGTGAGTGTGTAAGACCAAAGCAGACAAATGCATTCAGCCATGACCTTGTCCATGTGAAGCCTTATTCAGAGGCTCAAGAGGTAAGCATTTCCAACTGAGGTTTTCTTGTGGGCCTTCAGAAGTAGAATAGGGTTTTGGGTAAACTTTTTGAATGTGTGAAAAACTACTAGCAACGGTTTCTTTCATTTTTTCTTGTAAACATAATTTCACAATGTCAGTAACAGAAAGAACGGGTGAAGCTAGCTGTTTTTTTTTTTTATTTGCAATTCCGATACTCTAAAAATATTTTTTTGGGAAAAATAGAAGAGGAGAAGGGTCTTATAATTTCTTATAAGATGTTAAGGTAACTCTAATAAAATAATTCTACTTGATTTTTGTTTTCATGATGACTTTATTTTGTATTATTTTTAATTTATTAACGGGTGCACTCTATTGAAAAAGCACTGTTTAGGACATAAATATATTGAAAATGTTGTAAAACATCTATCTATCTATCTATCTATCTATCTATCTATCTATCTATCTATCTATCTATCTATCTATCTATCTATCTATCTATCTATCTATCTATCTATCTATCTATCTATCTATCTGCAAAAGCTTGTATCTGACATATTAAATCTAATAGTTTTGGAGATAAAACATTACACAGCCACGCTACACTTAAAATATCATTAAATAAATAAAACCTCAGTCTGTGTGGGTGTTGAGTACACACACATTAAATCCCATTTAAAAAATAAACATGGAGCAAAGATAAGGTCAGGCATTTTAAGTTTCAAATTTAAAAAAAAAGAAGTAACCAAAAAATCTTTTTTCCTGTTGCCTTGAAAACCTGAGTTTTCTTTGGCTGACTGGCAGACAGCTTCAGGGGAAAGAAGGCAAGCCTCAAGCAGGGGCTACCGTTTAAGTATTTTCATGGTGGATTTGAAATCAGATTATATACGGGTTCGCTCAATTGACTTAATGGATTTTTAAGAGACTAGATCCTGTTAATGAAGCGAGAGCCCTGAGGCACTGCTCCTACCAGAGGCGGGGCTAATCTGGCATGCAAATTAAATCCTGCCTCAATATGCCAGCCCTGTTTAATGTGATCCATTACACACTTTTACTTGTTTTTATCTAATATTGTAACAGAAATAGGCTTATAAGCGACAGGGCCTGTAGAATAGAAAAGTAATTACTTGAGAAGATGAGGTTTGTTTGGTAGAGATTTTTAAAAACCATTTTTCCAGGCTTCCTGCAGGGTGTCCTCTATTCCAGAGGAGGGAGCAGTGACATTTCTTTTTGAGAGCAGTGAGCTTGTCTGTGGTTTACAGTGACAGGATTTGTCAACAAATTAGGTGCATGCTCAGTTAAATCTCAGATCCAGCATGTTACAGCTCAGATAATTTGCCATAATTTTTTTTTTTTAAACAGGTGCTTTCTTAGGTGCTATTGAATGCACGAGTGGCAAACCTTAACTCATTCATTAATGTGTTAGACAGATGTGTATTGAAACAATTTTTGTACAAATACTCAAAGTTGAAAAAAAAAATTAAGCTATTGCAGTTTTGGAATACTTAACCATTTAGGTTAATGTGTATATTATATTAGGAATAATCATAATATTATTATTTTATAACAAATGGAGTATTATAGTATATATACAGTATAATGGATTGACACTCAGTCTGGGTCTGGATAACATGGTGACTACTGTATTGGCACTGTGTTTGGGGCTGCTTACAGTGTGGCTCTGGCCCTTCCTACGTGAGGGTATTAAGTTTATATCTATATAATCTGAGCAGTGCAGTAGAAGGGCTGCTGTTTTGCAACCAACAGACTGGGGTTCAAGTCCTGCATGCTCCCTGCATGAAGCTTGCTTGTTCTCCTTGTGTCTGCATTGTTTTCCTCAAACAGTCCAAAGACATGGTGGATTGGTAATGCTGAATTTGTTCTGGTTGTAAGTGTGTGTTCACCTTGTAATGGTTTGCTGCCCTGTCCAGGGTTTACTTCTGCCTCATCCCCGGTGGTTGCTGGGATAGGCTCCAGCTTTCTTTTGACCATATTCTGGATAAGGTGCACTGGATGAGTAGGGTTAGAAAATGGAAGAATACATATAAATTCATTATCTTTGCCAAGAATGGTCTAAATCACAACTGAATGGGTCAGAGCCTACCCTGGAACCTTCATATGAACGCTTAATCCTACAGGGCCAATTTTGTATCACCAATTAACCTAACAGAGTATGCAGCGGGTTGGAAAATGGATGGATGGATGGATGAGTATGCAGTCTTTGGGTTGTGGAAGGAAAACCAAGGGCCCTACAGAAAAATTAATGCAGATACAAGGAGAACTTTTGGATTCCACATAGACAGTGATCATGCCAGAATCTGAAATTGATTCTTGGGTTGGGTGGCACAAACAATAAATATATTAATATATGCATAGGTCTATTCACAATCTGATATTTGGGAGGTTACCGACCAGGTAATGCATGTGTTTGGTCAGCCAGCTTGCAGACATCCGTCGCGTCCTCCCAGTTGCGAGAAGCAGATCACAGCATGTTATATAGTACCTGCCAAGGAGGCCAAAGTTATAAAAGTAAGAAGGAGGTTACATAAGCAAGGGAAAATACAATGTATAACAAAAAAGCGGAAAAGAGGGAAATAATAAAAGCCCTACTACCTTCAGGCCTTCAGCACACACCTATATACCATACTAGCTGTCCCGCGTGGCTCCGCCCATGTAGTAGTGAAACAGGACAGTGAGGAGAGCCCTACCCAGCTCCCTACTCCTGACGTCATGCTTCCTCCTCCCCTCAGCCCACAACCTCTGTCTCGGATTAACGCAAATATATCGCTCCTGCAAGAGAACTATTATTCTTAGCACAATGAGAGAAGTCATAAAATCAACCAGAATGTTCAAGCAAATTATAGAAAAAAACCCGATCTAAATCCGTTAAGCAGTTCTCTCATTTGCTAGCTAAGCGGAGGTAAGGTACACGCCCTGAGACTGGTGTGCCAGTGAGGAGGGCCCCGCCCCCCTCCCCTTGGCCTGCTGCATGTCTCTCAGATTCGCACAAATAAATCAGTACCGCAAGCGAACCATGATACTTAGTGCGATGAGAGAAATCACAAAATCAACCGGAATGTTCAAGCAAATTATTGAAAAAAACCCAACCTAACCTGTTAAGTAGTTCTCTCGTGAAAACCAGACAACAGACATTGGATTTTATATATAATGAAATATACTATATAATACTTGGGACTGGTGATGTCATTTTTGTGACTTCTGGCTGTCATATGCCAGCAACAAATTTAAAAAACATTACACTGATCCACTGAAAATGGCAGTGCACCAAGATGTAAAATATTTTTTATGCCTTTAAAATGACCTTTAAACAGTAAAATAATGAAACAGTCGAATACTTCATATTCCAAAAACCATGATAAGGAAGCAAGAATGATGAAAATACATTAAAATAAATTAAAAGACAAAAAATAATTACCATGTTTATAACACAGAGAAGTTATGTTTTCATTGCAAAGGTCTAGTTATGTCTGCCTGTTTTCTGACTGGCATCGCACCTGATCATCTCTCACTTTAAGGTTGATGAGCCTACGTGATGCCTTCAAGTGGCTTTTTTCAACTTAACGCTGTACACACATGATTGCGCCCCCACCCACCACAGCAACACCATTTTCAAATTTGCACACGACACCACTGTGGTGGGGCTCATCTCTGGGGAGGATGAATTCGCCTACAGGGACGAAGTGGAGCGGCTGACAGCGTGGTGCACTGACAACAACCTGCTCCTGAACACAAGTAAGACCAAGGAGCTCGTTGTGGACTTCAAGCAAAAGAAAACGGATATCAAACCACTCTACATTGGAGGGGACTGTGTGGAGAGGGTGTCAGACTTTCGCTTCCTGGGAGTCCACATCATGGAAGACCTGTCCTGGGGTGTGAACACAGCTGAAGTGGCGAAGAAGGCTCAGCAGAGACTTTATTTCCTGAGAGTCCTCGGGAAAAATAACATTCCCCAAAAACTGCTGGTGTCCTTCTATCGCTGCTCTATCGAGAGTATCCTGTGTTATGCCTCTGCGTGTGGTTTTCCAGCTGCACAACAGCACAGAGGAAAACATTTCAGTGGATCGTAAAGACTGCCCAGCAGATCATCGGCTGCTCTTTATCCTCTCTGGATGAATCCTGCCTCAGGAAAGCAGAAAATATCCTAAAAGACTCCTCACACCCCACTCATGACATGTTTCAACTGTTGCCATCAGGCAAAAGATATAGGAGCATCAAAACAAAGACTAATAGACTGAAAAACAGTTTCTACCCTGTTGCTATTAGGGCACTGGATGCCACCTAATCATCTCCAATGCAGCAGTGCAATAAATGACATCTTGTGCAATTAAGGTCTTATGTTGAATGTTTGTGTTCTACCTTATTTCTTCTTATCCTTTATCCTTTTTTTAATTATATTTTATTTATATTTTGACACCAGAGGGACTGCACCTAATTTCATTGTATTTGTTACAATGACAATATATTCTGATTCTGGTGTTCTCCATTGGTTATATGGCCAACAGAGACTCACCAGTGAAATCCACTCCTCTGTATTTATTAGTTACACTATTAACTGCTTTAATGAGGTAAAACAGTGGTATATTTAAATTCAGAAAAAAATGGTTCTTTAAGATGATCAGAAATACAGGTTAACTATCCCTAATAAAAAATGACTAAGACCAGAAGTATTTCAGATTTTGAATACAGTATTTTCCAAATTGGTAGTATTTGCATATACATACAGTGATAAGATATCCTGGGGACACCCTTGATCAAGTATAGAAATGCAGCCAAACCAGCTATCTCATGTATATAATAATTAATGCCACAGAGCCGCTATTATGTGCATTAACATGACAGACATAATTAAACCTCAAAGCGATGAATACAATGAATGTACTGTATTTAAGTGCCCTTTTAAGAGGGTCAATGCTGTGTATTTGCACTGAATAACCTCATTTTTATTCCTCAGTTCATATAAGTTATCTGTTGTCAACTCTCAGGGAACTGGCCAATGGGTCAGGACTATCTCAGCCAACCTTCACTCAATTACATCCGCTGTGCTAGAAATCATTAAAAGACCGACAAGGTCCTACATTCGGTTTCTCTATGGTGTTGGTGTACATACATAAAAACATAACATTTTTTTGCCAACATAAAAAGGCTTCCAGCATAAAAATGCAGTTTGCAGCAGTGTGTGGTTTTCCTAACGTAATAGGAGCAATTAACCTAACTCATACAGCAATAAGGGCACCTAGGGTGAATGAAGCTGCTTTTGTTAACATTCTATGACATTCTATTAATACACAAGTCATTGGCAGTGTTCATGGTACTGTGCAAAACTTTTGAACCACCGCACAGATGTTATCGTGATGCTACACAGGGGCAAAAGCTTGTCAAGTGTGTTTCGCTGCTTCATTGCACTTGATGCTTTGCAGAGTACAGATTATTGTCTGTCATGTGTCGTTTCCTTTCAATGCGCTAAGTTTCACGGGGGACTCCCTACCCCCATCCCACTGTGGCAGAATATTTTTTACTCATATTTTCACACCAAAACCAAAGTTTTATAAAAGAGAACCCCGGTATTGATTTTTCCATTTGTGGTGTCATGTTGGCACTCAGAAATTTTTGAATTTTAGAGCATTTTAGATTTTGGAATTTTGAATAGGGATACTCAGTCTGCATAAGCATGTACAGCATGTCCAGGGATTGTTCCTGCCTTGCACCTTATGCTTCCTGGGATAGGTTCCAGCTTCCCCGCAACCCTGCCCTGGATAAGTGGGTTACAAAAATGGATGGATTGATGTCACATGAAAAAAAAAAATTATTAAAAACTGATAACAAACACATTTAAGAACATCTTTCCTTTTGAGAGTAATGTCTTGATTTATCAAGCTACAACGATTACCAGGGTGACCACTACCTTCCATTGGTACTGCATATCAACTAGTTAGACATAAACTTGGGAGAAACTTAGATTTTGTTAGATTTTCCTATCACAAGCCTCCATTGCAACATCCAGGAGAACATCCTCCCACAGTCCAAAGACATGCAGGCTTGGTGAATTGGCAATCCGAAATTGTACCTAGTGTGTGCTTGGTGGGTGGGTGTGTGTGTGTGCCCTATGGTGGGCTGGGGGCCTGCCTGGGGTTTGTTTCCTGCCTTGTGCTCTGTGTTGGCTGGGATTGGCTCCAGCAGACCCCTGTGACCCTGTAGTTAGGATATATCGGGCTGGATAATGGATGGATGGGTTTTTAAAGAACAAATTCTATAAATAATGTAATAATGTAATAATCATAATTCCTTATCTTTAGTCATAATACTTGTTAACAAAGTGCTACAAAATGAGTGGCACAGTAGTAAGAAGTCCTGCCTCACAAATTCAGCAGCCTTGATTTCAATTCCAGCCCAGTCGTGGTCTGTGTGAAGTTCTGTTTTTTGCTCTGAATTGGTTATATATGAGGGAATGCAAATTGATGTGTGTGTGTGAGTGCGTCCTGTGACATACTGACACGACTTGCGCCTCATAATCACGAAATAGGCTTTGGCTTTCTGTGACCCTGAATTGGATTAAGCAGGTACAGGAAATGGACAGAAGAACAAAAAATCATTTTTCATTCTGTCACTTATTAATTTCAGGTAAGCTGATTATTCGACCGTTACATATGATTAAATTTGCCACAGCTGTTTAAAGTAGTCGTGAGACTGAATGAACTCAAAAGATCAAGAGCTTTCTATGCAAATTTGAAATGGCTGAATGATAGTGTGAAAGTATTATCTCATGTATCATCTATATTAAACTTTCAAACCACACATACTGGGAACTTTACTTATAAATTCATCCATCCCTTTTCTAAAGACTATTCTATTTATCTCATTATCATCTAGAGCCAGAATCCTTCATTGAAGCATTGTAAGCAAGGATAGAACCCGCACACTTTCACACTAGATCAGCTGAAAACGGCCAGTTAACCTAAAAAACACAAGTTTGGGATATGAGGGCAGAAAGGAGTACTGGGAGAAAATCCCTGTGAATTTATGTGGGGCGGCAGAGGTGGTTATTGTGCAAAAAAACGACAAGGCTGGGAATAAAAAAATACTTCTTAGATCTGTGAGGTAGCAAAACTAACTAGTGCACCCCCATGTTACCTAACTTGATATATGGTGGTATAAAATCCAGATAAGTGGATTAATGCAAGAAAAATTAATACACAAGAAATTAAGTAATTGAGCAGATGAAGGTTAGTGAGGGTGATTAAAAGAGAAAAAGAGAGGAATATGCAAAGAATATCTTACTAGTCAACTGGCTAACATGAAACAGACAGATAGATAGATAGATAGATAGATAGATAGATAGATAGATAGATAGATAGATAGATAGATAGATAGATAGATAGATAGATAGATAGATAGATAGATAGATAGATAGATAGATAAACTGGGTTGATGGACTGAATGGCCTCTCATTTGTCAAATATCTTTCAGATAGATAGATAGATAGATAGATAGATAGATAGATAGATAGATAGATAGATAGATAGATAGATAGATAGATAGATAGATAGATAGATAGATAGATAGATAGATAGACTGCGGTGGGTTGGCACCCTGCCCAGGATTGTTTCCTGCCTTGTGCCCTGTGTTGGCTGGGGTTGGCTCCGGCAGACCCCCGTGACCCTGTTTTCGGATTCAGCAGGTTGGAAAATGGATAGATAGATAGATAGATAGATAGATAGATAGATAGATAGATAGATAGATAGATAGATAGATAGATAGATAGATAGATAGATAGATAGATAGATAGATAAGGAGGAAATTGTGGAAGTACTCATTTCTCTAAGGTGAAAGAGTAGCTGGGCACAGTCTATTAAAAACAGTTTGTTCTTGTTACATAATTGACAGTGTAATAAACAGATAATATTTTATAAACCTGTACAGTACTCTGCAGTTAGAATGAACTTAAAACTATGCCTTTTTCATTAAAATACTTGAAAATGTTCAGGCGTGTATAAATATGGTAAACATGGTGAATCCTGTTAAACTAATTGCTGGGAGCATTATATTTTATCGGGGTGATGAAAGAACATTCTCCTTTCTATAGAGCATGCTGAGAGGCTGATCTTTTTTCAGTAGTTGAAGGCACAAAACAGGAGCCCACATTGTAAGGGGGATCCAGTCCTTCAAGTTAAATTTCAGAATGGTTTATTCTTACTTTCATGTCATATATTAATGTTTGTGCCAGAATACCATCAACAGACAATGAAAGCAACCCCGAAAATGAATATAACACCATACTGTATATTAAATGCAACCTTACACAATATACATATATAGAAACAAAATTCATGAAGGGCCATGCATTTGTCAGAATGAGTGGCTGTTGAGCAGCTTTATGACCCAAGGATACTCCCTGTAGTGGTGCAAATGGACAAGGAAAAAAGGTGAGTGTGCAGAACAGCTGAGGTCTTTAATACCCTCTTTCTTTCTAAGGGGGGTTGTGTTAAATGTATCCTGAAAAGGACAGAGCTATGTGGGTAACTTCATTACCTAATCCAGAAACACAGTCAGTCTCACGTGCATGCCATCGTCAGTCTAAAGAAGACCACATAAACATGGGGAGAACATGCCAACTCTATCTAGAAGACATTCCAGCCAGAAATCTATTTTGTATTCAGATTTGGTGAAGGGACATGCCAGCCCACTGCACCAGAATCCTTCCACTTGATTAATTTTTCCCATTCCAGTTAATCATCTTTTCAAACTATAGTACAGAAATTTTAGTCTTTGGAATAAGCATCGAAACTCATACAGTGATTGTTAATTTATTAACAACTGAATTTATTTAACAAAATAACAGAATAAATATTTGAATAAAACAGGTAAAAACCTTAAATAATGCTTTAACAAAAAGAAGACATCACATAACCTGTTATAAGCTGTTTAATTCAGTTTAGGGGAAAATTACTGAGTGCAAGAGCAGGGCACCAAAACCCACCCAATCAGACTATATATATTTGCCATAAGTGTCATGCATTTGGAAACATTATAATTTAGCTGTTAAATCAAGTCACCTTATCCACTTATTGATGT
The DNA here is from genome assembly GCF_900747795.2 of Erpetoichthys calabaricus. NCBI lineage: Eukaryota > Metazoa > Chordata > Cladistia > Polypteriformes > Polypteridae > Erpetoichthys > Erpetoichthys calabaricus. The sequence goes on along the minus strand of NC_041395.2, from coordinate 267,939,447 downwards.
GGAATAATAACAGAAACATTACTTTTCTACATAGAAAAAGTTTGTGACTGTTTTGGTGAAATTGGAGAATAATACTGGAGCACCTCAGGGAACTGTCCTGCCTCCCATCCTGTTTACCCTCTGCACAACAGTACAATACCAGTGCTTGCCATCTACAGAAATTTTCAGATGACTCCTCTGTCATAGGCTGCATTAATAATGGAGACAAAAGAGCTGATGGTGGACTTTTGGCATGCCAAGCAGCCCCTGAGGCCAATCACCAACTGGGGCAGGATGTGAAAGTGGTCTCGAGCTACAATTGCCTGGGAGTCCATATACACAAGAAACCGGACTGGTCTGATAACATAGTGGCGCTGTATAAGAAGGGCCAGAGCAGACTGTACTTGCTAAGGAGACCCAGGTCTTTTGATGTGTGCAGCAAGTTACTGGAAATGTTCTACCAGTCCATAGTAGGCAGAGTGGTGTTCTATGCTATCGTCTCCTGGGGAAGCAACTTGAGCTCAAAAGAAGCAGAATACCTGAATAAACTTATCAAAAAAGCCTTCTCCATCAATGAGTGAACCCTGGATACACTGGAAGCTGTTGTAGAAACGAGGATGGTGGCAAGAGTGGATGCCATCATGAAAATTCCCATCCAATCCTTCCAGAAGGCACTCTCGTGGATCAGTTATAGCCATAGGCTCATTCCACTATAGTGCATGTCTCAGGGGGTCTTTTCTACCCACTGCTGTCAGTCATTTCAATGCTTCCACATGGGGTACTCGTTAAGGTTATTTTGAAATATCTGAGCAATATACATTTATTTATTTGTTCATTTTTATTTACATATCATTTAATTGATTGGCTGTGGTATTTGTCCTGTGAGTCTGTATCCTTGTTTTTATGTTTCTACTGCTGAATGCATGTGAATTTCCCCTTTGGAGTAATAAAATGTATCTAATCTAATCTAATCTAATCTAATCTAATCTAATCTAATCTAATCTAATCTAATCTAATCACCAAGCAAAAATTCATGCATAAAGAAAATGACAGTTATGTTGTATGTTGTGGTTAATTTGAGTGCTATCCTTCTATCTTCCTGGAGGGTAAATTTTACTAAAGCCTGCAATATAAAATTCCATATGGGCAAGCATGCACTTTGATTAAAAACTGGAGCAGGTTTCTGTCTTACGCCCGGTCCTGCATGCCTATTATTGCCTGGTTAGCTTGTGCTCTTGATGTCAAGGGGAGCAGAGTCAGGAAGAGAGTAGATGCCACCACATCATTGATTTTATCAGATATGTTCCACTGAAATGGCTTTAAGTATTAAAACAGAGTGTGGCACTTTCAGTGCTCGAGATCCACAGGGAGAGTATTAAAATTAATAAAAAGGATGGCAAGTGTCCAGACTGGACTGGTTTCATGTGTGCTTGATATTCTGTCAGTTGGTATGAAGGCAACAAGCCAATTTTAATTGCCTTTAGTATCCAAGATTGGATTGATTCTAAGCTAAAGGAAAGGAAAACCACTGAAAGTCACCATGTCTTCATTTTTGTGGGCTATCTGTATTTGGAATGGATCATTCTAAGTTTAGAAAAAAGTAAAACAGGGAATTATAAAAAAAGGTTCTTTCTGACTTAATGTTTATTGAAAAACAATTGCTACTCTTCTCCCCATTTGACATGTTATATTAATGATGACTCACTGCCCAACATGAGACTCACTAAACGGTGCCAGCGTTCGTCACTACTGTACACCAGGGATGATTTTCTAGCCAACCGATCATTGACACATCTTTGTTAAGGACAGTTGCCAGCTATTTAAGTAATAATGGGGAAGCTACTCGCTCTCAGTATTTAATTACGGTTAGATAAAACAGACAAAGATGAGCCTGTCTTACACATAGTTCATAATAGGTATAAGCCAATGGATTATCTACAGCAAAGATTTGTTATTTATTTCATTAAAATGGAAATCCAGTAGGAATTTGCAGTGTTGTTCTGCCAGCAATGCAGTGCTTTGATGTTTACAGACAATCCTACTTTGATGGATATTCTGCAAAGGGGAAGTACAGTACACAAAGGAATTAGCAACAACAATTTCAAAAGATATTTTAAGCAATATTCAAAATATCTGGAACTTTAAGTCTAATCTTTAAAAAAATGCAATAGCTTGGTCTGACTAGAGGCACAGAATGGGCACAGCCTATGAGAGTGAACTTCCCACATTCCCACAAACCCACTTGATCTAGTTCAGGGATGCAAGGATTGGAGCCTATCCCAGCATCATCAAAGTAGCAAGCAAACCCTGGATGGGGCACCAATTTGTCACAGGGCGCTCCATTTTTTGGCTAGTTTAGAGCTGCCAGTCTTGTATCCCTTTGGAAAACTAGAGTGATGAGAGGAAAAACCTATAGAGACACTGGGAGATCATGCATACCCATTCAGATACAGTAACTACTAGGCTGTAAATCAAATCTGTTTGTAGAGGTGAGGCAGCAGAACAAACCTGTGTGCCACTAAGCCCTCTTAGGTTTATTGTTTGCAAGTAAAAACATGTTTCTAAAAATAATTATTTAAACCTTTCTTTGAATTTCTTAGCTTAACACTTTCTTCTTATTTATCCTAAAGTAAAAGAGTTGTTGGTGATAATATTTTTGGAGTCAGAACTAAAGTCTGTATTCGCATTCTGCATAAATTACCCTATAGAAATGAAGGTTAGTGTTTAAAGTTATGGGAGTAACTGGAGAGGATGTGAGCTGTTAGTTTTTAAACCCATCTATTAACATGAACATGGGAGTGTCATGTGTAAGTTTTTTGGCGGGTTCATTGTAGTGTGTGGTTATTGTGTTGAATTGTTTTTGCTGTGAGTTATTTTTCTTCTTTTTGAGCACTTAGTTAATTGACTGATTAATTTAATGTGTTATTGTAATTGATTACATTGTTTAACGAGTGGATATCAGGTTAGAAAGAGTACAAAGAAATAAAAACGACACACACAATGCAAGACATGGTGGAAGTTTGGAAGATCGCCACAGAGCAATGCCATAGGGGAACCAAAAGAACCATCCTGAACCATGAAGGATCCAGAAGGGAACCTTTTATTTAGATTTGTGTTAGATTCCATAAATAATCGTGAATATATGCTAACAGATTTGAGAAATACCAGTAGGTTCATGATTTTGATAAGATTCTTGCTGTATAGAATAACAAAGGCTTTCAGGTTTTCTTGATCTGTTAGTAGCCTGCTAGGTAGCCTGCTATATGTTAAAGATTTCATTTTTGTCCACATACAAGAAACTTTTCAAAACCCCCCAAAAAAACTTCCCAGAATGAAATAGTTCTTTGTTAAGCAATGGTTCTACGAGGAATCACACAACCTAGTAAAAGTGATATTACAGAACCATTGTTTTTGAGAGTCTAGCAAGATCAGAAAATACCTGAAAGGGAAAGAAGTACACAAATAAGCAGTGTAAAAGATTTCCTGACTTTTAATTGTACGTCAGCTTGCTGTGCATGTTATGGATGACCCTGTTAGCTACTTCAGGGCACAGTTTGAATTTCGTCAGGTGAGTTATTGTGATGGATGTTGGAGTGGGTGTTAGGAGAACAATCAAGGTGAAGCAGATCTTTGGGATGGCCACTTGTGAGTGTTTCAGAGGTTGACCACCCAGGGAGCTGTGATTAAGTCTGTTTTTCTGATGGAAGAAGGAAATTGCTGTATATAGCTAAGCATTCTGAAGCTGGGGGGTGCCAAGCCACTGATGATGGTGAATCGGCCCTATTTCTTTACTGAGTCACTAGTTGACTCGTATTTTTCTGTTTCCACTGTAAGTACGACAATCACAGGGATTGTACTTTTTTTCTTGGTCACATGGGGTTTTAATTGGATTTTCCTCTAGTGGAAGCGATACTATTTGAATGCTTATTCCTGTCTAAAAATTCTGAGACCGTAAAATGTAATTGTGTATTTTTTAGTTGGTTTTTAAACTATTTTAGTGTTTAAATAAAACGCAGTTAGGATTTGTCTCCTCTGCTCTGCTTCTAGTGTCCATATGTGTGCTTGTCTGATATCTAAAGATATCGGCATAGTTGGGGTTCTTATGCCAAGAGCACAGATGGAAGCTGATTTAGGGTAAGTTAGGATTTTTTTTTCCACACATGAAACAATTGCCAAGTAGGGGTGATGAAAGTCTCCATAGTGATACTTTCATATTTTCAATGACAATATTGTTTTAATGATGGCATGATAGCTCAGTGGAGTAGTGCTGCCACCTCATTTTGGGTTTGAATCCTACATTGTTGTCCATATGGCATTTGTTCATTCTCCTTTCTGTATCTGGGTGTTTGCTTTCCTTCAAGTAATCTGACATTTCTCCCACATCTCATAACACATGTTGTTAGGTTGATTGGTGATTGATAATTGGGCCCTCTTGAGTGTGGATGTATGTGTGTATAAGTGGGTGCTGCAATAAACTGGTGTCCAATTTGGGGCTCCATCCAGCTGTGTATGCAATGCTGCTGGAATAGGTTACTGCTCCCGTAACCCTGAATTGGATTAAGTTAATTTGAGAATGATAAGCTAATAGGACATGACCATCTCTGTTGGCCAAAATGAGTGGAGTGGTGGCTCTGAGGCTAGGGATCGGCACTGGCAATCGGAAGGTTGCTGGTTTGAATCCTGTACAACACACTATTTCAGCTTGGATCGCTTTAAAATATTCAGACTACCATTCTTTGTTTATAAATGTTTGAACTCCAGTGGAATTTAGTCCTGCTTTTCCACTTGGCCTTACTTCCCAAAATCTGAGCAAAAGTCTACAAATAGATGTCTGAGAAAACAAATCAGAACCGTCTCATTTAAAATGCACTGAGAAGGGTAAGGGTGGTCACCCAAAGCACTGTTTAACTAAACAGCTACTCACCAATGCTAAATATATGCAGGCAATGTTCTGCATTTTCATTGTACAATTTATTGCTGTCATTTTTCCACTGTCCCTTACTTTCTATTTATTTCTGTGGTTGCTGGGCCTCAAATTGAATGACTGCTCTACTCTACTGTAGTCAGTAGGGCTGCATTTGTCTGAGAGGTCACTTTCTGGCTACTAGCTGTTTGCTGTGGCATTATCTAGTATTTGCTTCAATGTTCTTTGGTTTTATTCTTGTTATTTTTTTGTTTTGTTTTCACACAAGTGAGCTTAATGTTTCAGTTTCAGATTTCTTGGTTTTTGGTGTACTGTTTTTGGGATTGTTTTGGCTAAATTTTGTGTTAGTTTTCTGAAATTTGTTAAATAGAAAAAGTCATATTTTTTTGTCTTTTAATTGTGAAAAGTAATCAGCTGTTTTCATATAAATTGTCCAGAGACGTCATTGATCTAGTTTTAATTTGGTGAAAGAAATGCCAAGAATCTTGCTGTTTTTTCAAACCTACAGTATATGAAAGAAAACACTTTGCTATTAAAATACAAGAAATGTATTACTGTTCCCATCTGTGAACATCAGAAGATTATAATCTGTCTCCTATAACCCGCATAGTTTTGAAAAGGCTGCATATTCAATAAATTAGAACATTAAAAAAATCTGACAAGAACAAGCCCTTAAGCCCAACAAAGCTTGCTAGTCCTATCCAATTAATTTCTCCAAAATAACATCAAGTCCAGCTTTGAAGGTCCCTAAAGTCTTATTGTCTACCACACTTCTTGGTAACTTTTTCCATGCTACTCTTGTTCTCTGTGTGAAAAAAAACTTCTTAATGTTTGTGCAAGATTTATCCACAGTTTTCAACTGTGTTGAATTTATTTGAAAATAACAGTCATGATCCAATGTACTAAATCCCGTCATAATTTTAAAAGCTTCATGCATATCCCGTTAATCTCCTTTTGCTTAAACTGAAAATCTTTCCTCATCTGCTGTAGCCACAGAATCAGCCTATTCACTCTTCTCTGGATTTCCTCTAGTGCTGATATGCTGTTAAGTCCCTCTGTAATGATTCAATGGATTCTAGCTTAGCTGCCAATCCAGTCAGCTTGGTATCATCTGCATCTGTATCATTTATGTATATTAAAAATAGCAGTGGCTCCAGCACTGACCGCTATGGGATTCCATACCTAACCAATATTGATAAGGTCCCTCACACCATCTTCTTCCCGTGTTTTAGTAAAATCTGCACTCATCTACACACTACTTCCTGAACTAACACTTCTTTTAGTTTGATTCCCATCTGTCATGTGGGACCTTCTCAAACACTTTCTGAAAGTCAAGATAAATAATATAATATGCTCCACTTTGATCATATCCTTTTGTTGCTTCCTCATAGAATTCCAGCATTAGTAAAACATGACCTCTTTCATCAGGACCCAAAAATCATATTTTCACTTAGAAGATCTGTACAAAACGTTTTTAAAACCTGGCAGGATCTAATCAATATCATTTAAGAATAAGCATTTGAAATGAGGAAGTGGATTCTCTTCCCTTACTTCTTTTAATTACTTTTATTTATATATGTATTTTTTTACTTATTTTTCCTAGTATTAAAGTTTTACTCTGTTGGCCTAGCTCTCTTTTTCATGGGTGGGGATTGATTTGATGTGAACTTAGCTTTGTAAAATTTGACTTGCTTGTATGGAATGTTATTTGCTTTTAATAAATTTAATAAAATACTTTAAAAAAAAGAAAATAACAGTCTTGATCCAATGTACTAAATCATAATTTTAACTGCTTCATTCATATCCCCTGTTAATCTTCTTTGCTTAACCTGAAAATCTTTCCTCATAACTCATCCCCTGTAGCCATGGAATCATCCTAGTCACTCTTCGCTGGATTTCCTGTAGCGCTGCTATGTCTTTTTGTAGCCCTGAAACCAAAACTGCACACAGTACTCCAGGTGAGGTCTAACCAGTGCGTTATAAAGCTTGAGCACAACCTACTTTGACTTGTACTCTGCACATTGTATGATATAACCTAACATTCTTTTATACTTCTTAATGGCTTCTGAACACTGTTTGGCAGATGATAGTGTAGAGTCAACTACAACACCTAAATTTTTCTCATAAGGTGTGCTTTTTGTTTTCATACCTCCCATTGTGTATTCAAATGTAACATTTTTGCTTCCTATTTGTAACACTTTACATTTACTTACAGTAAATTTCATCTGCCACCAATCTGCTCAAGCCTGAACGTTGTTAAGTCCCTCTGTAATGATTCAATGGATTTCTACCTTAGCTTCTAATCAGTTAGCTTGGTATCATCTGCAAAATTAACCAGTTTATTACTTATATTGCTATCCAAATTATCTATATATACTAAAAATAGCAGTGGCGCCAGCACTGACCGCTATGGGATTCCACACCTAACCAATATTGATAAGGTCCCTCACACCATCTTTATCTTGTGATGTAGAAAAATTGTACTCATCTACACACTACACCCTGAACTACCCCTTCTTTTAGTTTGATTCCCATCTGTCATGTGGGACCTTCTCAAACACTTTTTGAAAGTCAACATAAATAATATCATATGCATAACTTTGCAGAACCTAGGCTGACTGTCAGTAAAACTCCTGTTCTTGATATGATTTGCTCAACGTTATCTTTAATAATTCATTCTATTAATTTATAGGCAACAATAGGCTTCATGGTAATAACTCCTGTAAAAACTGGAAATTAAAGTCAAAGCTGTCTTATGTAATAATGTACTATCTTAAATTAAGACTACAAAATGTCAACAAAAGTAAAACTCCTGTTCTTGATATGTGTTGCTCAATCTTATCCTTAATAATTCATTCAATTATTTATCTGTGATGCATGTTAAGCTTACTGGCCTATAGTCATTTGGAATTTTCCCAGTGCACAGTGACTTCCTAGACATATGTGTCAAGAGTTTCTATATGCACTCACTAATTTCCTTAAGAACTCAAGGATAAATATTATCTGATCCTGGAGATTTGTTTGATTTCAGCGTATTTAATCTAAGCAGTTCCTCCTTAGTAGACTCTGTTACTGCTGTGACATTATCCACTAACTCAACTGTGAAGATCTCAGAAAAATTCCACTTTAGAGCATCTGCCATTTCATTGTCTGTATATTTTAATTCCCCTTTACTATACACCACCTTCTTGAATGTCCATTTTCTTACTAAAATACTGAAATAATTTGTTTGGGTCATCTTTTCCCTTTTAGCATCTATATATCTATAATAATAAAAGGCAAAGCCCTCACTGACTGACTGACTCACTGACTCACTCATCACTAATTCTCCAACTTCCCGTGTAGGTGGAAGGCTGAAATTTGGCAGGCTCATTCCTTACAGCTTACTACAAAAGTTAGGCAGGTTTCATTTCGAAATTCAAAGCGTAATGGTCATAACTGGAACATATTTTTTGTCCATACACTGTAATGGAGGAGGCGGAGTCACGTATCGCGTCATCACGCCTCCTACGTAATCACGTGAACTAAAAACAAGGAAGACATTTACAGCACGAGTCACACGCGGGAACGAAGGTAAATGACGTTAATTTTTGACTGTCTTTTAATACTGTGTAAGCATACATATTAACACATGTCCAATTAAACGTGTGCATTTACGTGGTGATTTCTCAGGCTTAAAAGCTCGCCTTTTACTAAAAAGGTAAATGCAAAACTATTTTTCAATCAGTTTATTGAAACGCTCCCGTTAAGGATTGCAATACATATTCGCGAGATAAAAGAACGAAGTAGGGGGAAATGGAGGAACAGCCGCAAACAGCGAAGAGCAAAAAATTAATTAAACAATTGAGAACGGGGAGCGAGTTAAGCATACAAGCATGTTCATAAGGGAAACAAAGCACGGTGTAAAACGTAAGTTTAAATTAAGTTTATAGAAACGCTCCCCGCTGCGGATTGCAATAACATATTCGCGACATAAAAGTTTAATGAGAACACACGAGGTATAAACGAACCACACGCCGTGGCGCAACGTTAGGGGCAACAGTTTCAACCATTCTATGATCTGCTTCTCGCAACTGAAAGACGGCACATGGCGGATGTTAGCCGACTTGCTGACCGCAACATTAGGGGCTTCAACTCTGGCGCTGACGCCACATCTCAGTGCCAACACTTTCCAGACTCTACTTAAAAGACACGCCCTCCTCACTGGACAGTTAAAAAGACCAATCAAACTAACGATGACATCAAGTATTACCCAATCAAAAGTAGGAAAGGAGGCATCTTCATAAAATGCGTGTGGGATGATTTGCATGAGACGCTGCTTTAAAAAAATGATAAAAAAATACGGGAGAAATCCCATCCAGTATTGATTCAAAACGGGGACGCGCAATTTCATTCTCAAATGCGGCACGATTCCGTATTTTAAAGGACGGGTGGCAACCCTACAGTGCCAGGTAACCACCCATACAATCAGATTGTGATTCAGACTAGGAATGCAATGAATGTAATTACCCCGAGCTACATACAAGGCGAAAGTCTTGCAACATTCAAAGAGGATGGTTTGGGATAAGTACACCATACAACATAAAAGAGCTTATGAAGCCTTGAACCGAAAAAAAGCAACATCTCACAGATCGTAAAAAAAAAAATAGGGGGTAATGTCGTTTTACTCGCTGTAGATTTTATTCAAACATTACCAGTTATTCCACGAGGGAGACCAGCAGATGAACTCAACGCGTGTTTAAAATCCATGCTTCTCCCACGCTCGGTTATATGTCGCATGTTCTCGGGTAGGTACACCAAAAAATGTATACATTTAAGCATGTCATGGACAAACAAAAAATGAGGTATACCCGAGGGCACTGCAGTAGTACTTACAGTATTTTGCGCACCATAAGGCGCACTGGATTGAAAGGCGCACTCTCAATTGCGGGGCTTATTTCTGTACTTAAGCCATACATAAGGCGCACCGTATTATTCGGCGCATGCAAAAACAAGGTAACAGAAGCAAAACAATGAGTTTAGTTAAACCTTATTCTACTACGTATTTAAAAATACACTCACATTGTTTTTTGATCAGTCTGTTGTCACAAATCCATCGAAGTCCTCACCTTCTGTATCTGAATTGAACAGATGGGCAAGTTCGCCATCAAACATGCCGGGTTCCCTCTCGTCATTGTCGGAATCAGTCTCGTTGCCGGGTGGCTGTTCAGCAATGATTCCAGCTTTCACGTAAGCTCGGACAACAGTCGAAGCAGACACCTTAGCCCAGGCATCCACAATCCATTCACATATGGTGGCGTAACTCACCCGGCGCTGCCCTTCCAGTCTTAGTAAAGGTGTGTTCGCCGTCTCTCATCCATCGCTCCCATGACGCTCGCATCTTCACTTTGAACGCCCTGTTTACACCGATGTCCAGCGGTTGGAGTTCTTTTGTTAATCCTCCTGGAATGATGGCAAGCTCCGTATTCATTTGCTTCACTTGTTTTTTCACAGTAGCGGTGATATGGGCACGCATGGAGTCGCAGATCAACAAAGACGGTGATGCATGGAAAAACCCACCCGGTCCTCTTCCACATACACCTCTCTCAGCCACTCTCCTCATTTTCTCCTCGTCCATCCAGCCCTTTGGATTGGCCTTAACGATGACTCCGGCTGGAAACTTTTCTTTTGGCAGCGTCTTCCTCTTAAAAATGACCATAGGTGGTAGTTTCTGTCCATTACCGTGGCAACCAAGAACAACAGTGAAAGCCGACTTCTCATGCCCCGTGGTGCGTATGGATACCGTGCTGGTCCCCTTTTTCTCCACAGTATGGTTCACGGGGATGTCAAAAGTGAGAGGGACCTCGTCCATGTTGGTGATGTGGTTGGGCTGGATTTTTTTGTCGGTAATCTTGTTGCTGCAGTAGGTGCGGAAGATGGTCAGCTTTTCTTTGTAATCCGCTGGCAGTTGCTGCGCCACGGTAGTTCGTGCGCGGATGGTGAGATGGCGCCTTTTCATAAAAACGAAAGCACCAAGACGGACCTCCTTGAAAGTGCTCGAGCTTCATGTCTTGTGCTATCGTTATTGCCTTCAGTCGAATGGTGACTGTAGAGACGCTTCTCCCGGCTGCTCTTTGTTCAAGAATCCATTGTTCAAGTTGGTCTTCCAACTCTGGCCACCTCGCCTTGTTCCCGCGGAAACTCTTTTTTGTCTTTTTAACTTGGCGCAATTCATTCTCCTGCTTCCTCCACTTCCGAACCATAGATTCATTGATTTTAAATTCTCTCGCTGCTGCTCTATTCCCATTTACAACCGCGTAACTGATAGCCTGTAGTTTGAATTGTGCATCGTAAGCATGTCTCTTCTCTGATGCCATTTTCAGGGTCCTTAGCCAAACAAATGTGGTTTCGCAGTGCACCAGTAGTACAATATACCTACCTGCCGTAGGCGTGGCGGAGGTAAGTGTACGTGGCTTTACGTAATGTTCTGCAATTGGTTTATCGCTGCCAGCGTTCATAGTGTACGTATTACTACGTCCCTATGTCAGCAGGAAATGGTCCGACAGTCAATCAAGCACAGCACTTACTAAAATGCACAACAACATTTTTACAGATTTTGGAACTCAGTGCACACATAAGGCGCACCGAATTTAAAGGCGCACCGTGGATTTTTGAGAAAATTAAAGGCTTTTAAGTGCGCCTTATAGTGCGCAAAATACTGTAATCTAACTTTACTTCTTAAATGTTAATGTTTTACTGTTTAATAATTTATACGCTTCTTATATGTTGTTCAAATTCTTTTATCAAAATACCAGTGACAGCGCAATGCACGATAACATGGAGTGAATACACCATACGCATCCGCCCACGGCCGCCCTGGTGTGCGCAGATAGGAGTTGATTCTACAATAAAATAAAATAAACATAAAAAGAGTAATACAATCATCACCCATAAAGTGGATAGTAGACGTGACGTACTATATGTGTACCAGATTTCAAGTCAATAGGTGAAACGGTTTGCGAGCTACAGGTGATTTAAAATCCTGGACAGACACACAAATTGCCCCGGGTAGCAAATTACAGAAGAAGATTTTACTGTTTAATAATTTATATTTATATGAAATGTGCTTCTTATATATTACTTCATATTCTCATATGATAATGATGTTAATATTTATATTGATTTCTATGTTATTGAAACTGCATGTATGTGTGTATATGTATGTGTATATATATATATATATATATATATATATATATATATATACTAGCAAAATACCCGCGCTTCGCAGCAGAGAAGTAGTGTGTTAAAGAGGTTATGAAAAAAAAAGGAAACATTTTTAAAAATAACGTAACATGATTGTCAATGTAATTGTGTTGTCATTGTTATAAGTGTTGCTGTCTTTTATATATATATATATATATATTATATATATAATATACACACACACATAAACATTTATATACATATACATATATATACATATCTACATATACACATATCTACATATATATACACACATACATAAACACACACATAAGACTTATTGACTGAAACGGGCTTTCACGAAACAGTTAGGGCTTTGCTACAGGATACACCCTCCACAAGTTAACCAAGTAAAAATAAAATATATATTTCTGTTTTATTTAAACCTTTTAAGTTCATATGCATAGCCCCATTTGCTGTTTAATTTTTTTTTTCTTTCTTCAGTAATATTTAATCTCCTTAAAGAAAAAGAACATATCCATTTAACTTTTTTTGTATCTGTGTAGTAATATTTTAGTGTAAAAGAATAACCAGTATTTAAACCTTTTATGTTACTTTATACATTTATTTTACACAATGTTGAAAAATTAATAAGAAAGCTACATATTTTGGCAGCTGCTGCTTTCATTTTCAATGAAATGAAAAAAGCTCTCCAAGAGAAAACGTCAATGAAGAAGAAACAGTTTGCACTACAGTATCTAAAAAGGAGAAACCGTCATTTATAAAAGTTTGCTGCAGATGACTTAACTGAAAATAAATGAATAGTTCCTATGTGTATAATACATATTTATCTATTTGACTTATGCCTTTATTCCACCAACTTACAACATCTGAAGTACAATTTGTTACATTACTTTTGTTTTTTGCAGCACAGGCAGGTGAAGTGACTTCCTCAGGGTCACACAGTGGTGTCAGTACCAGGATTTGAACTGACAAGCTCCGGGTTTCCTGAAATATTACTGAAGAAAGAAAAAAAACGAAAATGGGCAAATAGGGCTATGCATACAAATGTCCATCCATCCATTATCCAACCTGCCATATCCTAAATACAGGAGCCAATAAGTAGATATGTATATATACAGTATATATATATATATATATATATATATATATATATATATATGTGAATGTATGTATGTATATATCTATGTCTATATATATATATATATATATGTAGATATGTAAATTTGTATATGTATATATATGTTTATGTGGATGTGTATATACGTATGTATATGTAGATATGTGTATATGTAGATATGTATGTATATATGTATATGTATATATATGTTTATGTGTGTGTGTGTGCATATAATATATATAAAAGACAGCAACACTCATAACAATGACAACACAATTACATTGACAATCATGTTACGTTATTTTTAAAATGTTTCCTTTTTTTTTCATAACCTCTTTAACACATTACTTCTCCGCTGCGAAGCGCGGGTATTTTGCTAGTCTCTGATAAACGTCTTAATGGTTGCCCTTATGTTCTCATATGCCCAACCATTCTCATTGGAGCTATTTGAATTATACACCTTATACAGCTATATTTCCCTTTGTAGCTTCTTTTTTATCTCCTTACATACCCACTTCAAAATTTTTTTTAACATTTCCTATTAATTACAGTTATTGGGATGTACCTGTCCTGCATTATATGGAAAACAGTTTTAAACCTTCTCCACTACTCTTTGACTGTTTCTATACTTAAAAGCTTATCCCAACTTATCCCTTTTATCTGTTCCAAAACACTGAGAACTGCATTATATTATGGTCATTTGACCTTAGTGGATAAATCACCTCTACACACTCAATTGTATCCTGGCTATTACAAAATACTAAATCTAAACAGGCTTTCCCCCTCGTTGATGTTTTAACATATTATGTTATAAAACAACCACTGATTACATATATAAACTCCTGCTCTTGTACTCCACTATTTGCAAGGTTAGCCAAGTTAATATTCAGGTAGTTAAAGTCCTCCATGACTGTAATATTCACCTGTAAGCTTGTCTTTTTAATATTATTAAAAAGATGCACACTGAAATAACTATCTACTTTTGGGGGTCTATAGCACACTCCTAAAATAAGGCCTCTTTCCTTAAAGCTTTCCAGATGAATCCAGATGGCCTCACTAAGATGTGGCTCATCATCCAAATAAAGAAGATTTGCATTTAAACATAAACTGCAACCCCCTCTTCTCCTTGTCTGTTCTGTTTATCATTCCTAAAATGTGTATCCCTCTGTGTTATACTCATACCCATCTTTGTTATTCAGCCAGGTTTTTGCTGTTGCTATAATATCATAATAATGCTCCTCTAACTTACTTGTTTTATTTTCATAATTCCAGCATTAAGGCAAGATATTTTTAATGTGTTACTCATTTTACTTTTGCACCTAAATTTTAGGTTACAATTTATGTTACTCTGCATATTTATTTTTACACCATTGTTCATCCCCTCATGTACAATTCTAATCCTAAACTGTCCTAAACACCCTGCCCCCCCCCCCCCCCCCCCCCCCATTCCCTAATTTAAACAATCCTCAACCCACCTACTTATACACCTCCCTATCACATTCATGCCCCTCTGGTATAAATGGAACCCAGCTGCGGATGAACATGTGTCATTTGTTCTAAAAAGAGTGCTAATGCCCCATAAACCGATACCCTTCTATTCTACACCAAGATTTCTAAGAGCAAAATTTGTATTTTACTTAACTTCACACAGCAGTAACACAACACAATCCACACTTCTGCCATTTCAACTCATAAGGATGACATCAGTACGTCTCAGCCTCCAAATGCATGTTCCATTTGCTAATAAATATTTAAGAAATGATTCACTGAATCACTGCCTGCGGTGGGCTGGCACCCTGCCCGGGGTTTGTTTCCTGCCTTGTGCCCTGTGTTGGCTGGGATTGGCTCCAGCAGACCCCTGTGACCCTGTAGTTAGGATATAGTGGGTTGGATAATGGATGGTTGGATGGATGGATAGATGAATCACTGCCCTTTGTATTTTTGTTGCTTTACTTTGCATTCTAACATACATTTTTGTTATGGTGTGCTCTGTGGAAGTTGTTCTAAAAGAATGACATTTGTATTATAGTTGTAATAGGAGAACCTGCATTGTGATGATACATTTCAGCCAATAATTCCTTACAAAAATTAGTTGGGTTTCCCATAATGATTGTGTTTTACCCAAAATCTAGAGACATAAAGACAGGAAACAGTACGTTTTCTAGATATTTTCTAGATTTCACCTAATATGTCTCCTTTTCTTTGGCATGATGCTAAAAAAATAACCCTGCATGAGGTGAACTCATAAAATTCATTCACCGATGGTTGAATGGAAGCTACAGTGACCAGGCAACTTGCAAGATAAGATATTCTAGAACTGAAGGCAGGTGCCCTCTCACGATGAAAATGCCTGTTTATCAAAGTCCCATAAAAATTAGTTTTTTCAAATATGACAGAATTTCTACTCAACATGAAGCTGATTCTTATAAAAGTGTTATTTGCGCACTGTAAAGTAGAAAACACAGCAAAATACTACATTATTACATTTGAGCATACTATTGTGACTTTAAAAATCTGCTTATGAAACAAATTGATCTAACACAGTTCTGTCTGAGAGATGTAGAGATTATACTTGAAATCCCAGACAAGCACAAAGTGTGAAAGAGACAAGGGTCCATAAAGTAATCTGCATTTGTGAAGATTTAAAGGGTATTCCCAAGGCAGTGCTCAGTCTCCTCTAATTTTAATAGTTGTTTTTGAATGTAAGTGTTTCTTGAGTTAAGTTCCAAATTTAGTAATAAGACGGCCATTATGACATCATGTAAAAACACATTCAACAGTTAAAGTTAACAGCATGTCAAGGACGTTAATGATTGCGAGAACTTTACATATCCTGTGCATCATGGCTCCATCAGCTTTTTGAGCACTTCTTGCATCTCTTGGTGCTTCTGAAACAGATCAGTGGAGCAGAACGGCAAGAACATAGTAAAACCTTCCTTATGCCCTTTCATTTTATTTGGGGTGTTGAGATTTAAAATGTAATTATTATTTCTCTAAATTAAATGATCTTTCATTGCCACTTACTTACATTTGACTTGTTCAGGTTAAAAAAACACAGTACCTACATAACACTAGGTCAGAATTATGCGTACTGTGAGAAAATTGCACGATATTTCTGCAGTAGAATAGAGTCCATCTGAACCTCTGAAAGAAGCTTTAGATACAGCAGCTCAACTCAAAATAAAAACAGGTTGAACACAAGAGAAGCTCACGTTTACTTTTAACTCAAATGGCCTAAACATAAGTTATACTGAATCAGCATGTATTTTAGGTGTTGTGTTTAACACCAACCTGTCTTTTACCACTCTATCCAAAATTGTATTTTTTCATTTCCAAAACAATGGCAAATTTGGGCAAGTATATAGTCCACAAATTAATTATTTATTTCTGTTAGAATTTACCACTACAATCCACGATTTACAAGCTACTCAAAAAGCCCTATGTGTAGCTTTCTGTAAAGATTGCTGCTGCGAGGGTCATTATTAGATCTAGGAAGTTCAATCACATATGCAGCATCTCTTCTGAAATCTTCAAAACTGGCTTTCAGTTATTATTATATTCTGGATACCATGACATTTAAATACTAGTAGAGCACCAATATTTAATAAAGCAGCCTACAACAGGGGATGCAAAGCAGATCTTCCTTTTTTTTTGGACTACCAGTCCTTAGAGGACTTCAGGTCTTGCTTAAGAATTCAAATAAATGTAATACATTACAGTTAATATAACATCCACAAGGCATCAGTTCTGAAGAGATGCCATAATCTTTGCAAATGTCTCTGGTCACTTCTTCAACTTTTTAATTGTGATCCTCACAGTGTTTCAAGGCTTCAAAGGTCTTTAATATTTTTGCTTAACTTTACCTTCAAAAAATAAATTAATGTATATTTTGTTAACTCCTGCTTTGCCATGGTCATCTCTACACTATGCAAATAAGAATACTTCAGAGAAATCCTTAAGGAACAGTTGATTTTATTTAGGCTTAATCAGAATAACTTCCGTTGATGCTAGTTGAGGGCAAACAATATTTTTATGTGATTCAGAATTTGATTAATTAAATCTGATCATAATTACTGCCCATGTTTATAGTAGGGTGTGTACACTTATGCAACTGAGGTATAGAAAGATGTTATTAATTTTCCCAAAGATGATCCTTTTTGGCTTTCAGTTAAGGAGGTGCAATGGTAGTATGGCTGCTTTACAACAAGGAGACCAGGATTTACATCCCAGGTTCTCCCTCAGTAGAGTTTGCATGTTCTCCCGTAGCTCAAAGACATGTAAGTTAAGTGGACTGACATTGCTAAACTGGCCCTAGCGTGTGTATTCACCCTGCAATGGACTGGTACCCTGTCCAGGGATTGTTCCCACTCTGCGTCAATTGCTTGCTAGGATAACCATCAGCTTCTCTGCAACCCTTTTCTGCATAATTGGGTTTGGAAAAAATAATGTATGGATGTTCAGTCTTCAGTTGAATATCGCTGGTTCATAGACCTGCAGCTCAGCTATGGCCAAACATACATGACCCTATTTGCCCAACAGGGTGACTCACTGGCTTGCCCGCCTGTAAAATATAACAAAGTCCTTCTCAACTAACTTTTTCTATCTCCTTCTTAACCCTGACATCTTTATCTCTCTAGTTCTGACTTTTGTTGACACTATCCAACAAACTCCAAATTCAAAGTGTTATTTTGTTTTAAACTTCCCACTGGGGTCAGTTCTGACCAAGCCTTGAAATCAGTTTAAGGGTAATGGATTGCTTGACTTTAGCTTCATGAACATTGGCCTAGAACTCTCCCAAGCAGCTCCTAGTGTCTTTGTACCCCAATCATTCAGTTGTTTGTAGCAGTACTTTACTCGCCATGTGTAATCCATGCAATGCCATTGATACTAGCAACCTCCTGACATTAACATACCTCAAATTGCATTATTATATGCATTATTTTTAATTTAATGCTCACTACTCATTAACAGTAAAACCTGTTTTGATAAAAGAAAAACATCTGTAATTTAAATACAGTTATGCAGATTAACACAAGTTTGTGTTTTTCTTTATTCTGCTCATACTTAATTATAACATTATAGGATGCCTTTTTATAATAAATTGTAAAGTAATTCATTTTGAGCCTTCAACCTAGATTAATTAGTTGCAGGATAGTTTTTATTTTAATTAACTATCTGTCAGAAACAATGCAATAATGGGTGCATCAGTGACTGTTCAAATTAAATGTGCTTCTGTATTTCTAATAAATATATTTCGTATCTATTTTTAGGTGGCACAGTGGGTAAAGCTTTTGCCTCACAGACCAAGCACCCTAAATCTGAACCCCACGCCTGGCTGCTGTCTGTATGAAGAGAATGTGTGTCTGTGTGATTTGTGTGGGTTTTCTTCTGAGTACACTGTTTTATCTCCCTTAAATCAAAAAAGATGTGCCGATTTCATTAGTTGGTGATTCAAATTGGTCCTGCAAGGGTGTGGATGTGTGCGTGAATGGGCCTATCCATGAATCAGCTCTCTCAGGGTTGGTCCCTGCCTAGTGCCAAGGCCTACCAGGATAAACTTTTGTTCCACTAGAGCCTTAAATGCACTAATTACATTTAGAAATGTTATGTAATATAAAGTGTTGTCCCACATTTCAAAGAAATGTGTTATGTTAATTGGTGATTCTAAACTGGCAGTATGTAAGTGTACCCCTGCGATAGCCCTGTCCAGAGTTGGCTCTTGACTTGCACACAGTAATGCCTGGGTCTGGGAAGGATTGATTCCCCTGTGATGATAAATTGGATTAAGTGGATTTAAGAATATTATATTATGTGACATATCTAGCATGAATTCATAACTTTCAAACCTATATGCAGCTTCTCCTAGACCGCTGTAGTCTGTAGAGCCATTGCAGGTCTGATATACATGGCTTCTAAGGTGTTGCACTACAGAGCAAATTTCAACAAGCTAAAGCATGTAGTGTGAGTTGTGGTGTTCTACAAAAGACAAATCACACCAAGATGCTATCTGTGTTGCAATTTCCTACAACATTAGCTTCAGCAACAAGGATCAACGACCAGCAGTTCTCCAGGAGAAGGAGCATTAACAAGAATAAAGTTCAGTTGTGAAATACACACATTCTCCAGAAACTCCCAAAGCTGCATCACTCTGGATGATATGTTTTCCTGGACATAAGATCTGTGGTATGCTGGGTTTTTACATTTAAATCAGTGCCCAGTGAACCTGATGGATTACAGGCTACCAAAGACACAGGTAAAAGACTGGTCAACTAACTGGCACGAATCTCAGCATGGGATTTCTTTTACTATCATGTGTCAAAATAAGATTGTGAGCCAAAAATCTAGGTCAAATATTTAAAGCCAAAGACTTTAATAATTATTGCTGTTTTTATTGCAAGAATCCTCTAGATAGGATGTAAACTGCTGCATACCACCCACTTAAACAATATTTGATGTTGACAGAGGTTCAGAAGACTTCACATCCCTAATCCAAGCCACGAAGGAGAGGACCCTAGCTGCGAGAATTGTCATTTCAGGTTCTTTTCCCTTGGCTAGAAGGTCAGATGAATCCTACAGTTGACGCTGGCCTTGAACAACTGGATGAGAGGCTTCTGGAAGAGACCCAATATCGGTTTTGTTAACAACTGCAAACGTTTTTGGAAGAAACTGCATTTCTACAAAAGTGACGGTCTACACCCCAACAGATTCAGTGCCAGGGTCCTCTCTAAAAATGTCTCTGAGGTAATTCATTTTGCATGTCTTCCTAATTTTAGTTCTTATGTTAATCATGAACTCGTATTAAGACATGATAATGTTGCAATGGGTTTAACTGTGGATGTGCACTATATCAGCACTATAGTTACGGATTGTAATTTAGAAAACAAGTCCAAACAAACTGGAATAATCGTGGGTAACTTAATTGCATTCTCAAGCAGTCCTAAAACTTCAATGCAGCTGTGCTCTTCTGAGACCCTAACAGTGTTACCCAACAAAACATTTTATGTTAACGATCTTATTAGGGATAGGAATATACAGTAGAATTTCTAACAATGAGTGAAATGTGGCTTAACAGTGATGGTGCTGTGG
Organism: Erpetoichthys calabaricus; assembly: GCF_900747795.2. Taxonomy (NCBI): domain Eukaryota; kingdom Metazoa; phylum Chordata; class Cladistia; order Polypteriformes; family Polypteridae; genus Erpetoichthys; species Erpetoichthys calabaricus. The sequence continues at coordinate 267,919,132 of NC_041395.2, read as the reverse complement.
TATTAATTGAAGCAGCACCTCTAAATTATAATTTTGCTCATACTGTTAGCCAAGATAAAAGAGGAGTCCAGCTAGTGAGTATTTTCTCAAGCCTGTTAACAATATGTATATTGTTCACATATTTTGAAATGGTATTTGAAAATAAACTTAACAAATGCCCTGAGAGGAAGCAATGAAATGCCTGGTAGCAGTGGGCAAAAAAGACCCCTCCGAGGCACTTCTTAGCACACTGTGGTGGAATCAGCCTATGGCTAAAAGTGCTCTAAGAGAGCACCTCCTGGAGGGAATTTTTCATGATGGCATCCAATCTTGCCACCATCCTCTTTTCTACAACAGCTTCCAGTGTGTTCAAGGTTTGCCCTGTAATGGAGAAGGCTTTCCTGATAAATTTATTCAGGCATTGTGCATCTTTTGAGCTGAAGTTGCTTCCCCTGGAGACCACAGCGTAGAACACCACACTGGCTACTATGGACTGAAAGAACATTTCCAGTAGCTTGCTGCACACATCAAAAGTCCTGAGTCTCCTTAGCAAGTACAGTCTGCTCTGGTTCTTCTTATACAGCTCCACTGCGTTGTCAGACCAGTCCAGTTTGTTGTGTATAGGAATCCATAGGCACCACTTCCACATTTTCCCCCATATGGTGACTGTTCTTAGAGACTCTTTGTCATGCCTAAAGTCCACCACCAGCTCTTTTGCTTGCTGATGTTAAGTTGTAAGTTGTTGTCTCTGCAACACAAGGCAAAGTCCTCCATAACCATGTACTTTGACTTGTCTCCATTATTAATGCAGCCTATGATGGACGAGTCATCTGAAAATTTCTGTAGATGGCAAGTGCTGGTATTGTGCTGGGAATCTGTTCTGTAAATGGCAAATAGGACAGCTCCCTGAGGTGCTTCCATATTACACCCCACCATTTCTGACATGCAGTCCATCAGTCTCACAAACTGCTGTCTGTTGGTCAGGCAGTCCATGATCCAGGAGACTGTGGGGGCATCAAGAGGCAAAGCCTTGAGATTTTCCCCTAGCAGATGAGGCAGAATGGTATTAAAAGCGCTGGAAAAGTCAAAGAACGTGATCCTGACTGTGGTGCTGGCTTTGTCGAGTAGGAATAGGCTCTGTGGAGCATATAGATGACAGCATTTTCTACACCTATGTGCTAAGGTGAGAGCTGTAATTGACATTGTATCACCAGAAAAAACTGTTAAAAAATCCACCAGCACCAGAATACGTTGGAAGACATGTGCTCTGTCTACACTTAAGACGACATGCTGCAAGGCTGAGAGTAAATGGAGAAAAACTAAATTAACAGTTCAGTATGAAATATTAAAGGCACATATTACTGAATACAACAAAGCAGTCTAACTAGAGAGGCAGTCTTATTTTTCTAAAACTGTAAATGGAAATGCTAGAAATCCAAGAGGTTTTTTTTTTCTACTATCAATCATCTTCTAAACCCAACTCAACAGATTGCCTCCTAAATACTTCAAGTGAAACATGAGGAGCTTTTGCAGCATTCTTTAATCACAAAATAAACAATATTAGATGTAATATAATACATTCCTCAAAGGCCTATATTGTTGACCCTTATCAGGCTCACTATAGTGAACTAAATTCCTTCTCTAAAATAGGTAGACCTGAACTTCACAGAATAATTACTTAATTAAAACCTTCCATTTGTACCCTTGTCCCAGTCCCAAAATGCATTTTTAAAGTTTCTGACATGCTCACTGATAGTGTACTTGATAAAGTTAACTCCTCATGAGATACTGGGGTCTTATCAGACTCTCTAAAGACAATAGTAGTTAAACCCCAGCTCAAGAGAAATAATCTTGATATCTGTCTTTAACAGTTTTAGACATATTTCTAATCTGGCATTTTAAGTAAAATTCTAGAAAAAGCAGTTTTTAACCATTATTTGAATGAACACTCCATTCTTGATAAGTCCAAAAATGTATTAGTTAAAGTTGTTAATGAGCTACAGGGTAATGCTGATGCAGGCAATATATCTGTTCTCATTCTGTTAGACTGGAGTACAGCATTCCACACTATAGACTTCAGCAGTCTTATAAATCATCTTAGCTAATGGGTGGGTCTCTCTTGGTGATAAATTGGTGTCAGTCTTATTTAACACACAGGAATTTTTTTGTTAGTTAGTTAGATTGTAGCTCAAGGATCCAGGATATTTCATATGGGTATCACAAGGATCTGTTCAGTTTACATGCAAGGTGTGTTACCATAGTTATGCAGATGACACACAGATTTACTTATCTATAGCACCAAATAACCCTGACTCTCTGTGCCCTCTGATCCAATGTTTTCCTTGCATTACAGAATGGATGATTAGTAATTTCTCAAGCTAATTAAGGAAAAAATAAACCTGAAATTTTAATTACTGGGAAAAATGGAAATAGTGAAGCTCTTAGAAATAAACTTCACCTCTACGTACTCAAAGTCAAGGCGGAAGTTAAGAACTTAGATGTGATCATGGACTATGATCTAAACTCTAAATCACACATTAACTATATTAGAAGGACTACATTTTTTCATATAAAAAATACTGCAAAAGTCAGAGATCTTATAACTTAAATTAATTTACACTTTTGCTTTTAGTTAACTAGATTACTGTAATGCTCTCCTAAAAGGACTACCTAAGAAAGATGTAAATCAGTTGCAGTTGTTTCAAAATGTAGCAGCTAGAATCTTAAACAGAAAAAGAAAATCTGAACACATCTCACCGGTTTTACCATCATTACATTGGCTACTCATGTCATTTAGAATTTATTTTAAAATGCTGCTAATGGTATATAAAGCTCTGAATAATCTTGCTCCCTAATATATTTTGAAGTGCCTGTCCCCTCAAATAGTCTAACACTGGTTTGCTTATTATACTGAGAGCTAAACATAAAAGAAGTGGTGAGGCATCCTTTTGCTGTTATGCACCAAATACTTGGAATACTTTACCAAAACAGATATACCATTAATCGATTTAAAAAATGATTAAAATCCCACTTTTTCAATTTGGCCTTTTCTTAATTCATTACTGTTCTACTTCTAATAGACTATATATGTATTGCAGTATCATAGGCTTCATGGATGTGCTACTTTTCTCTGTTTTCATTTTTGGTTTCTCTATGGTGACTTCTTATGCCACCACCACCAGCCACTTGTGATGATGGAATAAAAGTAGATTCTCTAACTATCTAAGAGACCAACTGCATCGACTAGACTGATATGAAGATTAGAAAACAATAAGACTGACTTTATCACCTTTATGTTCAGTAAAATGCCCAGTGGGGGCTGAGAAATCTTTTCGCCTGGAACCCCTGCAGATTTTGTTTGTTTTTTTTTCCTCAGGCATCTCACCCCCTGAATTTTTTTTTTTGGTTTTTTTTTCTGTCCTCCCTGGCCATCAGACCATAGGATCACCGTATCTTCATTGACTTAAAAATTTACCTTCAAATTAGGATTCTACTACTGTATTATTAAGTGCATATTGATTCTTTATAAATTATTTATTTAGTTTCATATAACTATCTTTTACAAACTTGCTGTTTTTTCTCCTGTAACTCTTCTTTTATACTGTGTAAAGCACTTTGAGCTACAGTACATTCCTTGTATGAAAATGTGCTACAGAAATAAAAATGTTATTGTTGGTGTTAAATTACTGCCCACTCGATATGATTGGCAGTGTTAGCCACCATTCTCATGGCCTCATTGATGAATCAATCATGAAAAATGAACCACAAAATGGTGAAAACAAAAAGTCAACCTTATAACAATAAAAATTATTAAAACAAAAAATAATTCATACTTTATTAATGTTATTTTCACTATTATTATTGTGCATCTTTTTTCCATGGCTTCATTCTATTTTCCTATGGCAATGGGCTGGGCACATCCAGACATTGTGTTGTATTGTCATCATACCAAAATTATAATGATGGCAGCATCTCTCAGTATGCAGATTTTTGGATAATAACAATAATAAAAACTCTGCTCAACATTTTATTGTACTCATGGAAAGTAACCTAAGTAACAGCATTTTTTATAACAAATTTTACTTCACTTTTCAATTTTATTTGCTGACCTTTTTGACTGTTTTCAAACTGTTTTTAAACTCCCTGCTATTCATCCTTTGGGCTTGGACTGTATTTCCCATTCAGCTGTCAATAGAAAGATTGGGTCATTCCAATATGAGATAAAAAGTCTTTTCCAAGACTTTTAGAATCATTAATATGATTTAACAGCCAATGTTCTGCACTTTTTCTTGAATTTAAAGGAATACTCCACCCAAAAATGATATTTTTTACTATGTTACTTACCTCATGTAGTTTGTAATGATGGCCAAAATAAAATTTAATTTCATGTTTTTATACAGAATTAAGAGAAAAAGGTTTATGATATAATAAATGCCAAAGCAAATGATGTCAAAAACATCAGTGGAAAAAAAAAAAAAATCTCACGGTATTCGTGTTGCATAATCCACATTAGTCATGCTCAAAACATCCAAAACGCAGGCTTTTTTGCCAAAATATTGTTACTGAATTATCATCACACATCCTAAACGGGAAACCTAAAGTCTCATGGGAAGGAATTTTTTAACTGAAAATTCACTTCTCTCAGACATCTGTTGGTAATGAGTCTTGTTGTGAATTTACAATTGGTTACTGTAGCTTCTATTATATCATAAACTTTTTTTATCTCAATTCTGCATGAAATGATGAGATTAAAAGTTTTTATTGGCCATCACAACTAACTACATGCAGTTACCAATATATAAAAATATTATTTAGGTGTATTCCTTTAATGCTTTGCAAATGTGTATGGTGCTTAGTGCCGGTGCTTCTATTCATGAACCATGTATCTATCAGACTGCAAGATGTAATGACCACCTGAATAGTTGCAAGCTATTTGTAAATCAAGTAAATTGGCCTTTAACCACAACCAATAACATACCCTAATATCTGGGCAAAATGCTACTCATAATTTATTTATTAACTGGCTAAGCCACTGTAATGGGTGTTTGCCATGTTAACCTTCCATATTGTAGCAGTTGTGAGTAATCGGTGGCATCTTTACCTGGCTGGGACGCCTCCTTAAAGGAAGGACTGTCTCCCCAGAACTGCTACTTAGCTGTTCCCCTGGGTTGCAATGGTGCTTCAGATTCCCACAGGGCTGTATGGGAATTATTACTTGTCAGTACAGCCCCATTGGGTTCCTTAGATGCCACCAGGAGAAGCTGCAGAGCCCAACTTTGAAGAGTACAGTTTGCATATTTGTAGCTGGAAATCGACAAAGGGAGAAAATGAATCAAGTATCTTAATAGTTTTTTTGTTCCTAAGCTTTCAACTCCTATCAGGCTTCATCATCTGAGGAAAATGATTTGACATACAGGAATCCAAGATAATAATTAGCAAATCAGGAAGAGAGGGTAGGTGGATGTGGGGGAGGGGGTTGATTAAATGAGGTGGGGTTCGGAGGGTGTTGGTCTTATTTATAATGTACATGTTCTTTTTTTCAAGCCTACATACGCTGGGTTCATGTCCAAATGTCAGTTAATAGTATTTTCATTGGATAGCCACGATTCAGCCAGTTCTCTGGTTCTTTTAAGTATGTGCCTTGAATTTTACTTGCACTGAATCCCATTTAAAAAAGTGTCTGGTCGAACTTGTATGTGTGTAAATCAGAGAGTGTGAGTCCTTCCTTCTGACAGCATTGTGATGTTCCTGTATATGTGTTTTAAGTGTTTTTGATGTCTGCCCCATGAAGCACATGGTATGCTGTAAACCGTGTTCTGTGTCTGTGCTGCAGATTTCCTGCACTTAGCATTAAAATGGACTGTTGTCACAGTTTTTATAGGTCTTTGCACTATTTTGATGCCTGATCGGTTAAGGATACATGCTGTACCTTCTAAATCCCCATGATGATAAGGAAGTGTGTGCCAGGTGGAATAAGGGGTCAGGTTTGATTCAATTGTTTGCTGTGGTCACTGGCACCTCCTATGTAAGCATTGTTTGATTAATGTTTTTGGATGAAAAGTTGGAAAAGATAGTGTCTTTCATTCTTTTTAGTCTTCTTGGTATTACAACAGGTGTGAACTTTTCTGAACATGTGTCTTAACACAACTCCATTTATGCGATGATGGGTGATTGCTAGAAAAGTGCAATATTTTGTCTGCATAACATTCCTTATGATAAACACCTATAATCAGGGTGGCATTGTTACCTCTTTCAATGGAGATGTTTCGAAAATTAATACATCACTTTATTTCTTTTTTCCATAGTGAACTGGATTGCAGGGAATATTGCATTGATGTGGTTATGAAAATCTTTAGCTGGTCAATTTTTAATATGACGAATGTGTTGTCAACAAAGCATATCGAAAGTTTAGGTGCGAACTAAGTTAACATCCTGCTTTCAAATTGCTGCATTACCAGTTTTGCTAAGAGTCCTGATAATGGAGATTCCATTGGCATGCCTTCTTTCTCTGTGTAGTATTTTCCATTAAAATGAAAGTGAGTTTTCTGGCAAAGTGATATTAGATACATTATGTCCTTCGTGGCAAGCTTCGTTTGTGCCATTATGGTGGGGTTGTTGCTTAGCTTTGTTTGTAGAGTACAGTGATCCCTCGCTATATCGCGCTTCGCCTTTCGCGGCTTCACTCCATCGCGGATTTTATATGAAAGCATATTTAAATATATATCGCGGATTTTTCGCTGCTTCGCGGGTTTCTGCGGACAATGGGTCTTTTAATTTCTGGCACATGCTTCCTCAGTTGGTTTGCCCAGTTGATTTCATACAAGGGACGCTATTGGCAGATGGCTGAGAAGCTACCCAACTTACTTTCTCTCTCTCTCTCTCTCTCTCTCTCTCTTGCGCTGACGTAGGGGGGTGTGAGCAGGGGGGCTGTGTGCAGCTGCTTCCTGAAGGACATGCTGCACGGTGCTTCGCATACTTAAAAGCTCAAAGGGCACGTATTGATTTTTGACTTTGTTTTTCTGTGGCTCTCTCTCTGTCTCTCTCTGCTCCTGATGGAGGGGGTGTGAGCTGCCGCCTTCAACAGCTTTGTACCGGCGGTGCTTCGCATACTTAAAAGCCAAAAAGCCCTATTGATTTTTTTTTTGACTGCTTGCTTTGCACTCCTTTGAAAAGGAAGATATGTTTGCATTCTTTTAATTGTGAGACAGAACTGTCATCTCTGTCTTGTCATGGAGCACAGTTTAAACTTTTGAAAAAGAGACAGATGTTTGTTTGCAGTGTTTGAATAACGTTCCTGTCTCTCTACAACCTCCTGTGTTTCTGCGCAAATCTGTGACCCAAGCATGACATTCTAAAAATAACCATATAAACATATGGTTTCTACTTCGCGGATTTTCCTATTTCGCGGGTGGCTCTGGAACGCAACCCCCGCGATGGAGGAGGGATTACTGTACACCATGATTCAAATTCATCTGGCAACAGGAGGATTCACAAATTACTACAGATGTTTTATTAAGAACTTTAGTTGCCTTATTGAATCCAGTATATATTTTACATTAACAATCACAAAACATTACCAATTAAAACAAGCCTTTACATCAGCACTCCAATATTTTACTGCTGTTTGAACTGGAATTTGATATCTCAAATTATGGGGAAGGGGTGACATTATCCTAGCTTTTTCTGACTTGTTAAAACTCCTTTCATGCACATATTATTCTAAAGAAGTAACTCACAAAGAGCAGAATTATGATGTGGGCAATTGGGAATTATTGGACATCAAATTAGCATTAGAAAAATGGAGACTCTGGCTCAAAGAAGCTGGGAATTCCTTCATTATTTTCAGAGATCATAAAAATCTCACAGGTCTTAAAACAGTTAAATAATTAAATGCTTGGCAAGCAAGATACGAGTGTTTTTTAGCCAATTAAATTTTGTGATTGTCATCTCTGACAATGCTTCTCGTATTTTGGAGCTTATGCCAAAATTGCAGTACATACTCAGCTTGTAAGTGGTGTCTTAACCCCCTATCATTAGCAGAGAAAAACGTTATATGTTGCAGAATTTTATCTGCAGCCAAAGCTGTTGCATTACCATGGCAGTTTGGTGCAAAAGAACGAACTGAGGATATAGACACAATAAGTACTAGTAAAAACATGTTTATCTGCTTTGGTTGTGAAAATTCAAAAGATGTAGAATCATTTAATCAAAATAATAAAAACATAAACAACTTAATTAGTCCTCCCCAGGTAAATACATGTGTCTGATTTCACTGCAACAGATGTTCTTTGTTATGGTCACTTTTAGCTAATAGCAGGTCACCCTGGTATTACAAGAATTACAGAAGTTTTTCAGAGATATTTTTCATGGCCAACAATGGTAAATTACATAAAAGAATATGTAGTCCCACATGCACCTAGACTGCAACACTTCTTCCCCAAAGAGCGAATCTCATAACACCATTTGTGTCAGTTTAGGAATTCTCTGTGGTGTTACAGCTAACCTGGGACCTTTTGATGTACTAATGTGTCCCATCTTGGTGAACCATAAAGGGAAAACCAGGCTGCACCTCAAATGGGACCGCAGCACAGCTTGCTTATGTGTGATCAACATCAGGCTGGCTCCATTCTAGCCCTCAGCTGCTACACACACCTAGATTACTACTGACCAGCAAGAATTATTGTTTGAACAGAATGTGAAATATTCACCATAAATTTTACAACAAATTTTTCCAAGTACTACTATTCTCTTGTTTGTCCAGCACTTGAGTCATGACATTATTCCTTCATATAGCAGGGGCAAATGTATTTTGGGCTTTTTTGCTCATATGACTTTCTGGATAGTGAATGGGAGGGGTGCTGTTATTGATCTGATGTAGAACATAAATGTATGATAGCAGCACTTACTGTAATTTTTGATTGGTCTTTGTCTAGTTCACTGTAATATGAGTAATAAGTATAATGAAACACCAAAAAAGAAAGGTCTTTTGAAAGCCTTTTTGAACATCTAGAGGGTATCTCCAGGGCTAAAGCTTACCTTTCTTTCACGTGTTTAAAATCATTTTCACATGCTTTCAGACCTTGCTTGTTGAATGTCTCCCCTATTATTTTAATAGTTTCCTAAAAGCTGGTATGAACTGAAATGTTTCAAACTCTGCTATTAGTGTCTTCAGACTGTGTAAATCACATTCCTACATAATTATCTGATTAGTTGATTTTTGATTTATTTCCGAATATTTTACTACATATTTGTCAGAGATCATTTTTCCTACTCAAAATATTTCAATTACCCAAATAATATGTACAAATCATCTAGTAAATTAGCTAACATTTTTGTCTAGAATCCATAATTCAGCATTTTACTTTTGTGTGTTATCCTTGTGCTGAACCTTCTCTTGCCAATTCAATGTGATTCTTTCTATACTGTATTATCCCATCTTTGTGCATTCGTTTTGAGTTTTAATGATGTGCATATATTTTTGATGTTCATTTAAGGGGTTATAATTGCTTTTACTGTATTCATTGTGAAATAAGAATAGATTCATTGAAAAGAATTCCCATTTACTTATTTCTTATAACATTTTTTAGTTTTTTTTAATCTGTGTGTAAAGTGACCTTGGGTTTGTGAAAGACACTCTATAAAGGCAACTTATTATTATTTTTATTAACATGCACTTCTATATATAAGCTCATCCCACTGTACATTATCATAAACAAAATGTCATTGGTCAGCCAGCCACCAAGCCACATTACAAGCACTTTAAAGAGGTCCAGAGCAAAAGTATGGCAGTGAGTCCACCATTGGTAGAAACTGATCTTCTCCAAATTTCTGTTCCAAAATCACCAGAGACACAAAATGCCAAGAAAGAAATAGAATGGGAAAGCTGGAAAGTGGGCATCTGTCATGGGGCAACCCTTAGACCTTTTGGGGGAAGCTATCAGGTTTAAGAAATAGACCTACTCTAATGTTAGCTGTAAAGTCTCAACATTTCGCTTTTCTCAGCAAGGGTAAGGCAAACTTAACCTCAGCTGGTGATGTTATCAAGAGATGGGAAAAAATCCTTGCAGAAAGAAATGTTTCAAATACTATATGAGGTTTGGGATCCTTCTCTCCAGCTGAGGTCACTGCAGTGATTGAATGGCTCTGGAGTTGCAAGGCCCCCGGTCTAGATGGCATCTGATCAGAAATGTTGGTAGCACTGGATCTTGCAGGATTGTTTAGTTCACCTTTAGTGTTGCATTGAAGGCAGGAACACTGCTTCGTAATTCGCAGACGGGAAAGGTGGCCTCCATTTTTAAAAGGGGGGCAAGAGCGTGTATTCTAATTACTGAATGGTCACACTCCTCAGTGTCCATGGGAAAACCTATTACAAGGTATGGCAATGTAAAATCTGTTCAAAAGTTGGACCTTGGATCCAGGAAAGGATGAGAAAGCACAAGAAATTACAGTACAAGTGGACGTAATTAGGTTCCTGCACAGGTTTGCTGGCCTCACTTTTCTTAACAAGTTGATGAGTTCAGTAATAAGAGGGGATCTTGGAGTAGAACTATGTACGGGGTGCAACAATTTAATTCACATATTTTTAATACAGGTTAATTACAGAAATT